>NC_074719.1:44227383-44534883 GCF_947242115.1 Biomphalaria glabrata
CAGATCATGCAGCTCTTTATATAGTAGGGCCCCCTATCTCTTGTATGGTGGTGTTTTGGGGCCAGTGTCTTATTCGGGCCTTTTTGGTGAAGAATTCATTCTCTGGTGACACTCCGCAATGGCGAATTTCGCTGGTCCCAATTTTCAGCTTCAGAAACATGTGTTGTCTCATTCTGTTGTGTCTGGTTCTTATGTGAAAAATTAGTCGTCGGTCTTAACAAGATATTTTATAATAGGCGTGTCGTCCTTCTTGTGATTCGGATGAGAGCTTGTCCATTTCTCGAGTTTTCTATTTACAATTAGTTTCTATATTTGTATTTGCTCTCCCACACTTGGCAACTGTGTCCGCCCTCTCATTTCCATTTCAATATGTGCTGGAATCCATTGGAGTACAGTTTTAACGTTGTTGTTACTGAGCTTGGATCGAATTTCTCACAATGGCAGACCCGTCCATTCGTTTATGTCGTCACCCCATCGTTTTCTCTATGTGCCTCTTCTTTTTTTTTTCCTGGTACTGTTCCCTGAAGGAAGGTCTTTGCGATTCCAGAGGAACTTGTGATATGGACGTAGAGTTTAAGTTTTCGTGACATTAGTTAGCAGGTCATTGTGAGGTCCACTTGCTGTATTAATCCAGTTTCTAATCTTTTCATTTGTGTTGCGGTCATGTAGGCCTACTAAAAACCTGCAGTGACCATCCAAGATTCGCAAGTATAGAAGAATATGATTTTGTTGTCAAGCGAAATGCCTTTGTCTTTCCAGACTGTTTTGAGTTTTACCAATGCTGCTGTGGACTGTGCAATTCTGGCTCAGTAGGTCGTTTGGTTACAATATAAAATAAATCAATAAAAAAAAAATAGAAACTCGAACAAGACATTTCTAGGGTTAGATACCAAGCGCTTTCCCAACCATCTAGTCCCACGGCAAAGAATTACTCACCAATAGAATGTTTAGCATGCATTTAAAGGGAAGAAAGAGAGACTGAGACAAAACAAAAAAAAAGAGAGAATGCGGATATTTTTTTTAAGTTAACTCTTTAGTTAAAAGAAGCAAAAAAAAGCTATGTAGTTCTTATTCGCCAGAGGGGCAAACTAGTTATACTGTACTCTTATCTTATCTTATATAATACAGACGTTACTTCAAAAAAGAAGATGATTACGTCCTACGCGTCATGCATTTAGTCATGCATATTAACCAATGACTTAAATTCTGCCAAGTCACTGGTTTTCCTGGCTAGCTCAGGCAACCCATTCCATGCTCTAACAGCACTAGGGAAGAAGGAGTATTTGTACAAATTTGTCCTAGCATATGGGACGAGGAATGTGCCTTTATCTTTGTGTCTTTCAGAGTAGTTTATTAAATTTTGTTTTTGTATTTGAAGATTATGGTTCAGTGTTTTATGTATAATTGCTACTTTACTTTTGAGCCTTCTGTCCCGAAGGCTTTCTAAATTTAGTGATTTTACTAAAGGTGTTACTCTAGTCAAATGTGAATATTCGTTTGTTATGAATCACACTGTTCTATTTTGTGTCTGTTCCAGTTTCTTAATGTTTTCTTGAGTTGAGGGGTCCCAAACGGATGATGCATATTCTATTATTGGCCTAACCAAGGTTAAATAACATTTTAGTTTTATGTTCTTATTTGATTTATAGAAATTTCTTTTAATAAATCCTAATGCTTTGTTCGATTTTTTTGTAGTTTCATCAATATGTGGATTCCATGACAGTTTTTCATTTATTACAACACCTAGGTATTTCGCCTTTTTAGTCTGTGTTACTGGTTTGCCATGAATAAGATAAGTGGAATTAATTTGTCTTAGTTTTTTTGTTACTCTTAACAACTGACATTTTTCTGGGTGGAAAGACATGCTCCAATTTGATTCCCATTTCTGTAATTCATCCAATTCTCTTTGTAAAATATCTGTGTCTTGTGTTGTTTTTATTGTTCTATATATTATGCAATCGTCTGCAAATAATCTGACTTTTGTTCCTGAAGTAATGCAATTTGGTAAATCATTTATATAAATTAAAAATAGTAGTGGACCCAAGACTGTTCCTTGAGGTACACCTGAGTTTACTGTTATCGGTGTTGATTTAGAGCCATTTATTATTACAGTTTGTTCTCTCCCTATCAGAAAATCTTTAATCCACTGATGCAGTGGACCATTAATGCCGAAATATTTTATTTTTTTAAGCAAACTATGGTGGTGAACTTTGTCAAAAGCCTTAGAAAAATCTAGTAAGATAGCATCTATTTGTTCACTATTATCTAAACCTTTTGAAAAATCATCAATTAGTCCTATTAGTTGTGTTTCACATGATCTATATTTCCTAAAGCCATGTTGGTATTGTGTGAGGACATTATGTTTGTCTAAGTGGTTTATGATGTTGCTACATATTATGTGTTCTAGGATTTTACATGTGATGCTGGTAAGTGATACTGGTCTGTAGTTTCCTGGGTTAGATTTTTCTCCTTTTTTAAATAGGGGGGGGGGGGGACATAAGCTTCTTTCCAGTCCTTTGGTACTCTGCCCTGGTTAAGTGAAGCCTGAAAGAGTATTTTGAACACTGGGGCTAGCTCATTGCTTAGTTCTTTGAGTAATCTAGCTGGAATTCCATTAGGTCCAGACGCTTTATTTGGTTTGGTGTTGGCTAATAGTTTTTGAATTCCATTTTCTTGTACTACTATATCTTCTATGTTGTCTACTTGGTTCAAATTCAGTAATATGTCTTTGTCTCCTGGGGCTGAGAATGCTGATGCAAAGTATTTGTTTAGGATGTTTGCTTTAGTTTCATTATCATTATGTATTATGTTATGTTCATCTTTTAATGGCGCTATGCCTGTTATTTTCATTTTCTTAGACTTAATGTATGACCATAGGTTTTTGTTGTTATCTTTAGATATTACATTGTTTATGTATTCACTCTGCAGCTGTCTGCTTACTTTTTGGGTTAAGTGTTTAATTTTTATATACTTTTTGTAAACTCTTTCTGCATTAGTTTCTTTAAATTTTCTATATAGGTTTTCCTTCTGTTTACAAAGCTTCTTTAGTCTATTATTAAACCAGCATTTATTTATTTTGTTTCATATGTACTTGGTTGGTATATGATTTTCTATAATGCTTTTAAGATGGTTTTTAATGAAATTCCAGAGGTCATCGACTGGTTGGTTAATGTCTTTTTCTAATAAGAATGTTTGTTGAAAGTTTAATGCAGCTTGGTGTAGTTGTGTTAGGTTACATTTATTCCCGAGTAAGATTTTTCTTTTGGGTTTTGTATTGGCTACTGCTTTTATCTGACTGTGTATTTTTATGATCTCATGGTCTGATAGACTCCTGGGTGCATCTAGAGATTATCTTGATTAATATTGAAACTATCGCAAATCTTTTAGTTCATTATTCAAGGATAGACCTACATTTTTTTTGTGTGTGAGCTTGCATACGTCAAGCTGTTGTGTTGTTGTTTTTTTATGCTCGAGTACGCTCCCCTTCCCCAGTCCCTCCTCGATTGGGTTCACTGCATCCAATTCTGACCGTGCTTCTCTCCCCCTCTCTCTGTTTCGTCAACCACATCATTTGGCACACATGGACTGTACTGCTGTCACTGGGTTCTGTTATACTCCAGTAAGTAAAGGAGAACTGTGTTATGAGCCTTGGATTTCTGGAATGTGAACATTGCGTGTATCGACATGATGGACTAGATCTAGATTCTTTTGTGTGGATTAAGATCGGCTGTACAATGTGTTTTCACAGAAGCGTATTGAGGTATGTAAGTAAAATAGACAATAGGCTAACGGGGCATAGACTCTCGCGATCCCTTTCTTTATCCCAAGTCTTCACTAAAGGGAATATTTCTTTTCGTCCGTTGAATCTGTATTTACATTATGATGGTCATTGAAAACTTGTAACTCATCATTATACGATGGGGATCCCTACAGGGACTCCTTTGAATAATGTCTCTACAATATTTCATTGACCATAAAGCTGCGTCTCGAGAGATATTGGGCCTGTCGAGATCCTTCTAATCCAGGCTTCAATCGTAGCTGTTGATATATATATATATATATATATATATATATATATATATATATATATATATATATATATATATATATATATATATATATATAAATGTCATACACACTAACAGTAGTCATTAAATAAGTAGAATTATATCACGCAGAGCCAATAATATCTAGGCTAGGTGTCAAGTTCCGTCACTCCAATGTTTCCCGGGGTGATCCAAAAAATTGCTAGGCATGTTTACATATCCTGCTAGATCTGTTTACTCACTGAACAAATATGGTTGAATCTGAAATGAAATATAGTCTGTAGAAGTAACCATTTGGGGAACGTTGCGTTGTTTTAATCACGAAAACACAATCAGAATAATATGCCTATATCTACTTGGCAGATTTGACCTTTCTCTGTAGATCTATCTCGATGAAAGGCACATTCCTCGTTCCATATGCTAGGACTCATTCTTCCCTAGTGCTATTAGAGCATGGAATGGGTTGCCTGAGCCAGTCAGGAAAACCAGTGACTGGGCAGAATTTAAGTCATTGGTTAATATGCATGACTGAATGCATGACGCGTAGGACGTAATCATCTTCTTTTTTGAAGTAACGTCTGTATTATATAAGATAAGATCTGTTGCCATACGAAGACTGAGCTATGATAGTCTTAATGTTAGTCATAATTTGATCATTGGCCTGAAAATAAAAAGTGTCCAATGACAAATTTTGAAGAGATCGTTAGACAAAGTTGTTTAAGCGATGTGTTGTCTGGACAAAGTGTGTAGGCCATTTGTTTTATGTGATTGTGTTGCGGTAATTTTTTTTATTTGTAAATGTGGTTTGGGCATTTATTTGTCTGTGTATGTGGTTTAGGCAATATCGTTTATGTGTATATGGTGTAGGCAATGTGCTTTATGTGTATGTCGTGTAGGTAATATGTTTTACCTTATGTGTATGTGGTTTAGGCAATTTCTTTTATGTGTATGTGGTTTAGGCAATTTCTTTATGTGTATGTGGTTTAGGCAATTTCTTTTCTGTGTATGTGGTCTAGGCAATTTCTTTTATGTGTATGTGGTTTAGGCTATATTTTTTTTGTGAATGAAACTTCTATGTTGTCTACTTAACTATACAAAAAAAATAATTGTGTGATCACCTCTCAAAAAGTAATTCGCTTTTTCGTTCTCTTTACTTAACCTCTAGATCAAAATAGTGCGAATCTATGCTATAAAAATAGATAGATCTAATCGTCAAGGGTAGTCATTTGTCTTCTCATGTCGAGCGTCGCGTGATCCTCCTGAGTTGTGCTTGTTTGCTAAGTGCCTAAAGGGTATCACGCATACATCGCGTACATTTCCCTCATTCCTCACATTCACACAATGCTGATGTCAATATCGGTTTGGACGACGTAGGGCATGAGATTCGCCAATGGGAAGAAAAAAACACTCCACGGCAAATTTCCGGCTTCATTAGATGGGGACAACATTGACAAGGCTGCTTCCTTAGCATGGCTCAAAGGAGGTCATCTCTAACCTGAAACTGAAGGCTTTGTTACAGCAATACAGGACAGAGTAATTAGGACAAAAAATTTACGAGACGCCTATCCTTAAACTCAATACTGTTGTCAACTGCCGAAAATGTGGAAATGTGGGTGAGTCAATTGAACACGCAATGGCAGGATGTTCAGCCCTATCGGAATCTGCCTACCTAGGTCGCCATGACCAAGTTGCAAAATTAATACACCAGCACTTGGCTTTGTCGCATAATGTGATCAATAAGAATATTCCTTCTTATTACAAATGCTCGCCACAAAAGGTTCTGGAGTCTACTGATCACCTATTATAGCCTACTAGGATAGACCTATTTAGACTGACATAACGGTGTATTTTAATCGCCTTGATCTGCTGTTTATTGACAAGAAAGAAAAAAAAAACGGCTACCACTGTTGACAGTGTCGTACCAGTATCCCATGATATAAGAAACATGGAAATGGAAAAACAAAGAAAATATGAGAACCTAAGCTTGGAGATTAAGCGGTTATGGAAGTTGTCTAAAATAACAATATACCCCATTGTTATATCAACCGAGGGGAGAAATAGCCTTAACAATTATTTAAGGGAGCTAAAGACAACAAATTTAGCCATATCTGTGGAATACTGAAGTGTAACTGAAGTATTAGTTTCTCTTGTTGGTATTAAACAAAATAATGAGTTGCCAGTAATTACTTGTCTAATTGGTGTTTTGTTGGTTTTTTTAAAATTTATTCATGTTTTGTCTATATCAATTATTAATTGTGCGAAGTTTCACCTTGATCCGAGATTAGGTGTGGGAGAAATAACGTATAGGCCTACACACTTTTTACCAGAGTTGATATAAGCTTTGTAAAAGTTCATTATAGAGACTGCAGGCCGGATAGCTTTGGGAGGCAAGTTTTAGGCATATATATCTAGGTCTGTGTTTTAGTCACATAAGAGGACCGGCCTTAGGCATGGGCAAACTAGGAAGCCACCTAGGGCTTCCGATTGGTGGGACCTCACAAAAGACTCAAAACAATTTTTCTTTTAGAGAAGAAATAGCGAAACGGGTCCCTATTGTTAGGCTTTATTTTTATTTTTTTCCGCTTTTTTTTCTCTATTATATTTCATTTGGGGGTACCGAATTCACTTCGTCTAGGGCAAGGGTTCCCAACCTGTGGATCGCGACCCTCTTGGGGGTCGATTGACTATTTGCCAGGGGTCGCTTAAGACCATCGAAAATATGGATTGCTATTGTCTACTCTTCTGTTGTTGTATGTGTGTGTCGGGGGTGGGGGGGGGGTCGCGGCAGAGTGGGGGGGGGGTGGTAAAAAGGGTCGCCGAGCTTAAAAGGTTGAGAACCGCTGGTCTAGGGCCTCCGATTATCTAAGGCCAACCCTAAACACACACACACACACACACATTTATATGTATACATATATCTCTATAAATACATGCATATATTGTTTTTGTCATAGATATTTAAAACTCTGATCTAGTAATAACAAATCTAGATCTTTGTTTACTCCAGGTGACTAGATCTATTTTTGTTAAGCCATACACGGTATGTTAGCGCTTTTCAATTCATGTAAATTTTTGTAGGTTATAGGTCAAGCGGAACACGTGTCTTGCTGTGGGTCGTCTACATCTAGTTTGTAATAGATAGGGGTGAGAGGGTTAAAAAGGATCTAGAATAATCTAGATCTAGAGGTGGGTAGATTTCAACATAGCAAATAACGCGCTATGTACGAAAGAGAGAGAGAGAGAGAGAATCAGAAGGAACAGTGAGTTTTAAAGATAGCCAATTTATGCCGGTGCTCTTTTTTGAATTAACTCTTTCTCTCCGTAATTATTTTCCCCATTTCTATAGAATTATTCATTTTGCTAATTTGTATTCTCACTACCCTGTTATGATTAAACTTCAATAACTTTTTTTTGTTTATCAGAAAATGATATATCGAATTATAGGGGAATGCGTGCTCTTTTTACACAGCACAAATTAAAGTTTATAAATTCAAAATTCAATTTGGCCTTATGTTGGCATCGTCAATTAGGAGAGAAAGAGTTAAGTAATGTATTTCTCCTTTCTGAACCTGGTGGTGGTGTTGTTTTTTTTCTTTCATTCAATTGATATCTCTGAACGCTTCGATATTGTGTGTTATGTGGCCAACACAATGGCCAACCGCTTTTACTTTTCCCCAACTATTGTCAGGTAACCAACAAAGCGGGGTGGACTCAGAGGCGCCCAAAGATCCTACAATTAAAAAAAAACAGTCTTCACCGGATTCGAACCCGGGACTCCGGTTCAGAAGTCAAGCGCTTTACCGCTCAGCCTCCTTACTTGACCAGTAGTAAAGTTTTCCTTTCAGACCTTGTGATCTATAGGGCAGGTGATGTAAAGGTCATCTGTTTCTACTTGACCAGTAGCCAGAAGAAATTCAATGTGAGAAGATTACTCTAGATAACTGAATATCCCAAATATATTTTGAGCGGGGGGGGGGCAATCAAGGGCGTCCTACAAATCACGAACATCAAAATCCCAGCCTTCATAGATATCCGAACTCTAAACCCCTCGGTTCTGAGGCCAAGCGCTTAAAATATTCCCCCACCCGTCCAAATATAAAAAAGCTTAATTCAACATTATCTTACTTCTGCGAGATCTAGAATTCTGGAGACCGTTAAACTTGTAGTCTGCTCTTGTTTAAAAAAAAAATGTTGCCAGGTTTCTGTTCCAGTTTAATGTGACAAAGTTTCTATTTGCTTTGTAATTCATTTATTTTCCGAAGTAGAAATATAACATAGCTGAATCACTACCGACCTAGATCTACAGTTGGACTATGGTCTAAATTGTCAGCTCAGGAGTCGGGCTTAAACAACGAGACAAAAAAAAAGTAGGTGGGGAGAAGGGTATTGTGCTTGTTTGAAACGCCAATCTGGCACATGAACTCTTGAACTTGGGATCCTGAACCGAAAGGAGAAAGGGAGATATTACAGAAAAATGTTGCACATGTTATCGTCTGCTGAAGCACTCAATTCGCTGAAATCAGCTACAACAAATGACGGATATTAAATCCATTTCCTGGTTAGCGTCACAAACATGGCATGTACTTGACAAGAAACTCCATGAGACAATGGCGTCGCTCGGTTTGGGGGGGGGAGGAGGGAGAGAATTTGGAAATCCCCCCGGGCCCCCACCCTTAAATGAGTGGGTTTTTTTACATTAAATATTAATTATTACGCAAAATGCAGGGGGGCCCAAAAAAGGTCAAGCCCCATCGGGCCCCCAAATGATGGAAAATTCCCTGCCGTGAGAACAAAATCACATTACATTAAATTAAGTTTGCGTTATCAAACACTTACCATAAGAGCTCAGACTTGATTGGGGGGGGGGGGAGCAGGCAAGGAATCGTTATCACACTACATTGAAATTGAGGAGAAAGAGGCAACTAATCCATTGTAATCCTGGAACACCTTCCCCCCCCCCTTTTTTTTTCCCCCGGCTACGCCCATGTCTTTTAAGAACAAATTGATCAATTCAGGTATTATCTAAATTGTGCTTTTGAGTTTTCCAATTGACTGTATTGCATAAATGTAGAGCTTCGTCTTTGGGCGCGATAATTTAAGGATGAGTGCTTTACCTGGATATGAAGACCCGATTTCGACCAACATATTTTGTCATTTTACTGGCATTTTAGCATAAAAGAAGACACTGTTTTCTAAAGGGCTATAAATATATAAATAAATATAACAAGTATTTTAAAAAAAAACATGTTTTAACGAGTTTGAAAGTATTTTTTTAAAGGTTTTTTTTTCTTTAAAGAAGTTATATGTATGTAAGATTATTGAAGAATAAAGATTACATAAGGTTTGTTCGTGTATAGCAGTGGTTTCCAAACTTTTTTGTCTCGTAGACCCCCTTGCCATGTTTTTTTAAAACTAATTTCTAACTGTAGTGGGTGTAAGAATGAAAAAGTAATTTAAAGCTACATTTAAAGTTACAGAGATTTGTCTTTTTTAGCGGCCCCCGTAAGGGGAAAAAGCCGCTATTAGGTTTGTGCAAAATGTCCGTCTGTCCGTCTGTCACACTCAGATCTCGAAAACTAGAAGAGATATGAAAAATATTATTTCATCATTAAATCCGGCATGAAAAGTTTAGGTGCAACGGCTACTTTTGGTTTTCTAAAAGCAAACCGTTTAATTTATAAAATTAATTATGCAAGCGATTTTTTCATAAAAATACACCAATTCTAAAATAATTACGTAAATGTAAGGGAGGCAATGTTACAATATGCTAACAAAGATGGACAATTTTTGTGTATTTTTAGTATCACTAAGTCAAATATATTTTAAAAATGTACAGGAAATGTTTACAACAAATATAAATAATAGTTAAAGACGTTTTTTCTGGTCAACTAGTTGCTAAAATTAAAAGAAAACATTTCTGTTTGTTTATAAAGGCTAATAATGCACTTTTTATGTAAATATCACGCACATTTTTTTAAATGGACTTTTTATGCAGCGATTTTCGTGCAGTAGCGTAACGTCGCAACATGATCAGGTGCTAAACCAATTCCTTAAACTTTTTTAAAAAATCAGATTTTATTTATTTTTTGTTTAGTGCCCCCATCCGAATAAAAGAAGCTTATTTTTGTGCGTTTTGTCTGTTGGTCGGTCTGTCCGTCACGATTAGATTTAAAAAACTAGAACTCTAAAAGCTATTGAAAATCTGATTTACCCTTTAATGTTCCTCCCATAACATCTCAATAGTTTTAAGTATCTAAAATTGATTGTTCCGGATTTTTTTGTGCAAAACTAATCAACGCCAACAAATGTTTGTTTGCTCTTCTAACTTATATTACATTCCATTTCCATGCTTAAACGTTGCAAAAATACATTATCAATAATATATTGTTCCGTTTTTTATGTAAATAGCATATTAATGCTAAATCATAATCTCTATACTGACTTATATTTCATTAATTGTAAAAATGTTCCGGATATTGTTTTATAAAACATGAATTATGCCTAATGATTGTTTGAAATCGCATAAGGCTTTTAAAAAAAGTAATTTACTAGAATTGATTACTGAAAATTACTTTTTAGACATTTAATTTTCTTGTAAAACATAACATAGAAGTTTTGTAATCGATAAAGAAAGTTCCGGATTTTGTTTCTTACAAATCGTCGCCAGAAATTTCCGAATTTATTTAAAAATCTACTAACGCCAAATAATTGTTTGAACTCCCTCTTCTAATTAATAAACAAATAATCTTCTCATTTACGAAATAATGTTTTTACGGATTTTTATGAAAAATATTTTAACTCACTACTCTCTTACAGTACATTTAACTTTCTACCTAAAACATTAAAAAATCTAATTATCGTTAATATTATGTTCCGATTTTTAAGGAAAACAGAATCCAAACACCAAAGTAAGGTATGAAAATCTCTCCACGTGGCTGTAGTACATCTAATTTTTATACGAGACCATCCAAAAAATTTAATTAACGGTATTACATTTATCTGAAATTCTCTTTTTCTTTTACTATTTATACAAACATCCGGAACAATCTATTATATAAACTTTTCAATTGTGTTCATACCTAAAAATTATTGCGATGTTTTGAAACGTAAAATAAAGGTTAATCAATTTTTAATAACTTTTAGTTGTTTTTTTTTATATCAAGATAACGGACAGACCGACTGACAGACAAAACGCAAAAACAATGTGGCTTTGATCCTTTTTAAATAATATCTATTAGAACTCAGTGCACCAATGTCTATGAACCCTCGTTAAATATCTCGTGTAAATAAAGACATTTTTTTTTATGGTACCGGTACTAGCCTATTGTGAGGTAATGGATTTTTTTTTCTTTGACGTCATATGAATGGACTCTTTAAATGTAATGTTAAAAGAACGCACTCGGTGCACCAATGTCTATTAACCCTCGAAAAAATTGCTTGTATTAATGAAAACATATTTTAGTCTAACTAAGCCGTGTGACGTAGTGTTTTTTTTTCCTTTGACGTCACATGGAATGAATTCTTTAAATGAAATGCTAAAAGAACGCACTCGGTGCACCAATGTCTATGAACACTCGAGAAATGGCTCGTGTTGATAAAGGTGATTTTTAGTCTAGCTAGGCCTTGTGACGTAGTGTTTTTTTTTTCCTTTGACGTCATATGGAATGAATTCTTTAAATGAAATGCTAAAAGAACGCACTCGGTGCACCAATGTCTATGAACACTCGATAAAAGGCTCGTAATGATGAAGGCGATTTTTATTCTAACTAAGCCGTGTGACGTAGTGTTTTTTTTCCTTTGACGTCATATGGAATGAATTCTTTAAATGAAATGCTTAAAGAACGCACTCGGTGCACCAAAGTCTATGAACACTCGATAAATGGCTCTTATAGATGAAGGCGATTTTTAGTCTAGCTAGGCCGTGTGACGTAGTGTTTTTTTTTTCCTTTGACGTCATATGGAATGAATTCTTTAAATGAAATGCTTAAAGAACGCACTCGGTGCACCAAAGTCTATGAACACTCGATAAATGGCTCTTATAGATGAAGGCGATTTTTAGTCTAGCTAGGCCGTGTGACGTAGTGTTTTTTTTTTCCTTTGACGTCATATGGAATGAATTCTTTAAATGAAATGCTTAAAGAACGCACTCGGTGCACCAAAGTCTATGAACACTCGATAAATGGCTCTTATAGATGAAGGCGATTTTTAGTCTAGCTAGGCCGTGTGACGTAGTGTTTTTTTTCCCTCTGACGTTATATGGAATTAATTCTTCAAATGAAATGAAAAAAGAACTCGGTATAGTAATGTTTATTAAGCCTCGTTATGTGACTCGCGTTTAAAAAAGGAATGATATCTTGATTTAGATCTAATCTAGATTTTTTAAACTAGATCTAGATTTTTATTACAGTATATCTAGATCTGGATTTATATTCTAATTAAAATTATTTTAGAGTCTAGATCTAGAATTACTAGATCTAGTTTAGACTAAAATAGACTAGATTAAGATGTAGAATTTCAATTTCTAAACTTAAAGTGTAAAAAAAAAGTGTAGATTTTCATTTCCAAACGTTTTGATCAATATTGTAATGTTTTAATATACTAAAACTAATCTACTATTTTTTTATTAAATTTAAATTTACGGCAAATGAATCTTTGAAACATTATTACTTTTGACCATCGGATGGCTGCCTGGTCGTGCGGTTTGCGCGCTGGACTGTCGTTCAGATTTATGGATGGCCCAGGGTTCAAACCCTGCCCGCTCCCATCCCCCGTCGTCCTGCGGGAGGTTTGGACTAGGAAGTAATTATCTTCAACTCTGAAGGAACATCCGAAACGTGTAAAACATTTTACATCAAAATTAAATCACCTCTTGAATATTATTTGCGAATATGCAGATCCGACAGGGATCCGACTTCGACGGGGGCCGCCTCTGAGTTTGTGTAACACAAACTCTCTTTGTAATCTTGTTTATTCGTAACATTCTAATGTAAACAAATTAAAATAACAATTAATATTTATCACTGGAATCACCAAACACACAGGGGATGTTTTGTTTTGTTGTTGTTTTTTTGAAAGTCTATTATCCTTTGCTACGGATATTATGTTTCATATAGGCATTTGTTGTTCTATGATGTAGTCATCAAACATTACATATTAATTAATCAATTAATTAATTTGCCTTATGTATCATTTTAAAAGTTTTCGCAAAGTGCAGTTTCATGTGTATTTCTTGATCTTTCACTTGTGGCTCAAATATTGGGTGAGCAGAACTGTTTTAAAAGGAGAAGGGGCGAAGGTGAGTATCTGGCGCCAAAACCAGTAACTTTGAGCAGGAAGGGCTCATTAGCCTTGGCTTGCTGCTCACCTCTGCTGCCTTGCAGTTATACCCAAACACGGGAAACGTTTCGTGGGTCAACCCTGTTAAAAATAAGGAGCCGGCGGCCCTTAGGCAGTTTTCAGCACACATCACTACATTCTGTCAGAGCCTGTGATACCGCTGATCCAAGTCACTGTATGTATGTCGTTTACAAAGAATTACATAAGAAGCCTTTAATTGTGTATGTAACTCTTGCCACCAATGTGCCATTGAACTGTATTGTTGCTTAAAGAAATTGTTTTAATAATATCTAATGTAGGTTTGTGTAAAACAGTTTTTAAAACTACTACGGCTGATTAAAATCAATGTTTTCCCCATTGTGTTTTCTGTATTTTGCTATAAGTAAAGAGATATTGTAAGACGCTCACAAACCACTATCTTCTCTATATGGTGTGCAAGAGAGATTTTGTGGGTCTATTCTGAACTTTATCTTTGAGTGTTCGAAAGTTTTTAAAATCTTTATCTATTTTGTCAGTGTGGCATTGTTTCAAATGATCCTGCAGCGTTATTAGTTTCATATTGTCATAAAAAGGCAAACGCTTCTTTGACAAAGAAAGAATGAATCCCAATTTTAAATAATCAACGCTGTCCAGTCTTTCTTTTTGTTAAATAATAGTTACATGTAGATAAAATTAATTTATTGAAATAAGTATTGAAATTAAATGCAACAATTTTTCGCCTGAATAGCAGTATAAATATTTAAAGGATTAACTCAGGTACAAATAATATATTAGTGTATAAAAGTATTAAAAGAATTACATTAGTGGGATGTTAAAATTAAACAACTTATATGAAATCGTAGACCCCCATGGACATCTCATAGAGCCTCAATTTATTTTTTCGCTTTTGTAGACCCCTTGTAAGTCTTCGTAGACCCCTGGGGGTCTATATAGACCACTTTCGGAATCACTGGTGTATAGAGTTTGCTTGAGAGTTAAGTCTAATAAAGTTCTTTAAGTCTTGGTTGTTGTAAAATGAACAGTTGGAGTCGTCTCCCGTTGTTTTTAGTTCTTAACACTTGAATTATTTGCTCCGAGAGCTGGGTATTTAGTGGACTTGATGTTGAGGTCGGATCCAATGTACTGGCATTCTTTCAAAACGCACCCTCTCATTCTCTATCTCTCTGTCTCCCTCTCTCTCTCACTTTCTGTTTCTATTCGTCACTCTCTCTCTGTCACTCTCTCTTTCTCGCACCCATCGTCTCTCCCACCTTCTCTCTCTCTCTCTCTCTCTCTGGTTCGACCCACCGTTTTCATTATCCAAAATGCGAATTTGGGGGAGGGGGGGAGAGGAGAAGAGAGACCTGTGACTCGGATCTGGCGAGGCTTGTCGACGTTAGTTTAGCAACTCTATAAACTGTACAATGCCCCATTCAGTCTGGATACGCGTCTCGACATAATAAACTGGCCCAGCGAATGTGGGACGTACATTGAATAGACACTTGAAGGTTTGAAAAAGTTTGATAGTCTTTAATACAGTTTCTTTTGCCTGAGTGTAAACGTGGCTGCGTTTCGTTCCCCGTACAGATCCGGATTATCTTTTGTTTTGCCGATTCGGGTAGGAATATTGGTTTGATTTTTTTCAACATGTGGTTATATAGACCCGATAGTTAGGCATATTTCTATTGTTTTACATTATAATTAATATTACATATCCCAAAAAGATCAACGCAATCTTAACATAATAAACTATTTTGTGGAAATGCAGGCCTCTATTGAGAAAAATAATATAAAGTGCAATTAGTGCATGTCCTTGAACCGAAGGTAATGGAATGTATCAAAATATCACGTGGTATTTGTTAGATTCATACCTTATTTTTGGACAAAAAAAAGATTGTATGATTATTGGCAAGTAATGTAAACAAGATCCATGATTATATACTTCTTTACCTATCTACTTTGAATGTCAGAATACGTACATGTAAGAAGCGCATGATTTATGTTGATGTTGCAAACTTGATCTAGGTATTTATTTATTTATTTTTTTGGTTAAAAAAAAATCGTCCGCGTGTTGCGTGTAGTTTGGTTGATTTTAGCCCAAACATGCTTAAGGCCATATTGAATACATTTATTTTAATTTAAAATATACATGATCGGCTTTACCGATACTAAGACGTAAAGGTGAAAATAGAACTTAATCAGCCACCGGCAGACAATGATTCAATCGCTCGCGGAGGTGGCTGGAGTGGCTGATGATGTAGGTGACAGCTAGGACTTCACAGCTAAGTGAAATACTCGAAGACATTGCTTATTATTATGGCTGAGATTTTAATTTTTCATTAAGGATTGATTCTTGAATATTCATTGCCGAACAAGTAAAAAATAAAAACTTAAAAAAAAAAAAAAAAACACGCTTATATTAGTAAAAGAACCACACAATTACTGCCATTCCAAAAATACTACGAGATTTATTCCCCTTTCCTTATAAAATAAAATTCATTATTAGCACTAATTAAGTAACTTTGTTTTTTTTTTTTGTTTTTCTGGATTCGCGTGTTGGCATCGACAATGAATAGTTATGCAAAAGTTTCAACTTGATCCGAAAATGGGAAATGGAGAACAAACGTGTACAAGATTTGTACCAGACAGACAGACAAAAATGAGTTGATATAACTTTGTCTAAAATAAATATGTAATAACGGATATTCGAATCATATAAACGCAAACATAGACAGTTATGTGCGAAGCGTTGAAAAAAAATCCTTTTGTTTTATGAGGTAGATTATTAGTACATACACAATTTGAACCAACTAATGAAATTGCTGCCAAGTTTAAACAAACAAACAAACTTGGACATAGAAGTATATATAGGTCTGTGGTAAAAAACTAGCCTTCATTTTTGTGTGTATCTAGCTCTCATAGGCTAGAGATTTTCATCTCTGGCGTGAAACAAATTATAGCTAGTTTTTTGGTGTATGCGGTGAACAAAATAAATGACGTGTTGTTACAATTTACTTTTTTTTTTTGAAAAGTTTATGATCATTTTTTTCCATTTCTTTTTTAGCCCTGCAAAACATTTTCTAAGCGGCTACATCTGTAGCACAAAAAAAAATGTCAAAGTTGTCTCTAGTCTAGCGTTTGCTACAGTAAAGTTCAATTTAGTATATACCCTTCACATTGCTTAGCTTATCGCGAAAAAACCCAGTGGACGTAGTCGTATATAGGCCTGTGCTCTCTACAAATAGGTCTGTGATCTTTTAATGGTACTCTCTATTGTGAAGGATGCTTAATTTTGTTGTTGTCGTGAAGTACTAGCTGTCTTGTTCAGCGATTACTCCTCCTTAGCTCTGCCTTGATCAAGTGTTACCCAACCTGCGCATTAAGTGTCAATAAAACCTATGCACATGCATGAAATCAATACACCACGAGTCTTACGGCGTAACCCTGCTATAGTGAGTCACTGGGTAACATGGTGGAAGTTCTAAGAAGGAGGGGAGACGACTGTTTCATTTTTGTTTAAAAAGGTATTGATCTATATACTGTAGGATGAAATTAGGACGAGGAATCATTCAACCGTGATGATTTTTAAAAGATCAGTTACCAGATAATTAGTTTATAATTTTAGAGGTGTGTTAAAAAAATCGGAAAAGCCTCTAGGCTTTAAGTCTTTTTTGTATCAAAATGTATATTGCAAATTAATAAGTAAAGTAAAGTTCCCCTTTCAGACCTTGCAATCTATAGGGCAGTTGACGTAAAAGTCGTCTGTTTCTGTTGCCCACGGTTAACGAGTGTGTCATGTGGCCAACACAACGACCAACTGCCTTTACTATTCCCCTACTAATTTTGGGTACCCATTAGAGTTGGGTGGACTCAGGTGCACTAAAGAACAGGAAATTAAAAATCCCAGGATTTGAACCCTGGACCCATCGGTTCGAAAGTCAAGAGGTTTACATCAGACAGCCACCGCACATTTAAACTATTACCAAACAAAATGACACCAACGTGTCAAACTTCCAGAATAATATCTTTTTAAAACAGTCTCCTGCATTGAAAACGTCTAGAATGTAGTGATTATATGTAGCCTAGATGTATATGCTTTCCAAAGATATCTTCAGCTAAATTAGTCATCATTACTCTCCCGGTTGGAAACACACTTGAAGCCTTTTTAAAGAGAATAGAAACATGTCTCAAGGAGTAATCTAAATAAAGTTTTTCTGAAGATGTTTATCTAGAAGATGTCTCGAAGGGAACAAAAAAAAAAGGGGGGGGGGCTACCTTAAAAATAAATATAATTGATTTTTTTAAATGCAGGCCACGCTGACCGAGAAGTGAAGCGCTAAGCTTCAGAGCCGAGGGGTCATGAATACGAAACCCGATTGTGATAGTCGGTTGTTGGGTTTAGCTCCTCTAGTTATTACAACTAAATCGATGCAGGCGTATTATAATTTTAGGAACTAACATTTCAATCAATTTTATTGCCAATATAAGTAGATTCAACTTGAGAGGAGATATAAATCTAATAGTTAAGATTAGTTAAGAATGGAAATGATATTGAAGCGAAATGTAACACATATACAAAACACGTCTTTACTCCTCGCGTCTCTGATTTGTATCCCGTTCCACTCTCACCCACGTGACAGACCATTCTACACCGCTATAAAAAAAAACGAACACTCCCTCTTCTCGTCGTAACCTTGGTAATATTGGGATTTTGAACTTCAGGATGTTAAGAACGTCCCTGATTTCACCAATAAATAGCAACCTGATTTTAATTGGGGGAAGTCAAGGCGACAGGCCTTTATGCTGCCCACATGACACTCACGTTAACCGTTGGCCATCGGATGACATTATAAGCTTTTAAATTTTCTGCCCCATGGAACACAAGGTCTGAATTTTGAATTTGTTTTAACCTATCATAATTTGAATAATATTTGATTGACATGAATCTCTCAAGCGAATGTTCTAAGAAAAAAAAATCTGAAATGAGAATAAAGCTGTTTAACAAATTCCAGTCAAATCGAACAACTTTATAATTACCTAGCATTATTCACCGGCTACTCCAATGGATTTGTTCACAGGCTATATATATATATTAAAAAATTATTATAAGGGCCGCACAAAGCACCCTCCACCACACATAGCACACATTCCTTTTGCCCGCGAATACTTGTTCATTGAGACGAATTCTACAGATCATTTCAGTTTCTTGGCTTGGATGTGGTCATAATTAGGGATTAGATCAATTTTGACACTTTTATCTCCTCTTTATTTGCATTTTGATTAAGATCCAGTTTACTGTTCTCTGAATTTAAGCAATAAAGTACAAACATAGAAAAAGAAGAGTAAGCGGTGAGGAGAACAGTTGGGACGATAAAAGGTAACGTAAAGATAAATCTAAGAGAGTAATAAGAGGGAGATAAGTGAGAGATTCTGAAATAAACAAATGTCAAGGACGACATGTCGCAAACTAAATAATAAAAATGACTTTGCGCTACAAAAAGAAGTGCTTAACAATTTGATTTTACAGCGGCTTAATAGTGCACAGAAATTTTTGTTAACCTTATAAAATACATAGTTTGTCAATATTTCACATATTCTGTACAGCGGCGTAGCTAGGGATTTCGGAGACCTGGGGGGGTGATAACCTTTTTAGGGGCCCCTGCATTTTGACGTTTGATATCATGATGTGAGATAATGTATGTACTAAATATTCGTCTAAATTCCAATTGGTACAGTATATAAGTAAAATTAATACACACAAAAAACCCAGTAAGACTATTTTAATGAGTAATACCGTTGTTTATTGGTGACATAATGCACAAGTGACAAATCTCAATTCATATCGCCTCACGTCGTGCTTTCTGTGCAGCAAAAACATCTATAACATCATCTAGATCAATGCTGTCTAGTATTTTTGACTCCACGTGAATAGCTAGATTACATAGCAGTGGCGTAATATTCAATGTAAAATAAATTTAGAACATTCATTTGGGCCCCCCCCCTCAAGTGGTTGCCCCGGGGGGGGGACTTTCACATTTAGACCCCTCTTTTCCCCACCCTATCTACGCCACTGATTCCGTACACCGTATACATCAAGCGTTACATAGCCATCCGCCATAGAATGGAGTCTATGACTCCATTATTAATAAACCGGCACACCATTGTTTGGTCATTTTAATATTTAATAAGAAAACGAGCTATACACTTATGCCTATACTTAGTCCGCCCGGCTTATGATGCAAAGTTCACTTCTTTAAGTTGGTCTGTTGTTGAGGGCGATAGGAGTGAAGTATGAGTTAAATATCTCTTACAAGATAAGGCACCCCGAATTCCTTAGAACATGTTTAACCCCCGCTGCCCCAATAGAACTTGAACTTGAGACAACTGGCTTGACAGCCAAGTGCTTCACCTCTCAGCCATGATGCCTCTTTACAGCCCGTGTTTCTCTTAGATGAATTCGGCCTGGTTAAATGCTACTGTGATTTCACGAGAATAGTTTTACGATGTGACAATATTGATTATCGTGGTCCGAATAGCATATATTAGTGCGACAAAGACAATCCCCTTCAAGAAGAGCGTATATCAAATATAAACCAATGCAAATCAATGTCTGGCGTGTAACGTGCTTGCCTAAGACGTCTATCCAGGCGTTGTTAGCGGTACGATTGGATTCAAACTTTGCCAGATGTATCTCTGCTCACTATGTATTGTTACGAAGCTTATTTCAACATTTCTGTCTGTCTGTCTGCCAGGTACAATTTTTTTTTAGCACTCATTCTCTTGAAACTTTACACTATTATTTCTTGTACCTAACAAACCATGATTCAATAAACAACAAAAAAAAACAAAAAAAAAACCGATTAGTTAATTTATTATTGGTAATGACTTATTTTGTTTGGTATGAAACAAGGGAAATAAATTCTACTTATTGAGAGATGTGGCGGTATGTTTGAAGTTATTCCCCTTATTACATTTTGTACTCGTTTTTTAAAAATCTGTCACTTCCCACTCTAGCATTAAGATTTATTATTGTTAGTCCAGATGAGGGGTGGGCAACCTTTTTGTATCGAGGGCCGCATGAAGAAAATTTTTGGAACGGGGGGCCGCATATATATATATATATATATATATATATATATATATATATATATATATATATATATATATACAATGGCCGCATGGCCGTGCGGTATGCGCGCTTGACAGTTTTTCGGTCGTCTCGATGGTCCCGGGTTCATACCCTGCTCGCTCCCATCCCTCGTCGTCATGAGGGAGATTTGAACTAGGAAGTATATTCATCTTCAACTCTGAAGGAACATCCGAAACATTTAATACATTTACAAACATTTTAACGTGATTTACAGAAATCTCGTGCGGCTGAATTTTTAGTACCAAATGTCCAGTCGCAGCAATGGACCTCATTCACCAATCGTAAACAAACAACATTTAGTGACGTGATCTTATTGATAAAACAACGAAAAAAAAACTGTCACGTGACTACTATCATGAATTAAACATGAGATCGTAAATTATATATAGAAGAGATAGAGCACCACGTGGCTAAATGTTGTTTGTTTACGGTTGGTGAATGAGGTCCATTGGCTAATTGGCCTCCAGTAGCCAGCGTGCCAGACAACTTTAGTCTTTGGTATAAGAAACAAACTGTACGACGGGAGCTACAGTGGTCCATTGACTTTCGCAGATCCGACTTTCTAATGAAAAAAATAAACGTCTGTGTTTGTTTGTTTGTTTTTCCACCGAAACACGGGGTTTTCACACGGCCGCCCAATATATATGCACAGTAGCCTATTTGGAGGGAAAAAGAAAAGAATACGTTATCGTCAAACTTTCTGGAGGCTGATTGGCCGAAATAACTATTCGAGCTAGGCCGCAGTACCAAACAAGGAATCCTTGCCCACACACCCTCGTCCCTTAAGTAACAGTACATTTACTGTATACGTACCAATTCTTTTTATACTGCAATGCGGCATAACAGTACTGTAAGACTCTTTATTTACGGAATAAACGATTCTGATTATTAGCTCCCCAGCTTGTTTTGTTGTTGTTGTTTTAATGCCATTGTAAACTGTTGAACAGTAATAGCCGATTACTATTAATAGCCCAGTGTGCGGCCGAACATTCCGGGGCTCACATAGGTCACACCAGACACATGAGGAGGCATAAAACCCCAGTGCAAAGCCCTCAGCCCCCTGGATGACAAAGTGGTCATCATCGAACCCACGATGGACGAACTATATAGGCCTATAGCCGATTAGAAAGTACAGGTCATATAATGCTGCCTTTGTCGCAATTGTACGTTATTTCGAAACCAAATACGTCCTGTTAAGAGCTTACATAGTAATTGGTATCATATAGATTCCGGGAAATAATGAGCAACAAGCCCTAGTTTATAAGAACTCGTTTGGTTTTCGAACCTAGCGGTGACAAAGGGAATCTCCTATCGCGGGGCCCCCATCAGAAGCGGGCCTGGGGCTGTTGCCCACCTTGCCACCCCCCAAGGCCGCTACTTGCTATTGAAAACTTGTTCTTGACGTCTTAAAATTTGCTTTTATAAATTCCATAATTAAGGAATCTAAAAATATAACTTGTACTCTTAGCCATTTCACTAGACACATTTGCCTTTCAGAGAACGAAAATGACAAAACCTGTTTACCTGGAGAAATTGGAAAGCCCGATTTGAAAAGATTTAACATGCACTTACATTTCATATGCAAACAACCCATTGCAATAGCTGCCATAAAAAAACATGAAATCTGTCTTTTCACGCCTCATTAGAAATATTAGTAACAAGGTCACAGTGTCCTTTAGGGAACATAAAAATTTCTTCCTTATATGCTGCTCATTACTTTGCCCATGCTAAGCCAGTGGAAACATCGGAATAATTTGTTTCTAAATCTTCGAGTACTTTTCGTGAGTACCTGTGGTTAAGACATCTAGCTCTGACAACTTTAATCATTACGGCTTTGTACTGTGGATTTGATGATAGTTTATGCAGCTTTGTGCGAAATTTCCTGTTTAGAGTTTATGGTTGGGATATTCTTTAAAAAAAAACAACTTTTTTCTCAGTCAAAGAATCGGCTCCATCAGTTGTTACACTTGCTATATTGTCCCAAGCATAGCCAAAACTCAACAGTCTTTCATAGCATTGAATAAATACTGGTCAGAGATTGTGTCTTTGACTGAGTGTATTGAAGTAATGCCAATAAGAATAATCGTCGTTTACTTGAAACTTTTTATAATGAGAAAGTTTGAATAATTTATATATATTTAGAATTATTTTTAATATATTTACATTTTTAAATGTATATACTGTGGGAACACCTGATTTCTCATAAAACACTCCGGCGGGCCGCGTTTTGCCCGCGGGTTGTAATTTGCCCACCCCTCGTCTAGATTTTATTTCAAGGAAAGTACTATGGACTCTGAATGTGATAAATTAGTTGTTTATTGCGATGTTAGTGCAGTGGCGGAGCTAGAAATTTGCCATCATTTGGGGGCCCAGGGGGCTTGACCTCTTTGGGGCCCCCAGCATTTTGGGTAATATTTAATATTTAATGTAAAAAAAACACTCATTTGGGGGGCCACCCTCAAGTGGGGAGCCTAGGGAATTTTCAAATTCTCTCCCTTCTTCCCCCACCCTAGCTACGCCTCTGTTTTAGTAGTCGAATAAAAAATTATATTAATATCAAGCATCACAACATTTTGTTCAGCAGTTCATGTACTATATTATTTCTCTGGTCTACAGTTTTCCTTGTTAAGTCCACATTTTGTTGGCCAGTAGTCTAAGTAGGTCTATAATGAACGGTGGAGTTGACAAATAGTAACTTCACTTTTTTTTTTCGCGGCGCACCTTTTTTATTTTTAAGTATCTGAAAGAATTATATTTCTTCTTTTTTTTTTTTTGTCAGAAAGTGATATTTTTTTGATGCTCAATTCAACGTTCGTTTTCTAATCCCTAGGTCTAGAGAAGATAAAATTCCGAAGGAAATTGTGCAAAACATTTGCGCATGTCCAAATATAGGTTATCATTAAAACTGTGACCTAAATAGAAACTTTAACCCCCATGTCGTTAATGTTTCCAAATAAAGCCTTTTTTTTTACTCCAAATCTTTATCTGTTGTCTGCGTTCTCTTTGATTTCTGTTGTCTGCGTTCTCTTTGATATCTGTTGTCTGCGTTCTCTTTGATTTCTGTTGTCTGCGTTCTCTTTGATGTCTGTTGTCTGCGTTCTCTTTGATATCTGTTGTCTGCGTTCTCTTTGATATATCTGTTGTCTGCGTTCTCTTTGATATATCTGTTGTCTACGTTCTCTTTGATTTCTGTTGTCTGCGTTCTCTTTGATATATCTGTTGTCTGCGTTCTCTTTGATATATCTGTTGTCTGCGTTCTCTTTGATTTCTGTTGTCTGCGTTCTCTTTGATATATCTGTTGTCTGCGTTCTCTTTGATATCTGTTGTCTGCGTTCTCTTTGATATTTCTGTTGTCTGCGTTATCTTTGATATATCTGTTGTCTGCGTTCTCTTTGATATATCTGTTGTCTGCGTTCTCTTTGATATCTGTTGTCTGCGTTCTCTTTGATATTTCTGATGTCTGCGTTCTCTTTGATATATCTGTTGTCTGCGTTCTCTTTGATATATCTGTTGTCTGCGTTCTCTTTGATATATCTGTTGTCTGCGTTCTCTTTGATATATCTGTTGTCTGCGTTCTCTTTGATATCTGTTGTCTGCGTTCTCTTTGATATTTTTGTTGTCTGCGTTCTCTTTGATATTTCTGTTGTCTGCGTTCTCTTTGATTTCTGTTGTCTGCGTTCTCTTTAATATCTGTTGTCTGCGTTCTCTTTGAGGATATGTAGGACTGGGAGGGAAAAAATACAAGTCTTTATTCTAGTTTTATTTAAATTGCAAAATTAATGAATTATGACTAATTAATTAACTTGTTTCCCCATTAATTCGTGTATTGTCGTTGATAATGAATATTTTTGCCAAAGTTTCATCTTGATCCAAGAATGGCATGTGAGAGAAATACCCAGACAGACAGAGTTTATTTAGGCAGTTTGTTAAAAATGGATATGTTTTGGTGTTGCATGACTGGTTATCGTCCGTAAGAATGTGCCAATGTCCAGTTGTTGAAATAATGGTGGAACGGAAAACATTACTGCTTGGTCGTGCGGGGGTACGAGCGCTGGACTGTTGTTAGGTCATCTTGATGGTCCCTGGCTTAACCCTGCCCGCTGCCATCCCCAGTTGCTGTCCAGGGGATGCGCATCTGAAACATGGGAAATATTTCTTACAGTAGGCATGTAACAAACTTGAAGTTTTAAAAACAATCATTTTAGAATAATCAGGAAATATCAACAAAAATATTTTAAAAGTCCTTTTTTAAAATAAAAACTAAGATAAGATTAGATAGGTTTTATTGGTCCAATCAATATGAAAAGTCAGTTTGACTACAATTGAAGCTTATCTTAAGGGGAAGAACTCGCTCTTAAAACTATATCTATCAATAAAGTACAAGCTATTTCCCTTATTTGATATCAAACAAAATAGTTATTTACCAATAGTTAATTGACTAATTGGGTATTTTTTTTAAATAGATGTTTTGTTAGCTACAATAAATAAATTTAGCCATATCTGTGAATACTGAAGTAATAGTTTCCCTTGTTGCTATTTAAAAAAAAAAAGAATTACCAGTAATTAATTGTCTAATTGTTGTTTTTTTTTTTATTGATTCATGTCAATGAATAATTGTGCGAAGTTTCTACTTGATCCGAGAATGGGTAAGGGAGAACTAACGTGTTCACATTTTTTTTTTACCAGACAGCGTGAGTTGATATAAGCTTTGTAAAAAATAAACATTTGAAAGTCTCTTGATATCCAATGATATTTCTAAATTCTGCCAAGGCGATTTAATTACCAGTGTAATATAGAAAACAAGGTGGCATATGCCATTTAACATACATATTTAAAGAGAAATTTGATAGGAACAGAGAGTGGTGTTAATTGATATTGACAAGGGAGCTGGGCAATTATCTGCACGCACTCAAACATACACACTACACACATACATACCCCCGCCCAATATAATGTGTCACTGATACATTGGGCTGTACATACCAGGCCACACCGGCTGTCGTGTATCCCACGTTTTTCAAACACGAAGGAGTATCACAAGTCTAGCCAATGCAAGCTGTTTCCTAGTAAGTGTTCAATATTTCTTATTAGATTCTGGTAGTCATGGGTATTTCTGATGAAATTTGTAATACATAAATGACGAGCTGTTGAGAATCTTTTTTCACTGCCATCTTGGTATTTAACACTAGATCTCATTCCCAGTTGTCAGCTTTCTAGCCATCGTTTTCTTCTTGTGTATAAATGTTTCGATGTATATAAAACGAAAAATGATATTAGCTCTTTCTCTCCGTTATTATTTACCACATTTTGCTGGAATCAACGCTGGTATCGTCAGTTAGGAGAGGAGTTAATGTACTGTTTATATTTGGATCGTTTTCAAGTTTTAAAAGTATGATTTTTAATTTCTCCTTAACGAATGCAGACCCAATAATAAATATGCAAATGTGAGTATGTCGACTTGCATTGGCGTCATGTAGTCTCCGGAAGTTGGGGACGAATATCTGAATGAGAAAAAAAAATTATAAATACTAGTAGGCTAGATATATAACACGAACATCGCTATTTTATTTGAATATCCTCTTTAACCAAATTGCTAATAATAGTAATAACCCTGATTTAATATCAATGTATCATTTGCATTTAGATTTAGGCTAACCTCAACATGATCAGTGATTACTATTGCTTCTAGTTCCTCATTCTGATAGAAGTTACGTAGAAGTAGGAATTACCTTAGAAATCAAGAATATTTAGCACAAGCCAACTGGTGTTGACGGTCTCTGACTTGTAGCACCTAACTGCTGGTAGACAACAAAACCTCGATAGGCGTATTATCAATTTAATGTATAAAACTTGAAATTACTTGAATAACTTCTCAATTAAAAAAAAAAAAAGCAACAACACTACATATAACTTTTAATACAATCTAGACACATTCAACTTGAGATGAAATGAAATAAACTGATGTTTTAACATCTAACTCACTATAAGAACATGTCTTGACACTCTGGCATTCTGAAATCGTCTGGCATACTTAAAACTTTCACAAGCTGTTCTTAATTACAATTACAGCCTACTGTCATGGAGTGATGGTGTGTTTCCTAGGTGATATAGAAAGGGAGTGTTTATTGTTAGTTTTAGAGAGAGAGAGCATTAATTTAATGTTAGTCTTGTAGAATGATGCAAGATAAGCGGCGCTGTCGTAAGCTATGTTAAGTACGAGAGACGACTAACAATCAATATTTCCTTTCTTCAGAATCACCTTGGAAACACACACACACACTCCATGACACTAACTCGACTATTATGTGAAGACCAGAAGATATACTGGTACGAACGCAATACGTATCTGGAATAATCTTTATTTGATTACATTTGTTTGTTGTTGAGTTTAGGTGCGATCATTGAGTCGACGCACGTGCAAGAACTAGATTTTATTATTTTAAAATTAACGTACACAAAACAAAATACAATAAAAATAACAAAATAATAAATATAAGGCTTATATCATCTGTATAGTTGTATCAGTTAGTTTGTATCTGTCATGTAATTAAATTTGTAATAGATCTAGACTAACAGAAATATTGTTACCTATTGTTTTTGTTTAGCGCTATTTCATGCTTTTAACTTTCTCAATACGCTATGATCCTATCACTGGTCTGGACTAGCTAGAAATTGGTAGGGGGAGAAAGAACGAGGTATCTGGGTGATCGCTTTTTAAATATATTTAAAGAAAAAAAATAGAACTCGTGAGCAAAAACCTTCTCAGGTTTCTCAGGCCAACACGGTTAACCACTCTGCTAGTGAAGAGCTTATGAATAGGGAAGATTGTATAGTTATCTATTGGCCTGTTTCCTGTTTGTTTTCACTAAGCTTCAGACTACTATCTAACTTGGAGACTGATTCAGCTTGTACCACCACTTCAGTCAAGTACAATTTCTTTCCCTTGTTCGAGATACCATAAAACAAAATTTATTACCAACAGTTAATTTAATATTTTTTTTGTGTAATTTATTCGTGTGTGATCCGAGATTGGGTGTCGAAGAAATAACGTGTACAAACTTTTTTACCAGACAGACAGACACACAGAGTGAGTTGATTAAGCTTTGCAAAAACACAGGGCTGGATAGGTATGGTAGCCTACTTGGTTGGTCTTAAGAAAAAAAAAACTTTGTAAAGTCGAGCTGTTTTTATTTTATTTTTATTAATTAGATAACATTTGGCTACAACGTATCTCCAAATTATAACCTCTCCCCCACACCCACACATTGTAACAAATAGTAACAAAACTCAATTATCCGCTCTCCTAAAGTAAAATAACAAGAGAATTCGAATTTTAACTCTTTCTCTCCTATTTGACGATACCATCGTTGATTTGACCTCATTAAATTATTTTTTTTATTATAAACATTAATATGAGTCCTCTCAATTCTATACCAAAATAAAACATTTTCTGCTAACAAACTTCTAATGAACAAAATGAATAATTCCATCGGATTATGGGATATATTTACGGAAAGATGGGATAGATTTCGACTTTCTTTTCTTCGCTTCTATCTCATTATCTACATTTTGAAGACGATCATCGCCAATCTTTACTCTCTGCTGTCCTTTCTACATCATCGTTAGCAGAAACGAGGAGTTCATTTCGTGGCATTATAATCAGTCGCCTTGGTCTCAGCTTAGTATTTGCAAGTTTTGTTGGTGTGATTTCAGCAAGGCTCCTGATGCAAAGTATGTGTTACACTCTTTGACATATTCGTGATTCAGTCTTTCCTTCAAACTTTGCCAGAGTTGGTCGTAACATGCAGGGGTTTGCTATTAGGCATCACTGCACCTGTTATTTCATTTAAATGTTTTGTATTGTTTTGCTACGTAACAAATCGACAGCTTTCTTTCTTCCTTGTAACAAATCGTAACTAATTTTTATACCCCCAACTTTTTTTGTCCTTACGTAATAGTTGAACGTTTCCATAGTTCACACATTCGGGTCTTTACATTCCACTTATAAAGAGTATTCCTTATATTGTTATGATACATATTTAAAAGTTATTCGTGTAGTAATCTCGGAACCAAAAGAGTAGATTGTAAAGAAGATTCCTTGTATTGTTATGATACATATTTAAAAGTTATTCGTGTAGTAATCTTGGAACCAAAAGAGTAGATTGTAAAGAAGATTCCTTGTATTGTTATGATACATATTTAAAAGTTATTCGTGTAGTAATCTCGGAACCAAAAGAGTAGATTGTAAAGAAGATTCCTTGTATTGTTATGATACATTTTTAAAAGTTATTCGTGTAGTAATCTCGTAACCAAAAGAGTAGATTGTAAAGAAGATTCCTTGTATTGTTATGATACATATTTAAAAGTTATTCGTGTAGTAATCTCGGAACCAAAAGAGTAGATTGTAAAGAAAATTCCTTGTATTGTTATGATACATATTTAAAAGTTATTCGTGTAGTAATCTTGGAACCAAAAGAGTAGATTGTAAAGAAGATTCCTTATAGTGTTATGGTACACATTTAAAAGTTATTCGTGTAGTAATCTCGTAACCAAAAGAGTAGATTGTAAAGAAGATTCCTTATAGTGTTATGGTACACATTTAAAAGTTATTCGTGCAGTAATCTCGGAACCAAAAGAGTAGATTGTAAAGAAAATTCCTTGTGTTGTTATGATACATATTTAAAAGCTATTCGTGTAGTAATCTCGGAACCAAAAGAGTAGATAGAATTAGGAACTACGCCATGATTAGAGACGCTAGAAGGAGTGACTTAGGGAGAAGACTCGACGACCATTTTTCCCTTGTAAATAAACGTTTTAACTCTTTCTCTCCTAAATGAAGATACCAACGTTGATTTCACCAGAATGTGGTATTAATTACGGAGAGAAAGAGTTAAAGGCTTACTAAGCGTTATCCAGTTTTTTAAAGAACGTCTGAAAAGCCGAGCAGCTGTTCGGACTTGCTTGTGTATGTCTTGATTGGAGCATAACAATATATGTCAAGACTTGTGAAGTTCGTGTTATCAACAGTAGAGTAGGCCATATCCTGTTGTAAATCAACAACCATTTAGATATAGGATATTTGCATTGTTCTCTATTCTATAATAAAAGCAGAAAAAAAGACTGTTGCGTCTATACATGGCAATTCGTATGGCCCTAAACGTGTGAATGTAAAGCTTCCCAGTGTTGTCCTCGTAGACAATTAGTTGAATTAAGCGAAGACCCCAATGTCTCTCTCTCTCTCTATCTCTCTCTCTCTCTCTCTCTCTCTCTCTCTCTCTCAACACGATTTGAGTATCTGCACTGGTTTCAAAACAACATCACAAGATTACGACATCGATTTATCGACGAATATGTACTAATGAGAAAGTAATAGAATTCTCCTATTTTCTTTCTACCATACTCTCTCTCTCTCTCTCTCTCTCTCTCTTGTTTGTTCTCTTCTCTTTCTTTTTTTCTTTCATTTCCTCAGAAGCTTCATTCTCTCTCTCACACACACACTTTCTCTCTCTCTCTCTCCCTCTCTCTCTCTCTCTCTCTTGTTCGTTCTCTTCTCTTCCTCTTTTCTATCTACACTTTCACTGCCTCTCTCTCTCTCTCTCTCTCTGACTTGATACATTGCTTACCTGCAGACTTGTCACTACTGTTCCCCCATCGATCAGAACTTGAAGTGTATTGACTTAGCCTCTTATTACGTCACGTGCTTGTTGTGAAGACCCGAGCATTGCCGTTTTTACGATTGACTTAATATTAGCACTGACACCGAGGCATCAATTTTCGTCATTTAAAAAAAGAAAATTATTATTTTTAGCGGCACCCGATTGGGAAAAAGCCGCTATTGGTTTTGTATAGTCTGTCTGTCCGTCCGTCCGTCTGTCACGTTTTAAATTCAACAGATTTCTTGATATTATAGAATTTGCAAAGATCTGGTGCAACAACTTTCTATTCTATTAATTTTTTATTTAAATACATAATAAGCTTTTTTTTTAAATACACCTTTTTATAATACCTTTTTCAAGTCACAACTTCCTAGAACCTGGATTGTGATCTAGAAAACGGTTCTAACGATTTTCCTAAAAAGTTTATGCATATCGCTGGCAAAAATGTCCCATTGTTGTTGTTTTTTTAATCAATCATTCATTTGTTTTTAAGAGAAAAAAACAACAATCGCTCTATAAGTTGTATAAAGGAGGTATTGTCTTTTTAAACAAGAAAAACATTAAAAATACTTTTTACAGTGTGCTCGGCTCGGAATGTCCGACCTACTGGAAATAGCAGTGTTAAATATAGACATTAGCTTGGACCTTTTCCAGACAGAACGCTTTGTTCGACCAGGCTTACATGCCTAGAGTTTCAAGAGTTTCTGCTCAACTCTTTTAGCAGTGTTAAATATGGACATTAGCTTGGACCTTTTCCATACATAATGCTTTGTTCGACCAGGCTTACATGCCTAGAGTTTCAAGAGTTTCTGCTCAACTCTTTTTGACAGTAAAACGGAAGGACCATGACGTAGGGTCGACTCTTGATTGTTTTGTCTAAAACCTACAAGTGTGAACTTTTTTTATGTTTGCTCTCGACGGAAAGCGCCATAAAACACAATAAATAACATTTAACAATGCTCAGATTACTTGAATCGCTCTATATTCATGTCGCGACGAGCGATTACCGTTTATAACTTTGTTTTTTATGTAAGTGAAATCTCGAGCATGTAAATCTACAATAGGTAAACAATGTTTTTAAGAAGGCTATGTTATAAGGCAGTGATGCCCAACCTAATTCGACCTGCTGGCCATTATAATTTCTGACAGTCGTGTCGCGGGTAGGGGTGCACCGGATAGTACTTTTTGATATCGAGGGCCACATGAACGTAAAGGTACAAAAAAAATAAATGAAATTTACCAGAATTTGTAACTAATTGATTATAAACCCGTCGATCTAGTACTTACATTAAGAAATTGGATATCTGAAGCGATTTTTTTTCACGCGTCAGAAAACGTCTTAATTTCTCTATTTAAAAAAGAGCAACATTGTAGCTAGCTTTACTACCGACTCATTTTCTTGTCGCTTTTTGGCAAATATTCCCATCGATCCTCCAATCTGTAGGCGTAGTTTAACAATCTTTTTAGTCGCGGCTCAAACCAAGAATGACGTCATGTTTGTTACATGATGACGTTTATATGTTGTTCTTTTTTTAAAAATAGACACATTTTCTTTTGAAATCAAATATGTTGGCTTATGATCATGCTCCACAAAAAAAAAAAAGATCCGTCTTCTTTTTTGTGGTAGATTCTCATTTCATAAACACACTAATGTTAAATGTCATGGTACCAATCAATTAAAGAAAAATTGAGGGCCCTAACGTAGGTAAAGATACATAAGTCAACCTTTTTCTTTTTTGAAGGGGGGTATCTACTCTTCGTGCCAAAATTTCGGCGGTCCGGATGAAACCACGTCATCTTGCCCGCAGACCGTATTTTGGGCATCACTGTTATAAGGATACTGTGTTGTAAGCAGTGGCGTCACTAGGGCGTGCGAGAGTGTGGTCCGCACCGTGTGACACCCAGAGGGGGTGGGAATGACAAACCAACGATATGGTTCATTGGGGAACATTTTTTTTTTTGATGAGGTCGTGGTGTTGGCGTGTGTGTATTGGGAGCGTGTAGCTAGATCTACTTGTTAGACTACATATGTTAGAAGGCCATTGTTTCTTACTTTTGGTGACATGTCGAAACGTTATTTCTATAGTCTGCTGTTCATGAATCGCCCATTAGTGCTATCGACGCTATATATGAATTTAACTTATTTGTTGATTTTGATATGGGTACGTGCAGGACGGTCTATAATTCGGTCTTTTTTTTCCATTTCATTTGGGGTCTCTCCATTCGCTTCTCATAGAGACTCAATTTACCATAATCCTGCCATGAATATCACAGTGAAACTAGATCTATGCCTTGAGGCTAGATTTACTAATGTTTCAGAATTATGAATACTGTCTATGTCCCCAATCTTGCACTTGGAAATAGCTTTCGTCAAAATCTTTCTGTGCTTTTATGTGTAGTCATTTGAATAGTTTAATTATCAAATGTTAAAGTTATGAATGAATCAAAAGTATATAAACATACTTAAATTACCATACAGTTTTTGGATGAGTTTTATATAGGCCAAAACAACAACGATCTTACCATCTTAAATGCGAGTCTAGTTGGACCCGATGGTCTTATGTTTTTAACTGCTAGATCTTCATCAGACAAACGTTGATTTGCTTTGGTCCTTCTTTACTGTTCTGAAGTAATTCATTAGCTTATAAATATCTGACGTTACTTCAAAAGAGGAGATAATTAGACTTACGTTCTACGCTTTTCCGTGAGTTCATTTCATCCGTGCCTGTGTAAAACACTGATTCAAACTCTGTCGTTGGTTTTCCTGGATGATTCGTTCCATGCTCTAATGGCGTAAGGGAAGAAGGAGCACTTGTACGAATTTGCCCCAGCATAATGGAATAAGAAATGTGCCTTTCTCTTTGTGTCTTTCTGAGGATTTTATTAGGTTGTGTTTTTTCTATTTGTAAATTATGGTTCAGTGTTTTATGCGTTATTGCTGATGTACTTTAGTCTTCTGTCCTGAAGCGTCTCTTAATTTAATTTAGTTATTTTACTAAAAGTGTTATTTCTATTCAAACAAAAATATTCGTTTATTATAAATCTCATTTTTTTTTTTTTGCGTCTGTTCTAAATCTAGTTTCTTTCTGTTTTCTTGAGTTGAGGACGCATAGCCTACTCTAATATTGGCCTAAAAAAGGTTAAATAGAATTTTAGATTTATCTTATCTTATGAAATACAGACGTTACTTCAAAAAAAGAAGATGATTACGCCCTACGCTCATGCGTTTAGTCGTGCATGTTAACCAATGACTTAAATTCTGCCAAGTCATTGGTTTTCCTGGCTGGCTCACGCAACCCATTCCATGCTCTAATAGCAATAGGGAAGAAGGAGCATTTGTGCAAATTTGCCCTAGCATATGGAACTGGAATGTGCCTTTATCTTTGTGTCTTTCTGAGTATTTTATTAGATTTTGTTTTTGTATTTGAAGATTATGGTTCAGTGTTTTATGTATAATTGCTACTTTACTTTTAAGTTTTCTGTTCTGAAGGTTTTCTAAATTTAGTAATTCTACTAAAGGTGTTACTCTAGTCAAATGTGAATATTCGTTTGTTATGAATCTCACTGCTCTATTTTGTGTCTGTTTCAGTTTTATTTCTTGATTAATTGACAGAAGCTGAGACGATAGGCCGAAGTAAAATGCATTATAAAAAGGATGAAAGGAAATGAAAATTCATGCAGATTGTCAGCACCCGATGGCATCTAGATCTAGATGTCTATGAAGTTCAGAAAATGTTCTCAAACTATCACGTTTGCGTGGATGCTGGCTAGTCACATGGTTCTATCAAAGAAAAGAAATGGAATACTGCTTCTTGCTCTGTGTCTTTGTTCACTGATTTTCTTGAAGAGTGTAGTCCCCGTAAGACAGGTAGGCCTAATCATTTTAGCGCTCTGGGCTGTTGATAGTTTACGTTTCAACATTATATCTACCATCGTACCATGGTATGCCCATTTACCTAGATTTTTTTTTTTTTTTTTTTTTTTTACTGTTTTCTGTTTTGAAATAAAAGTCGTTAATATATAATTTAAATTCAGACGTTGCAAAATTATTTCAATATAAATTTGTATGTACGCAACTGTAAACTAAATGAATACGAATAGGCCCACTGCAAATCTATTCAGTCATTTCTTTTCTTTCTTTTTAGTTTATTTGAATCGTTATTTCGCCACTAAAATGTTCTAATTATAAAGGAAGCACCTCAGAGGGAGTTTAAGGAGCGTTTTGATGTCCCTGGCCTTTGAAGAAAGGTTTACAACTGGTCAAAGTTTCTTAGAGATCTTTGTCTCGACCCTTTACCGATAATGTCGTACCGTACATGTTTCCCAGCTTTAGGCTCAGAGAAACACATGTCGGCGTGTAAGCTTCGTATTGAGAACCTCCATTTAAATTATCTTATCTTATGAAATACAGACGTAATTTAAAAAAAAAAAAAGAAGATTACGTCCTACGCTTGTTTCTAGGTTAATCTATTCATGCATGTTAATCAAATTCTGCCAAATCTTTGGTTTTCCTGGCCCATTCCATGCTCTGATAGCACTAGGGAAGAAGGAGCATTTGTAAAAATGTGTCCTAGCATATGTAACAAGGGATGTGCCTTTAATCTTTGTGTCTTTCTGAGTACGGTATTTTATTAGGTTTTGTTTTTCTATTTGAAGATTATGGCTCAGTGCTACTTTACTTTTAAGTCTTCTATCCTGAAGAGTTTCCAAATTTAGTGATTTTACCATGGATTTTACTAAAGAGACATTTCAATGTTTTACGCATCGCTTTCTAACCTTAAGCTCTAAGTATGTTGTGTTGGCTTCCTCGGCCTCAGAACAACTACGATTCATCAGAGACCTATCGTTTTAGAAGGCCTGAACTCTGACTTGCGACGTTGCAGCCTGTGGGCAGTTTAGACCAATAGCTCGTTGCCACGTCATGACACTGTAGTATAACTGAGTTGATTTTCTGCGTGCGTCCAGCGTGTCTGAAGGTCATGGCCATTGTTGTGTTTCATGTCCAGTGTGTGTGTGTGTATAGACTGCATCAGTGGTATGCTAGACGTGCTGGTTTCATTCACTGTTTACTGTAGTCTAATTTTGTCGAATAAAGCCATGTTATTGGTATTCTAGTCGTTATCATTTCATTACAGACACAAACTGTAATGATTGGTCTCAGTTCATTTCGTATTGCGAAAAAAAAATGTAATCGTCATTACAAAGATGGACTGTCGTCTGCGTTTTTTTTTTAAGGTTCAGGCTTTGAATAAAGAAATGAAAGCCTGGGCTTAGTGTGTACATGTTAATTAAATATCAAATCTATTATAATATAACCTGATGTATGTTAACAGGTCGGCAGGTACTCGAAATGGTTGCCACGCCCTCTACCTCGCACAGAGTCCAGCGCCCAGTACTTTGTTTTGGCACGAGATCTGGAAATCTACATGTACTCAGCTATAGCCAGTTACAACCAGCTGAGGAAAGGGGATATCGGCATCGTTATTACGTCACTTGATGCTACTGTCCAACATCTAGACTGCTGCGTCCTGCTGGACCATGCCCGCCTCTTTGTCACCCCGGTGGAGGAGCACTTTTTCTACCACACCATGGATGTCACCATACTGTCCAGAATCCACGAGTACTTTACGCCAGGATACTACCGCGCTCGGCAGTATCTCTGCCAGGTGCCTGAGATAGGCCGCATCCCAAGTCACGCCACGCTTAAATCATCTTCAGCGCCTTGCTCCACTGACCTGGCAGATTACCTACCCGTGCACACCCCTACACAGTTTCCCGGGGGTCTGGCCGTCTGTGCAAAGATCGCCCACAGCGGAGGCCTTGACCCTGAGAAAGTGATAGAGTGGTTTGAGGTCCAGCGCTTACTAGGCGTGGACAAGGTCCTGCTGTACGACATGGGGAACCCGGTCAACTTGACAAGGGTGTTTAGATATTATCAGAACATGGGGCTACTAGATTTACAGCCCTATGAGCTGCCAGGATATCCAGCCAACAGGACATTGATGGAGAAGGACAAAAGGACCCACCAGGTTAGACTCTGATAATTTGACATATAAACATTTACAACTCCTTAAAATAGATTTTTTTTTAAATGCATGTGTATAAAGGGAGAGCAACATGCTTTTATTTTTAAAAAATGTGTTTATTTTAATTCATGCCAATATTCACCAGCCAAGAGAAACCATTTCTTCTATCAATTTAAAAAGATATTTGACTTGAATTCTTTTCTCAACTCTGCCATGTCGTAGACCAAATAGTAATACCTGAACACTATTAATCTCATCTTCTTTTTTAACTATGTTTAAATTGAAACTTTTAGCCTGATGCAGGCAGTCACGGCCTTGTTTGGCAATACATCTTTGTCTTTGTAATTAATTTCAGTTGCAAATATGGTGAACGTAAATTAGCCATAACAGAAACTGCAGCAGCATAGTGCTGTATTTTTCTAATATTTGTGAAGCACGTTTTTCATTTCGCATTGCACTTCATATTCAAATTATACTTCTAAATATTTGTAAATTTGAGTACAATGAACCTAAACCCTGACCTGATTACATTCGCTTCATTTGCATATTTTAAAATCCTTGTTTTGTTATACTTCGTTTAGTTTCATCATGACGAGTCCATGGCAGTTTTAGAATGTCGTCAAAGGATGTCAGGTTTCAGCTATGTCATGAGCCACGACTTGGATGAGTTCATTATACCGCGTAGGGACATCACCTTAAAACAGTTTTTTAAAGTAAGATTACGAATTTAGTTACCAGCATTGCAATTGATTACATTAAAATGAGATTAGCTTATAAAGTGTTTATTAATGTTTCTGTATTTTATTTGTAGGAAAAAATGGAATATTATCAAGACAGTGCTGGGTTCTATTTCGATACAGAGTTTTTCATCTACAATTGGGGCCCTACCAATCCAGAAGAGGACCTCATGCTGACACGCTACAGGAAGGCCACAAAACCACATTGGGAGTGTACTAAATATGTCTATCTTCCCGCCAGGGTGCTTTCATCAACTACACATTCTATATATCCTCTTCATCCATATACCACGTAGGTTATTACTTGTTAGGTTATTATCTTGATTATCCAATGCACAGTGGCGTAGCTAGGGATTCGGGGGCCTGAGGAGCTTGACCTTTTTGGGGTCCCTGCATTTTGACATTCTACTTCATGATATGAGATAATGAACTTAATAAATATATAAATCTAAATTGTGTTTTTATATGAAAAAAGAGTCCTTGTAATTACAACAAATTTCCATAAGTATCAATAAAGCAGTCTTAGTCTTAGTCTTAAAAACTCCTATTAGTACAATATATAGGCCTAAGTAAAATTAATCACAAAAAATAATCAAGATAATGCATAAGGGACAAATCTCAATTCATTTTGCATAAATCTAAATTGTGTTTTTATATGAAAAAAGAGTCCTTGTAATTACAACAAATTTCCATCTATCAATAAAGAAGTCTTAGTCTTAGTCTTAAAAACTCCTATTAGTACAATATTTAAGTAAAATTAATCACAAAAAATAATCGAGATAATGCATAAGGGACAAATCTCAATTCATAATGCCTAGCGTCATGCTCTCTGTGCAGCAAAGTCATCTATAACATCATCTAGCCACTGTTCCTCCATGAATATTTCACTATCAGAAATTCTAATCTAGAATTATCATAATGATAATTAAGTATTTTTGATATTTTTAACATTTTCCTTAAGTAGCAAACCATTTTCTATACAATCTCTTTCTTTTTTTCCACCACCACTTTAGATACAGAATAGAACCAGAGGAAGCTGTGCTCCACCACTACAGACGATGTCCTGATGATGTTTGGAGCACTTGTTTTCCAGAAACCATCATTGACCACATTATGACTCGGTACACTGATCTCTATTCAAGAGTGCTAACAGTCCGGCAAGCGACTGGAGTGCGTCCTTCATGGAATACTAAGAAATAGTTTGCACATGATACAAAAAACTGCCCTACGTTATTTAATTTCAAATATTTACAGCAACCTCCAGTGGACCATGGCTTTGTCTGCATCAGGTGTGGCAAAATATACAGGTCACAACTGGGTTTGAATGTTTATATGCAATGCTACACTTATTCTTAATGTTTGTTTGTTTATGTTTAACATGTTTCGAATGTTCCTTCAGAGTTGAAGATAGTTTACTTCTTAGTCCAAACCTCCCACAGGACGACGGGATGGGATCGGGCAGGGTTTGAACCCGAGACCATCAATAAATCCAAACGACAGTCTGGCGCGCAAACTGCACGACCAGGCAGCCATCCAATTTCTACTACTTGCAGGTTGCGATATCGCAGGTCAGTATTCAGGCCTTCTATGAGGATTGGTCTCAGTTAAACCCCTTTCCTGTTTCAGACAAGATCTTGGATGGGAAAATTTTCTGTCCAGGAGTTGTCTTTCTTTTAAAGATAAAATAAACAGAACCTTGAACCTAGCTCATTTTTCCACCACAAATTTACCCAAAAATTCAATAAATGAGTCTTTTATTTATTGATTGATTTTAAATACTAAGCGTTAATCTAGGGAATTGAAAACTGTTCTTATTTTCAGCAGCACAAAGTAGTTGATAACTATTTCAATTGAAATTGACTATTGATAAAAGCAGCACAAAGTATTTCAGTTACTCGAATACTAAATGTAATTTGTAAAATCTTGTTTTGTAAAATGTTTTACATGTTTCGGATGTTCCTTCAGAGTTGAAGATAGTTTACTTCCTAGTCCAAACCTCCCGCAGGTCCCAGCTGGGGCTGCTCAGACATGGAAATACTGCATGCCTCAAAAATCTTTGGGCTCAGTGGCCTCAAAGACAAGCCTTAATAAATGTAATTTGATATGCAGTATCTCCATCATTGAAAAAGAAGTAAGGAAGAAAGAAATAGATTGCACATGATTAAAAACTTCCCAATTGGATGGTATTTAATTTACAATATTTATAGCAGCACTATAAGTAGTTGAAAACTATTTCAATTACTAGAATACTAAATATAATTTGATATCATTTTTGATTTTATTAATTCTTGCTTCCTTGCTTTAAAGGACAGCAATGTACAGAGTGTCAGCTACATCAAGTACACTAGGTTTAATAAGCCAAACTATTATTGTCATGAAAAAATTTGCAGTTTTATATTTTTTCTTAATCCTGTAATTTTCTTGAGCCTTTTTTTATATATATATTGGTAGACCTAAAATTCTGCTTAGTATTTTATTATTTTAAAAATATAATGCATCTTTATACTGATAACTTATTGTGATTATTGTTAATGACATTTTAGTGACATTTTATGGATACAGTATTTTACATAATTTTGTAATTCTTTTGAGGAATATTTACTTTTGTTGCTGGGATCTCCATTTTTATACACAACTTTTCATCGTAAACAAATTATTATAAATGACAATATGAACTAGAAACATCTATTATGTAAAATGACTTAAATTTGTATTTGTAAGTTGTTTTTTTTTATTATAATAATAGCTGTTTGGAATAAAGATTACTAATGTGGACTAACATATATTATATATGTTTTTTATATTTATTTATATTTAATTGCTGCTAATATTTTAAAAAAAAAAATATATTTATGGACTATTTAAATACATTTGATAATTTTTAAAATTCATTATAAAAAAAAGAAAGTTATAATATTTTTTTTTAGAAATGCTAAGAATGCTTTTCAACTATATTCATTAGGCATCTTTTATGGATATGCATAGGATTTAATAATATTCTCTTTTGAAGGATGTCTATAATTTATAAGATAAGATGTTTTTTTGTGTTTTTTTTTTATTTACTTATTTTTTCTAAGGCTCTTTATTTTAGTGAGAATGTCCTAAAATTTAGTAAAAAAAATCTTAAAGTAACTATAATTAATCTTCCTAGAATAACCACCCAATTGGTTGGATGAAATGTTTTATGAATTTGATTAATTGACCAACTTTATATTTCTTAATTCATTTACTAGTTCTCATAAGACAATTATAAAAATGTATGTCTGAATGAATTTGGTTTTAGAACATGCGTTAATATTAATCCTAGTAATGTTTTTGATAAATGCTTTTACACCAATTTAATCAACATAAAGTTGACTAGCTGTTCTCCTGGCAAGCACTATCAATGAGTTTAATTTGAGTTCAAACTGGACCATTCGCTACAGAAGGCCTTAACACTGACCTGCGATTTAGCAAGCTGTGGGCAGTGGAGACCAATAGCTCATTGCCATGTTGTACAGTCCTGTGACGCGTCCACGAGCTATTGGTTTCCACTACTTACAGGTTGCGATATCGCAGGTTAGTGTTCAGGCCTTCTATGAGGATTGGTCTTGGTTCGACCCCTTTCCTGTTTCGGACGTGTTGTTGGATATGAAATTTTTCTGTCCAGGAGTTGTTTTTCTTTTAAAGATAAAATGAACAGAACCTTGAACCTAGCAAATTTTTCCCACACCAATTTACCCAAAAATTCAATAGGTGAGTCTTGTATTTATTTATTGTTTTTAAGTCTAAGAAGCACTGCCATTCCACCTCCCTTAGTTTTTATATCCTGCCAGTAACTAATTCTCTCCTAGTCGTTACATTACCTACACAGATGTATTACTAAAGCAGACATTTTGTATTTCTGGTCAATATTTTCCATGATATATTTATTTCTATGTTCTTGATGATCCTCAATGCGTGACGTCATGTTTGCTGGTTAGTTATAACTAGTCTTTCATCAGTATATTGTGAAAGGTATAAGAATGTAACATCGATGATTGAATTAATGAAACAAGGAGATTTTTGAACAATTATATAAGTTTGTTGTATATTGATAAACTACTAGATATATAGATATATATATCTTCAATGTAATACTTTTTGTTTTCCTTGCAATGTGATAATTGCTATCAATAGTTAGAATATTGCTGGCTAGCTTCACTATGATTACAAGTCATATTTATTAACATGAATGTATTATGCAAAAGAGAGCATTGAGATTTATACCTTACGAATCTTTAAATTTGAGATTAGTAAATTTAGAAACACTACAGGACAGAAGACAAAAAATAAGGTAGCACTATTACAGAAAGGACTAAACCATAAGTTATAAATACAAAACCACAACTTTATTAAATACTTAGAAAAAAACACAAAGATAAAGGCCATTTCTTAATCCATAAGCTAGGATAAACTGGTACGATTGCTCCTTTTTCCCTACTGCCATGAAAGAATGGAATGGATTGCCTGAATCAGCCAGGAAAACTAATGAGTTTAGGCCTGTAAATAACATGCATGATTAGATTAACACATGAAGGTTGTACGTAATTAATAAGATATGTGTGTGCGTGAAGAATGCGGTTGACACCTTACATTATGATCTGTCCATAAGTCAGTGCACAATTCGGAGTTGCATGATTAGATTAACACATGGATATGCTTTCTCTTTTGAAGGATGTCTGTAATTTATAAGATGTGTGTGTGTGAAGAACGTGGTTGACACCTTACATTATGATCTGTCCATAAGTCACAGTTTGAGTGACTGTAAGATGTGTGTGTGTGAAGAACGTGGTTGACACCTTACATTATGATCTGTCTATAAGTCACAGTTTGAGTGACAATAAGATGCCATAGTTGATAGTAACTGTTTTATCCAACCAAATTACTGCTAATTGTATATAAATAGTTGTGTAGATTGATACATTAAAGAAATGTTAAAGATGTTGTTAATTGCTTATCGATTTTTTTTTTTATTGCAATAGCTGAGAGATCCATATTTTCTGTTTTTTAACATTCCTGAGAATTGATTTATTTTTTGTATACATTCTTTATTTCACTCTGCTGCACATTGCGTCCAAAAATTATTGACAATGACAAAAGCATTATTATTTCCCCTGAATCTGTATGGATAATGGATGTCACTTCAACAGCCCTGTCTGTTCATTTTTCTTGTTAATAGAAGTTATACACTAGCTTTGCCAAGTTTACATTTTAGTAATAGTAAAAAGCAACAAGTTCAGCTATCCAAAATCAACTTGTGAACAGTGGTCTCCCTTTTCCAAATTCTTTAATTGAACTTACTATACAAGATGCCAAGTTTTATACAAGCTTTTAACTGTGCTCACAATAAATTATTTTTTTTAGAAGCACATGTTTTTGTCAAAACTACCTTCTAACTAATAGTTAATTAAAATGCTTTTTTTTTTTAGTCTAATTTGTATGTTTTTGATGTCAGAAATTAAAGCTTATATTGTTTTTTGCATGTAGTAATGATTCTTTAATTGTACTGTATATAAGGAATGCTTTCAAATGGTATGATGTCGGTAGAATATAAACTCTTTAAATGATCAAATGTTTTTAATAGATTTTTTTTTATTCTGAGCTTCCTTTTTTTTTTTTTTTTTTTTTTTTTTTAAGATTTGAAATAAAATTCTTTTTCAATAAAATGTTATAATGAAAAAATCAATCTATAGCTTTGTTTAAGTAATTATTTTTAAACAATGGAACTAAACCAGTGATCTACAAAACAATGGAAGTGAATCTGAGGTCTTATAAAACACTGGAACTTCTGAAGCCAATTAAATGCCCCTTCCTCACCTAGCGCTTCATGGAGCAGATCAAGTTTTAAGTTATCTGCACCCTGCAACAAACAAAGAGCAAGAGTGTGTTGTAATTCTTAAAGCCTATGTGGAAAGCACAGTGCTCTAACCTCAAATCTTGATTCTTTTCTTAGGTCGCTGATTGGACATGCAGTTTATTAAAACTTAATACCTCAATAGTTATTGCTAGCTCTGTTAGACACTAAGAATTGAACTAAACATGTATTGCTCTGCACCTATCTGACATTCAGTTCACTCTATACCAACTTATAGTTTAAGTACAGACTTTGTAGTCATCCAAATGTAATTACCACTGAGAACTCAAGACTGTACAACATATTTAGGCAGCTGTGATCTCATGGGGGTCACGGTGGCTGAGTGGTTAAGCGCTTGGCTTCTGAACCTGGGGTCCTGGGTTCAAATCTCAGTGAAGACTGGGATTTTGAATTGCAAGTTTCTTAGGGTGCCCCTGAGTTCACCAAACTCTGATGGGTACCTGACTTTAGTAGGGGGAAAGTAAAGGCGGTTGGTCATTGTGCTGGCCACATGACACCCTGCTAGTTAACCGTTGGCCAAATAAAGATGACCCTATAGATCTAAGGTCAGAAAGGGGAACTTGTGATCTCATGTCATTTTTTTCTGTAAAATATTGATTTTTAAATAACTTATCAAAATCAAAATGAAAATAACATTTTACTGTGATTCGTACATGGTAAACTTTATGTAATGTAAAATTGTACACTTAAAAAATAGTCACTATCTGTACAACAGTAATGACAATACCAAATATACAATGTAACATTCAATGAGAGAAAATCATTGGACACAACCTTTTTTCTGGACCCCTCCAAGTGCAATCAGTAAATTAAGTGGCATTTGAAAATGTTATGACACATGACACAGGGAGAAAAAAATTGTAGCAATAACATTAGTCAAAATTTGTTGACTCTTTTTTTTCTTTTAGAAATGTGAAGAACAAAAAATATGGACACAAGATTATTAATAATGCTGATTACTTTGTTGTTTTGCTGCAAATATGATTGTCAAGCAAGAATTTTTTTGTTAATTACACTCAAAGAGCTCTCTTTTATTAGTGATCATATTTGGCGGCTTCTGAACAAGACGGCTGGAGGTCACTCGTAAAGGCCATGGGATACACATTTGAGACCAAGAGAAAATTTGCTGCCGAGACAAACGCAGATGGCGAAATGAAAATCTTAATCTACCACTGGTGGACAATGGTTATGTTTGCCCTGGATGTGGCAAAATATGTAGGTCACAGCTGGGGCTACGTAGCCAGGGGAAATACTGCATTCCTCTTTAACTTTCGGACTCAAAGACAAGCCTTATTATAATTATTTTTTTATATCTTTTTTTTAAATTTACAAACACTCACTATATTTTTGTTTTTTTAACTTGTGAGACTATGGGGAATAAGCAGTGTGGCCTTCAAACCGAGGGCATTGGGTCAAATCCCAGCAGAGGCAGAATATTTGAGCTTCAGATCTAACTCAAGCTGCATTGTGTTTGCTGAGCATCTAAAAATCCCTAGTGGGATTGGTGCATTGAGCATGCCATAATAGCACCGAGAAGAATAAATAGCAAATAAATAGCTTTTTATGTTATACTGTTGTGTTGTTTTTATACAATCAGGGAAACATAATGAATGAAAGACCATTCTCATTTACTGCCACTAACACAATGCCCAACACAATTACTACTCACTGCAGACGTAAAGAATGGAACATAATCTAGAATACTTTAAATAATCAACTGAAATAGTATAAAATATTTCATTTTTACTGAACCCCATAATAGGGATATACTCCACTTTAATAGTTTAAAAATTCTTGACACTACATTCAATTCAAAGTAAACAAATGAGTACAAGTGAGGTTTAATGAACATTTTTATAACAGCTTAGATTAACTGCCCATCAAGTTTAATATTGGGACCAGCTTTAAAAGTTCAGTTTTTTTTTTTTAAGTTGACTGAAACACAAGATCTAATTGATTTAAAAATAAAAATGTTGGGAATTAACTCTTTCTCACCTAAATTATTTTCCTTGTACCAAAAGAATTATCCGTTTTGCTCATAGGTATTTCACTACCCTGTCCTGATTCAACTTTAATCACTTTTTTGTTTGTTATCAGAAAATGTTATAGTTGGTAAAGGGTTAAAAAGAATGTCAGCCCTTTGTAGATAAAACAAATAGATGTTTATCAAACCAAAATAAAAGTTTATTTTGGATAATTAATTTAAAAATTAAAACTGTGGAAAAGTCTTTTAGAACTAGATCTAGGCAATATTTTATGACCCAAATTGAACTTAAAGTATTTTTTTAAATAGTTATTCATATTTTCACAAATCATATATAAAACATTTCAGTTTATTGTCTTGAGGTCAATATGCCATGTGAACACCCTATAGAAATATATATAGAAAAATAGAGCCTTTTTTAAGCCCCCACTCTTCAAAATCATTGTTTTTGGTAAAAACACAGTGAAAATGAAAAAAAATCTGTATTTTTTTTAAAAAAGGGAATCTATTTAAAGATTTAATTATAAGCAATTTAAAACATTTTGTGAGGAAAGAAGACCAAACAACTGACTTTTCAAGCATCGAAGATAATATCGTCAATTAGGCTGCAGAATGGAGTAAAATTAACGATGGTATTGTCAATTAGGAGAGAAAGAGTTAACCAGTTCATTTCACAAGCTTGAACTTTAAAATTAGCAAGAGATGGCTGTGGAAAGTATTAATTAAATAAGTGAAAATCACGTAAAGGAAAGTTCTTACTTAAAAGTTGATCTGACAAAATTGGCAGTTTGTTTTCAAGTCTAATTTCAATAATCAATGGAGGAACTCTAATGGCACAATTTCTCCCTTTCACAATTTCAGGGAGCAGACTGAAAGTCTGGAGCATTTTAAATTCTATTTCTACCTTGTTCTGGCAACATTTTAGTTGAAAACATTATTTCTTGAACAGTCATTTTCTTGGCGTTGACATATCTAGGCGGGGACATATTACAACTGCTCTAATTTTTTTCCGCCTATAATTTTCATTACTTTGTAATTTAGAGTACTAAGGTGAATAGATGTTTATGTTCAATAAGCATTGATTAAGTACTTCCTCTTACATAAGAAGTACAAGCAGCGAATTAGTCCTGTTTTGTTTTTTTTAACAAGCAATATAAAGTATCTGTAATGGAAAAAAAAAATGATTGATGGCTGATATACAAATCTCAAAATTATATCCTGTTCCTGTTGAAGGACAAGAAACTGGTATGAGAGTAAAGGACAACTCTGTGCAATACCACTGTATCAGTCATATTGCCCCTTCTGATTACAACTTCATCCAATTAATTGTGAGGCTCTAATAATGTCTCATCGTTTGCTGATATGTCTGGATACCAAATAAATAGTGAGGCCAATAAGTTAGGTCACAAACCATTGCACAGCTAATATACAAACAAATAAACTACACATGTCAGCATGACACAACCATAGTCACATGCACAAAATTACAATAAAACTAAAAATCATAAATAAGGCTACAAATGTACAAATTACCTGGACAAGGTCAAAGCAAATGAGACAGTGCCGTTAGTACAATTTTGATTATAGATAAATATTGCCAGTTTGTAACACAAATAAATCCACCAAGGAATACTATAAACACATTTAGAATAAAATGATAAATTTATGTTTTCAATATGAACTCTTCAATCTTAAAACAGATCTTTCCTAATATACCTAATGATACAGCTCTAAACCAAAATACAGACAACTACAATCCTGAAATTTAGAGTAAAAAACTAAGGGCTAAACACATGTTACCAAGAGAGAATTGAAACTAAAACCAAGTTGAGTAATCATTGGAACAGCAGTTACGATAATGCACTTATAAGCAAGACTCTGTACCAAATAGTGTTCAATGATTTTCTTTAAGACTGTAAAAATCAAAGACAAAACCCTAAGTATAAAGCTTTGCAATAAGGACCAGCAAATATTCCAGGGAATCTACTCTCAATTGTATTGTTTTAAATAATTAAAATATTTTTAGTTATTTCCCTTGTTGGTTAACAACTATTGGCACCCAACAAAAAAATAGAACTGTTGATACATAAAATTTTTAAATCTGCTGATAAGATATTCTTTCAAGGCATTCAAAGTTAACACTGAGACAGCCTGAGTAGCAATGCACATCTATAACATGGAAGAATCATCTGTGTCTGTTGTCCAAAAATATTACTAAGTGTCCGCAGGGTAAACACCAGATTAACACAATAGTAAATATGTAGAACATAAGACGAACACAACTGTAATAGGCTCTATTTTTCTATATACAACTGTAATATGCTGCAACAACATTCATCCCACCACTTATCATTTTGAAGAGAATGGCTACAGATTTGGCTGATGTTACTTTGCCTGGCATACAAAGAATTCAAGAAGTCAATGAGATTGCTAGAATAATCATGTGATCATGCCTCCTCACACAACCAACAAAAGCCATTACATGAGGTGTTTTTCAAACTATTGCAAGCTTACCATGCAGACGCTGTGCTCTTTTATGTGTGAAGAAAATATTAGAGAGAATATGATTTGTGGCACTCCTTGAGACCAGTGGGCTCATCTAGACTGTGGAGGAGTGGAGCATGATTGGTTTCTATGTGGAATTTGTCAGTCAAAATTAATGACTAGACTTTTCTGTTGTATATTTATGTTCCCATTATTAAACATAAATTTTAATTATCAGTAACTAATCAAAGTCTTTTTTTCAAGTCAATGCCTGCAGCCATATTATAAACAAGGTTTCCCACTTGGAACATTTAAAACTTTCTTAAGCATTTTTATATCATAGCAAGCCAGTATTGTGTAAAACAAAAATTGTACCTCTAGATACACAGAAAAAGAATCAGTTTGCAAGAAATGAAACTTTTTTTCAATGAAGGTTTAAGAAAGTGGTCCATACTGATATCCAAATGGATTAGAGTATGATAACTTTTCAATGTGACTGCAGCCAGCTTTCACCCAAATTTCAAGACAAATGATGCCTAAAACAAGCTGTTCCAACATGACCAACAGAACCAGACACAACAGAATGAGACAACATATTTTCCGGAAGCTAAAAATAAGGACTAGCCAAATTTGCCCTTGTAGAACGTAACAAGATAATGCTCTATTGTAAGTACCCCCCAAAAAATGCCCCCCCCCCCCCCCCCCCCCACCTTCACCCCCAAAACCCTCCTATAAAAGAAAAACTATAAGAAGAACTGCCTGATCTAGAAATTGCACGGTTCATCTCAGATAAAGGATTACTCGTCTGAACAATCCAACATAAAAATGAGAAGAAATGAAAAAAGAACTTAGGGTTATTTAAAAATATGCAACTAGTGTCAGGTATCAACAGTAATGGGAATGACTATAAAAACAACTAAAAGTCAAACAAAAATGACTAGACATGGTGTAAAACTGACAAGAGTACAGACTAGCCTGTAAAATGAATAGAAGAGAGAGAGAGTCAAGTTCTACAAGCCCCAAAAAAATGAATCTCTTAACATCTATTAGTCAAGTTATGTTTTAACATAGAACTATCACAGCATGAATAAATACAGCTGTACAGTAAAACGTTTTACATCTGGTGTCCGAAGCTGGGTCTGAGAGAATGTGTACACGAAAATCTACATATTGGGGGAAGTGTATATTCAGGAAATAAAGTTCAGAAACATTTTTCAAGAAATAAAAACATAATAATAAATATTTCAAGTAAAAGCTTACAAATTCATTTCAAACAAGGATAATCATTTACACAAGTTGAGAATTCATAATAAATTAATGTCCTTGTTAAAAAAATGTAATTTTAAATCACAAATTACACGACACAGACACCTCATTTTACACAGAACATTATTATATCCTATTGCCATAACCTTCCGCAGAGTAGTGGAGGATGACAAATGAACAGAATTTTAGCTTTGCACTAACAATCTGATCTGCCTGTCATTATCAGCTGCTAACAGCAAGTCACAGTGATCTACCTGAACAGCCAGACATCTATCAGCTGCTAACAGCAAGTCACAGTGATCTACCTGAACAGCCAGACATCTATCTGCTGCTAACAGCAAGTCACAGTGATCTACCTGAACAGCCAGACATCTATCTGCTGCTAACAGCAAGTCACAGTGATCTACCTGAACAGCCAGACATCTATCTGCTGCTAACAGCAAGTCACAGTGATCTACCTGAACAGCCAGACATCTATCTGCTGCTAACAGCAAGTCACAGTGATCTACCTGAACAGCCAGACATCTATCAGCTGCTAACAGCAAGTCACAGTGATCTACCTGAACAGCCAGACATCTATCTGCTGCTAACAGCAAGTCACAGTGATCTACCTGAACAGCCAGACATCTATCTGCTGCTAACAGCAAGTCACAGTGATCTACCTGAACAGCCAGACATCTATCAGCTGCTAACAGCAAGTCACAGTGATCTACCTGAACAGCCAGACATCTATCTGCTGCTAACAGCAAGTCACAGTGATCTACCTGAACAGCCAGACATCTATCTGCTGCTAACAGCAAGTCACAGTGATCTACCTGAACAGCCAGACATCTATCTGCTGCTAACAGCAAGCCACGGTGATCAATGAGGATGATGCAAGTGCTGAAGCTGGTATTCCAATTTGTCTTCCAACAGTTTTAAACACCTAGTCCTCTGAGAAACCATCTGGATCTTTTTGATGAGATACACATGTTTCAGTTCTTCCAGAGATAAGGACTGCAGGTAGCTCTCATCGCAGGAAAGCTTTCTCTTTCTAGGAGACCGGCTGCCTGTATACCTTCTGGATGTAGCTGTAACATCTGAAAATAAAATAACACATTAATATACTTTTAAAAAATATATAGCACAATAACATAAACTGCTCTGATTTTCAATTTTGGTTTTAAGTCGGAACTCCTTGGAGAGATTTTTGGGACTGCTAACAAGATAAGATAAATGCGTGTATGTGTAAGCTTTTGGGTTATTACTATCAGACCCATATAACACATTATGGATTACTTTTTCTCTCATTATTTTAAACCTAAAAAAAAAAAGGTGACTAACCAAAGATTCACATAATTATTTATAGAGGCAAGGGTGGTGAGAACGAAAAGTGATACAAACTTTCAACATGGAATGCTCTAAGAAACTTTGTATTACAAATTGAGTGTAGAGTGTTAAACATGCAGAATTAATGTACAAGCAAGCAACAACAATATTTGAATGTCTAACAGTAAAATTGTAGTCTCAATAATATCATCTGTTAAATAGAAGTCACTTGCTCTCAATTATCATTGGGTAATTTTTCTATTCAGATTCAATGGAATAAAAATTCACTTTGACGCAAAAGAGACTTAATATTTTTTATGGATGGGCTGCTGAGTCTAATTCTTTTAAGTTCCATTTGTTATCTAGGGGGTCAATGAGTCATTTGTAATACCTTCACCAGTACACTTAAATGACAGTGTCATGTGGGAAGCATGATGGACAACTGTTTTTTTTCTACCAAAACAAATCATAAGAGCTAAACCTGATGTCAGCCATTATAAATTAATCTTAAATGATTAGTTAAAGAATAAGTAATTAATACAGTCTTAAAAATTACTTGTTTCAAGGTGTTAATTTAAAAATTAAAGCTTATAAATGTTGCAGTTTTTTTAAATTTCTGTAAAAAAAATAATTACCTCCATTTTCAAGAATGGGACATTTCGACTTGTTATATTCAGTTGTCTGAGGCTGAAAGTAAATGTCATCTTCAGTGTCCGAATCTGTTTCTAGTTCATCGATAGCCAACACTTCTTGCGTATACGGGTCAAGCCTCATTGTAGGCAGAGACTGCCTCGTGACTGCATGACCATGTCGAGCTGACGAGCTTCTAGTGGCTGCTTTTTTTTCCAATATTAAACTAGACTTTGAGTGTGCTAGAGACTTCCTTGAAGAGGAAATGGAAGGCTGTGCCCGACGAGAGGTCTTTCTAGACTTGGAAGGAGATACATTTGGACCGGAAGAACAAAAACTACTTGGCTCAGGCAAGCCTATAGCACTGGCGCAATCTGACACCATGCCGTTATTAGCGTCTGCAATAGAAGGATAGCCATTTGCACAAACTTCAGAGGAGTTTGATACCAAAGCATACAAAAGGTTTTTATCAGGTTTGACATCCTGGTCAGAAGATATTGCCAATTCAGGACCACTGTCCTCCAAACCCACAAAAGTGGATTCATTTTTCTCTTCCCCAGCTGTTATTGAATACCCATTGAATTCATTCTTTTCTCCTAGAATCTTCATGACTAGGTAATAATAGGGGGAAATGTTCACTCTTGCTTTCTCGTCTTCGGAGTCTTTGATCTTCTTTTCTAGTAGCCTCATCCTATGTGTCAAGTCCTTCCACCGATGTTTGAGCTCCTAATTTATTGAAAACATTAGAAGATCAAGTTAGAAACATAAAAAAAAAAATCAATAATATGTTCAAAACTAGTTAAAGAGATCTTTGGGCTAAGTATATCTTTAGTCATTATTGTATTTTATATAATGTGACTAATTAGTAGATATAGCCTCAAATGATTTCCAGGCAGTATATTTTTACCCTGATGTTCTGCATCCTGGGGTACTCCCAAACGTGACATTTTTTTTAGCCTTGTCTCTGAGGGATTCAACTTTGTATTGACTCATCAGATAGGCTTTACCAAATGGATGTCTATAGGTCGGATTCTATGAAGCTTATAGGCTCATAGGTTTCCCTGAAGCTTATAGTTCATCATGACCCTTTTTTGGCTAAAAGTGGTTGTGTTGTCCTGAACCCTGTGACCCAAGGGTGGCCACAAGTGGTCGTGCGTTGACCTAAGGCCTGTAACCTTCATTTTTGTTTACACTGATGTGTGATTTCTCAAATCTGACAATAGATTGTATATTTAGTTGTAATATATGACTAGGGCGATTTGCCATACTATTCTTGAATGTGTAACTTTTGTTTATTTTGTGTTGAGAAGGCCTATGAGTTGATGGCCATTTATTTACACATTTACTTTACTCTTCATGTAAATCAACATTGTATATATGTTTACCTGCGACTTTGTTAAGTCTTGTTTTGCATACATTGGTTTAATTGTATACCTAGAGGTTATACTTAATAACCTAGGAAATACAAGTAGGGGCCAATATGCCACTGGACGAACGTGCCAGCACACCTTTAACACTGATCTGTTGATCTGAAGTACCTAATTCTAGCTATAAGTCTTATGGGAGCTCGTTATTAACAATAAAGTCACACGGGGACTGTTATTGACGATACATCTCATAGACTACCTTTTGGTCATGTTAAATGATCATGCATGTTTATGAGTACTCTTTATAAGAATGTTTGTATGTAACAGATATGCTTCACTAATACATTCATTGGTACTAAATAGGGTAGGTTTCACTGATATTTGGCAATAAGTAGGCTATGTTTCATTAATATTTTGTCACTGATATACTTCACCAATACATTCATTGGTACTAAATAGGCTAGGTTTCACTGATATTTGGCACTAAGTAGGCTATGGTACACTAATATGTTGTCACTATGATATGTTTCACTAATACATTGGCACTAAGTAGGCTATGTTTCACTAATAAGTTGTCACTATGATATGCTTCACCAATACATTGGCACTATGTGGGCTATGGTACACTAATATGTTGTCAATATGATATGTTTCACTAATACATTGGCACTATGTGGGCTATGGTACACTAATATGTTGTCACTATGATATACTTCACCAATACATTGGCACTATGTGGGCTATGGTACACTAATATGTTGTCACTATGATATGCTTCACTAATACATTGGCACTATGTGGGCTATGGTAGACTAATATGTTGTCACTATGATATGTTTCACCAATATATTGGTACTAAGTAGGCTATGTTTCACTAATAAGTTGTCACTATGATATACTTCACAAATAAGTTGTCACTATGATATACTTCACAAATACATTGGCACTAAGTAGGCTATGTTTCACTTATAAGTTGTCACTATGATATGCTTCACCAATACATTAATTGGTACTAAATTAGGCTAGGTTTCACTGATATTTGGCACTAAGTAGGCTATGTTTCACTAATAAGTTGTCACTATGATATGCTTCACTAATACATTGGCACTATGTGGGCTACGGTACACTAATATGTTGTCACTATGATATGTTTCACCAATATACTGGCACAAAGTAGGCTATGGTGCACTTAAGCATTGCATATGCTTTAACACAAGCTATTACATTACTAATAAAGCTGCAATGCATCATTTTTTGAGTTGGCTGGAACAGTGATTAAACATTAGGCAGGTGAATACCTAAAAAAAAACAGGGGTACAGCTAAGTTGTACAAAAAAAATATAAGCATTTGAAACTATTAAAAAAGAAGTAGGTTTCACATTTTGGACAGGATAATATTACGGAATTATAAACAATTTCAAAGCTACAAATTACAATACGGACAAACTTCAAATAGATTAAAATAAAAATATTTTTTTTAATAGCAAAAAAAAAATATAAAAATTTTTTGCATTACTATGGTCTAATTTTAACAATTTTTTAGTGTGTACCAAATGAACTACATACATAATAAGTATTATTAAGATACTCTAATAATGAAATGGAATATCTCATAACAATAAACTTGTTATCACTTGAATCGATTTTCTTTTCAATTTTTTATTTTGACTTTACTACATTTCGACACACAAAATTGTTACTTATACCTATATTTTTTAAAAATGTAAACAACAAAAATCCAAAATTATGAAAAACCTTTCGGCAAAAGTCTTTCAAGAAATTAGTTCTTGATTATGACATGCACAATTTATTTCAAATCAAAATAACAAAGACATTCGTATTAGCTAGCCAGGAAAACCAGTGACTTGGCAGAATTTGACATGCATGACTGAATGCATGACACGTAGGACGTAATCATCTTCCTTTTTGAAGTAAGGTCTGTATTATATAAGAAGATACGAATCACTTTAATAAACACCTTCTTGCTTTTTACTTGTAAAAAAAAAATTTAATTTCAAATAAAGAAATACCTTCTTTGTTCTGCCTGCACTGTTTGGTATGGAGTTGACGGCTACGGTGATTGCTGCCCAGACGTCCGCCCGCTCTTGGTTGCTCCCTTTGCCGTAGATCACATGCTTGTGCATGTCAAGGTGCTCCAAAAGAATCATGGTCTCCTCATGAGTGTAGTTTGGTTTTCTTAAGCGCCTCGGCATGTCCTTGAAAAGAGGTTAGTCGGTTCTGGCAATTCTCATTAGTCAAACCTGAAACAGCATTGAAATAATAATCGAAATATCAAATAAGCTTTCAGTCAAATTAAATGCAGTTTTATTTCTTTACAGGACTTTTCTAGGGCACTTAATGGTAGTCCTTAAGGCAAATCTTCCGGAGAGCTTTTTGTAAGGGAAGGAGATGGCGGTTGTTTTAGACAGCAAATAAATTTTCGACAATTATATGTTGATATCAAAGAATGATAAAGCAAATTGTAAAGATTTGTAATCCAGTTTTACTTAAATCTGTAGATCTGAGCTGGATTATCTTAACTTTTATATAATTTAATTTATCAAAGTCTAAATTTTGTGTACTGTTAGCGTCAAATAAATATAAGGAAGCTAAAGAAATCTTCAAGTTCTCAGACAAGCCTTATAGACTAAATATATTTCTATGCAAAAGCATGTCACCATACGCTTGAGGGGCAGAGGAGGGGAGACAATCCAACAGCAAGAAAGTGGCCAGATTTACAAATGGGTTTCATCGTATATAGAATAACTGTGAGGCTGATACTAGCTGAACTCCCTAGTAATGTGTAAAGAAACAAACATCTTTTATAAAAAAGGCAACACATTTTTTTGTTATTAATGTTAGTAAAGTAGACCTGACTAACTCAAGAGGTCTAATCAAAATTCAATATTAAAAATTTGTGTTCAAATTTTGGCAAGCTTATTTATAACAAATGGATCATTCCGACTGAAAACAAAAAAAATTAATAATGCAGTATTTAACAACAGTTGAGCTAGTCATACAATCTCTAGATCAATGTGTATACATTTGGTTAATGCCCCATTATTTAAATTAAACCCATCACAATTAAAATACCTATAAACATGACTACATCTTTTAAGTCAAATTACTTGTTGTTATTCTCGGCTTTCATAACAAGTGATATGCCCAGTTCAAGGAGTAAACTGGTGAATATTTCCAACGATGAAATATGTGAATATTGTTGTTTAAAGAGGGAAAAAAAAGGTTGGGTGGTTGAGTAATGCAAACCTAACTTTAAACTGATCTAACTTTTAAACTATAAACTTTGTAATAGAATCATTGTCACTTAATCCCGAAGTCTTATTATTTGTCGGCCACTTAATCTTCTGGTCATTTGATTAATCCCCATAACTTTTTTTTTAATTTAGCATTGTCTAAGACTTTTTTCAAAGCAACAATTTTAAGTACATCTTCCACGCTAACCTAATATATAAAGCAGTTGTTCTCAAACCATCCTGGACTTACAGGGGTCTGCAAGACAATTGTAGGGGTTCTCAGAAAGATGATAAATGTATAAAATTAAAATACCTTTTTCATTGAAAGCCAGTTTATTTTATCGGATAACTTGAATAATAATTAGCCCGCACCTCACTACTGTTTAATATGTCTCTTAAGAACTATTATATGACGACCTAAACCAAAGATTTTAAAACATTCTTCACTTGGATATTCCCAAATGAGTTATGAACCCTTTTGCATGTGGACAAACTAGATCTTAAACACAGATGAATCTATACTAATACAGAAGCAGTTACCCTAACCCACATAATAAAATAAATTAAACCAATGTGTGAACATAAGTTCGGGTTAGAAAAACATTCCAACTTTACGTCCTGCAATATAGGCTACTGTACAGAAGATGCTGACTGATTTCTCCTAGATTTGGTAGAACGTGGATTCATCTTTGTTATGAACCTTATCACAAGTAAAAGAAGCTGACCAGAAATTAGTGCTCCTGAAGATTTGCTGTTGCTACTTACAAACATTGAGCGGGACATAAATAATCTCATAAAATCTCAACCTCGCTGACGTTATATATTTGTTAAACTTTTTTAAAACAAGTATATTTGTTAAACTTTTTTAAAACAAGGTTATAATTTCATTACACACTCCCTCAACATTTTTTTTTTTGTAATTTATATAGTATTCATTTATGTAGCTTTCTCACTTAGTGGTCTGTGGGCAAGTTTGAGAACCACAGATAAAAAGAATATAATATATATATATGCTTGAATTTGGAGAGCTACCTGATCTGGAAACCACTGCTCAGTCTCAAATATTGGTCTAGGCATCTGAACCCACCAACATAAAATGAGAATGAAGATGAAGATTTTTGACCAATTCTTAATCTATGATGCCCCTAATCCAATCTAAAATTCAGCTGTGGAGCAGGTCTACAACAGGAAGAGCAACCAAGGAAGCAACAGGCCTAGTAAGGGTTTGATCTGTTTTAGGGTTCTTAATACATATTTTTGCATTGACATTAAAGAATAAGTGTAAAAAAAATATATAATCGAGATAATAAATCCTACTTATGGAATTTTTTTACTTTTGTAGCCAATTCCTCAGTGTAATATTAAGCACAGAGCAGGTCTACAATAGCTTGAAATAAAATCTAGGTGACTCAAGTAAATATATATATATATATATAAATTTTCAGTTGTAAATGTTGTAAAATATATATTTTGAGTCTGAGACTTGTTGCCATTTTTATATTCAAAAAAATTAAAATTGAATGAAATTCTTGCTGAATTCTTAATTTTTTAATTGTTCAAAATTTCTGGGTTATAAAATAGGTGATTAAGAGTCAATGGATTGTCAATGGTGTGGATTAAGTGACAGGGATTTAAGTTGTTGGACACCTAGTAATAAGGTAATTAAGGCCTAATTAAATAGTAACATAATACAAAATATTTATACAAGTTATTTATAGAAACAATCCAGGGCTATCAGAAAGCAAGATATAAAGTATTTACCATAGTTTTCACTCCATAAGATGTACCTGACCAGAACACACACCTGGGGGGTTTAAGTAGGAAATAAGAGAAAAAGTATTCTGAACCAAATAGGGGCTTGTAGTAAAATTTAAATAAACATTGAAAATACTTCAACAATGCTTACAGCACTACAGATAATGCTTTTTCTTCTAGTATCAATGACATTTTGAGATCTTAGAAGCCATCCATCAATGCTTCTCCCATTCCTTTGATTATGACCTGTCCAAATTCGGACTTCAAACTGACATCTTTAGATTTTCCCTATGGAACTATTTTTCATTCGGGTTTTAGTCATACACCACACTAACCCTTCTCTGACGTCACATTCTTATAATATCATATAGGACAAACCTATGGCAGTCTTTCTTTTTTTTTATTTTACCCCCAAAAATAATTGAAGATCTGGATATATAAAAACATGAAGCTTTAGTGTGGTTCATATTTCTATGATATGTTCACAAGTTAATTCACACATTTTATCTGAGGACTTTTTCTCTCCCAAGCATTTAGAAGGATCTCTTTGTGGTTTTATTTTGTCATCTGCCAAGCTTTAGTCAAATTAATTACTACTGGCCTTCAAATCCTTTTATAAATGTTTGTTTGTTTTACATGTTTCAAGAGTTCTTCAGGGCTGAAGATTATTATAGCCTTGCCCAAACCTCCAGCATGATGGCTGGGATGGTGGCAGGCAGGGTTTGAACCCAGAACTTGAGGACCATTGAGATGACAGTCCAGAGCGCATACCAGACCTTCTTAAAGTTTATAAGCAGGCATTTTCTGTTAGCCAATACCTAAAGAGGGAGGTGCAGTGGCTGACCGGTAAAGCGCTTGGCTTCCAAACCAAAGGTCCCGGGTTCAAATCTCGGTGAAGACTGATTTTTAATTAGGGATCTTCGGATGCCTCTGAGTTCAACCAGCTCTAGTGGGTACCTGACATTAGTTAGGGAAAAATAAAGGTGATTGGTCGTTGTGCTGGCTACATGACACCATCGTTAACTGTGGGCCAAAGAAATGGATGACCTTTACATCATCTGTCCTATGGACCACAAGGTCTGAAAGGGAAACTTTTTCATGCCTTAAGGACAAACTTTTATTAATTCAGACCTGCCAGACACCTGATTTAAAAAAAAAAGACTCCCATAACAGTGTGAAAAATGCCAGTCTAGTGATTAGCAATGATATAAATTCAGATTTTGCATCTCAATCATTTTATGGATGTAGTACATTAGCTCAATAAGTCACAGGAAATTAAACCACCCACCCTAGAAGTTAACAAAAAAAAGTGCATATATAATATCACATCCCTGGTTTTAAGAAACTGCAATAATCATAGTCTATAATTAGTACATAAGAATTAATAATTGTAATAATCTGATTATGATTTATGTGCCAGTGACTGTGTCATAGAAAGTGGTTATGCATTTTCAACTACCTTACCTAAAAATAAAATCACACAAATGTCTCAAATTAATCTAGATAGATCTACAGCCATCAATCTATGCTCTATATCTAGTTTACTATATATCTACATTTTAAGTAACATTATTATTATTATTAGTGACTTATTAGTCCTAATAGCTGCTAGAAAGAAAGACAAAACAGCAACAGAAAAATGTTGGCAAGTAATTCAAGGGAGATAGTCTAGTATTAAGCCTTAAAACCAAAATGGCGTATTTCCAATGACAATATATGGTAATAAGAAATAAAACTTAAAAATGTATATTTTAAAAACTATTTATCTCCGAGGAAATCAAATTACATATTTGTAATCTGCATTTTTTTCTGCATATTCTTAAAATATAAGAGAAACCTGATTTAACGTTGCTAGTCTCGTAAGCTAATACCGCTACTTCAAATTTTACAAGTTTAAGTCTTTTTAAAGTATGAAAATTTGTATATATTTGGTTTGTTATACACATTTGTGTAAAGTAGAGGAATGATATAGATACTAGATTAAGAATTACACAAAATAAACTTTACTTAGTAAGTCTGTCTTTGTTAACATTTTTTTAGTTTGAATTTATTAAGTTCTAGTTTGAATTTATTATTTCTGTATTACCTAGATATAGACTAATTATAATTTATGTTCACTCACACTGTAAACAATTTTTAAAAATCACATACACAGACAATATAATTAATATATATATATATATATATATATATATATATATATATATATATATATATATAAAATTATCTTCTAGATTAATCTAGATATAGACTAGATTCTAGATCTAGTAGGCTACATATATATCTACTTAATCTACTAATGATCTACTAAAAATACTACTATCTACTATGAGTATGATCTAGAATCTAGATCTAGTGATCTAGAAAAAAGAATCTAGATTGAAAGATTCTGGTCTAGTCTAGACACTAGATCACCGATCGGATAGTGACATAGTCAAAGATCTACACTACAGTTACAGTAATATAAATCTTAGACCTACAGTTTACTCATACTGTTTAGTGAAGTTTAGTGTCTAGAATAGTCTAGATTTTTAAAAACTGCACGCTGAGCCTGAGGCTCTGATCTCGTCATTGTCATTTGTTTGTTTACGTACGGTTTTCGTTTGCCGCTATGTTAGCAATAGTGAATAGCAGCCTAGGCTTTACTCTATCATAATAGTGTCATACCCTGGCTTTTACCCTATCACCCCTATTCCTATGTAGTATCAAGTATGTTGTAAACTAGATGTATATTTAAATTTAAGATCTAGATCTAGTAGTATAGACACTATAGATCTAGTAGTATAGTATAGTATAGTTACATTTATAGTAGATATCTAGATTCTAGATCTATGTTTATCAATAATATCACGTGACACATAACGTACTGGTTGTAGATTGTAGATCTAGATTTCATGCCTATCTAGAAATATATTCTAGATCTAAAGATAGAGCCTAACTATATAGATTCTAGAATCTAGATTAGATAATCTAGACTAGAGCTAACGAGTGTGGAAAATAGAGAAAAAAATAAATGATTGGTCAAGTTCGTTTCTAGCCTAAAGACCTATCGACATTTCTTGGTAGTCGTAAAATATTCAATTTAATTAATTAAGACTTTCAAAGGTTCTAATCTCGTGGCAAAAGACATCTTCTTATCTAATATTCAAACTGTGATCCGCGGAGCCTGAGACAATCGTAGGGGGTACAAAGGAAGAGAAAAATTGCATTTAATTTTCTTTATTTCGTCGCTAGATCTATAAGCTAGTTTAAGCAATCAGATAATTTGAACACAAATCAACTCGCCCTATAGATCTATATTTGTCAATAACACTGTTTAATATATTATGTCTATTAGGTACTATTCTTTGACAACATAAATAAAAGATTTGGAAACATTCTTCACATGGATATTACTGACTTTAACGCATGGACAAACTACCTCAATCACAGATGAATCCATTCTAACACATGAGCAGCTTATTGAAATATTTAAAAATGAGAAATTTAAACCAATGTTTGAACAAGGATACCACAAATTCTGGTTTCAAAAGCAGAATCCCATTTTATGTCCTGTATTATTGGTCACTGTATAGAAGTCATTGACTGTTTTCCCATCTTCTTATATGGTAGAATGCGGATTCATTGTTGAAATGAACCTCGACAAATAAAAGAAACGAACTAGAATTTTGTGCTCGTAGAGATTTGCGTATACTTGTTTGCAGTTAATATTTACAAACATTGAACCGAACATATCTAAATACACTCATAAATTCTCATTACATTTGTCCAAATCATTATATTTTTTAAATGTTATTTTAAAGAAACATTAGAATTTTAATAAACACACTTTCAACAAAAACTTTAACTTTTGTAATTTATATACTATGCATTTATGTAGCTTTTTAACTCAGGGGTCAATGGGCAAGTTTGGACTAAAAAGTTTTCCCAGGGTCAAAAAAGTTTGAGAAACATTGGTTTATAGTATCTAAAATAGTATATAGTCTAAATTTTTGGGTCTGGAACTGAAGCAGTTTATTGGTCTAGAAATCTAGATTCTAGAACTACTTTTAATCTTATCCTATCAAAACAGGACCTTATATATAAGGAACATAAAACTAAAATGTTAGTTAACCTTGATGGTTAGGCCAATAATAGAATATGCATCCTCTGTTTGGGACCCCTCAATTCAAAAAAACATTAATTAAGAAACTGGAACAGACATAAAATAGAGCAGTGAGATTCATAACAAACGAATATTCACATTTGACCAGAGTAATACACCTTTAGTTAAATCACTAAATTTAGAAAGCTCATCACCAATTTTACAAATATAGTTTCAATAAATAGGCACATGAGGTATAGGATGAGTCAATTAGCATCCCAAGACTACACGAATCTATTTTTTAATTATGGGAATTCTTTTGATGATAATTTTGATATTTGATTGCCCATTAGATAGATCTATATAAAGATAAAATTGGTGAAAACAAGGTTCATGCATGAACTTTTTTAAAAAATCGGCACCGAAAAGTTGAGAAACACTGCTTTTACTCGTAATTTTATTTTAAAAAAAAAATGAATAAGATGACTATGTCGCAAACAGTTCAAGAGAACTTTAGTCTGTAAAAAAAAATAATTAGAATCTACATTAAGATAGATCTAGAATCTGCATGCTAGAATCTAGAAGCTAGTCTAATCACCATGGTCTAATGAATTTGTATTAAATTTGTCACAATTTGTGCCATAGGTCTAATTTTACTAACAAGAACCAATGATTTTTGTTTTTAACTTTCCAATGAACTCCTAACCTTTGACATCGGCAATTTGACAATACAGCCTAGATCTGTGATGCTAACGATCCTTCTCTGAGGAATTTCAACACCTTTTGAACTTTGAACCAAACATAGACCTTTTGTCTTCATATATCAACAAAGGGTGCAAATAAACCGGCATGATCCGTTATCTAAAAAGATCCGTGGTAAGGTGCCTAATTCAGTAATTGCATCGACCCTGGTGGCTTTTTCTAATTCTAGTCATTCTGCCAAAATTCCAGATCTAAGCCTCTAACTCTAGTTAGTCTAGTGACTAGTGACACTCTGTAGATCTAAGCGGAGTCTATAAGTATAATCCTATAATATATAATATATATCATTATATCTGATATTTGATATCTATTATTATATAATATTATTATTATAATATTAATTATAGTCTTATAGCTTTATTAATAGATCCATCATATGATTAATATGATCATAAATCATACTCATCATCATAGTAGCTATTATAATTATATTAGCTAAGTATCTCATAGGTTTAGATCTCAAGATCTACTCTAGACTATAGTGTCTAGTCTAGATCTTCAGATTAATATAGCATTATTTAAAACTGTTACTAACTAACAAAGTTTACAAGAAAAGTTAATGGAAGCCTAGCTCCCTACTCACACTTCACACAGACACTGTGACACACATGTATATATAACACACAGTCACTCACAGTGGCACACTTCTGTCTGTGGATATATTTTTATCTAGATTCTAGATTAGATGGCTGCCTAGTCGTGCGGTTTGCACGCTGGACTGTCGTTCAGATTCATCGATGGTCCCGGGTTCAAACCCTGCCCGCTCCCATCCCCCGTCGTCCTGCGGGAGGTTTGGACTAGGAAGTAATTATCTTCAACTCTGAAGGAACATCCAAAACATATAAAACATTTTAAACATTTTTAAACATTTTAGATCTAGATTCTATATAATTATAGATCTATACACTATACAGATTATATAGATCTAATAATTAATCTACCAGTCTATGGACTATATATCCATTCTATACTTATTATCTAGATTCTATACTTAGTAAACTAAGTATAATAATTGTCAGATCCAGCCTTGGGAATCAGCATAGCCATAGCCTTAGATTGTCATATTGTCACTAGGCAGCCACCTAGAGCTTATGATTGGTGGGGGCCTTGCATAGATCAAGAACTAGATCCCAGTCAAAGCTTCCTCTTACGATGACTTGGGCCCAAAGGACAAATGGTAAAGCTGACCAATATAATAACACCGGAGTCTATAGAGTCTATGTATATATTTGTATTACCATTTTAGATAATCTAGTAAACATTACTATGAAAATTATAACTAGAGCTGTTTTATTCCATTCATACTGCCATTATTATTGGCCAAAGTCTGGTTTTGTATATAATATAATACTGAGATATATATAAAACTAATAATTTATAATAAATTTAATCTCCTGTCAAAAGTTGATTTGTCAATTATCTCTTCTTACCTCCCATGTTAGAAAAAAATAAGCTCACCAAAACATATACTAATCAATAATAATATTCATCACTTAGGACCGACCAGGGCCAGCCTTAGACATAGGCAAACTAGGCAGCTGCTTATGGCCTCCGATTGGTGGGGGTCTCACACAGGGTTCAAAGCTATTTTTTTTAAAGAAGAAATGGCTAAGTTTGTCCCCCTTGTTATTGTTGGAGCACACTAGGTTTTAAATAAATTGCATAATTTTTTTTTTTTTTATGTTAATTTTTGTATCTTTCTATTTCATTTGGGGCTACCAAATTCACTTTGCCTAGGGCCTCCAGTCATCTAAGGCCGGCCCTGTTAGGACATTCACTAATTAGTCTAAATTCTAGTTTGCAAGTGGGCAGGTGATGATGGTAAGCATTGTTTAAAGCTGAAACATTTTCCAGTCTCACCAGAGCCTCTATGCACCTTGAACTTTTCCTCTCTAAGTATGTGGTTATGTACAAGCAATATTATGGTACCGCATAATCTACACTTTATTTCAAACTAAAAAAGAACTGACCTAGAAATTAAAAGACGAGGAGAATCTCACCCCATTTATAGACCTATATCTGGCTCCCTTTTCTGAATCCTTCAGGATTAACATCTAGTATAGAAATGAGCAAAACGCTTTTAATTTAAAATATTTCATGGTATAAAACTTGTAAAAACATTGGCCATATAAAGTCAGAATTTATTGGGGATTGAAAATGATTAATGAAAAAGAAACTGTGATTCAATACAGCATTAATAATCTAAACTTTCTTACTTTGAATTATGCATAATTCACGTCCTCCCCAATCCCCTTTCTTGGGAAAAGTCTTGGGAAATAGAAACTGTCAGTCCTTTTGAAGAGGGTCAACTGACAGTTTAGGGCCTGCATGTTTGAGTGTTGCATTCATTCTAACAGTAAATCAGCCAAATTTATTAGGAATTCCGTCCGACATGTTTTTACTAAGAATTAACATCAATTCATTCCAAGCTGTTCAACAATCAAACTTCCTCTCCCTAGAATGTTTTTTGTTTCTTTAAATCTCACACTATCATGATATAATCAGCCACAGAGACTGATGCACAATGCTGCTTTGGGACAGTGGACATCCTGGTCTCGAAAGGGAACATTACTCTTGGTGGCCAGATCTCTGTGTGTACAGGCAAACCAGGTTTGAAGCAGAGTTGTGTGTTTATGAAGGGGAAAAACAAGCAAAATAAAAAATAATACTTAAAAAAAAAACAAAGCTTATATTGGGTAAAGAACCACTCAATTACTGCCATATCTCTTAATAATGCAATATTTATCTCCCCTTATATAAAACAAAATTAATTACCACTAACTTATTAACTAATAGAAAGTTTCAAATTGATCCTAGAATGAGAAGTGGAAAAAGTAACGTGTACAAGATTTGTACCAGACAGAGTGAGTTAATATAAGCTTTGTAGAAAAAAAAACAACTAAGATCTTATTAAGCCATCTTAGTCAAATCTTGTTTAATTAAATGAGTTTTTTAATAATCAACTGTTGTAAGTATGGAGACAATACAAAACCATACACATGTACATAAAATCTTAATATAACATTCATAATTATTGGTTTGCACTGGAGGTGCGCAATAGTACCAAAAAACGTTATCTATTGGTTTAACTCTTTCTCTCCATAATTAATGTCCTCGTTTTGATAGAATTATTCATTTTGGTCATTTCTATTTCCCTATCCTGTTATGATTAAACTTCAATAACTTTTTTGTTTGTTATCAGAAAATGTTATATTTGGTATTGAATTATAGGGGAATGCATGCTCTTTTTACACAACACAAATAAAAGTTTATAAATCCAAAATCAATTTAATGTGGGTTAAATCAACGTTGGCATTGTCAATTAGGAGAGAAAGAGTTAAAAATATCAAACCCTTGGCAATGTGGTTGCATGCAGACGCAAATATTAACATTAGGATTTCACTCACAATATGCCAACACGCTACTAAGTTGTTTTGTTTTGTTTTTTGTTTTGTTTTTTGCGTATGTGTAGTTTAACTTACAAACGAATCAGACAGAATAATAGATAAATGAGAGTTATTTCATTCACGTAACTAGCGCTGTTAGCAAACAGAGTGTAGGCTCTGTGCTCTATTGAGTCTATTAGAACATAACGGACCAGTAGGCAAAGGGCAAACGTAATAAGTCGATCTTGAAACATTTGGTTTGTCTCAGCTCAATGGGGAGGAGGCGCGGTGGCTGAGCGGTAAAGGGGACCGGGGTTCGAATCCTGGTGAAGACTGGGATTTTTAATTTCGGGATCTTCGGGCGCCTCTGAGTTCACCCAGCTCTAATGGCTACCTGACATGTACATATGAGAACAGTAGCCACTTTCTGTGCTCCATTCTGGCAGACTTGTGTGACGCTGCTGACCTTAGATCATGCAGTTGCGTGGAGATGTGGGCGACAACTTTCCGACCCTAGCCGATGCCTCGCCACAACCTCCACCACTGAAAGGGACAATGGAAAGTTAATCGTACGTGAAATTCCGAAGGCTTATATGTTAGCCAGCGATACAGACCTATATGTTTCAATGGTGGTTTTAAGTATCCGTGTTTTAGGCCCTGCACGTGATCGTACCTTCGTTCTTTACGTTCATGTTTCCAGTGCTCTGTAGCAGGTAGCCATGTAGCAGGTAGCCGTGTAGCAGGTAGCCATGTTTGGGCCAGCTCCACATTCTCAATCGATTAACACTCAACGTTTCGTAAGGACATTGTCCCATCTATTTGGAAACAAACATAACTAAAGCACTAAGCTCCACTGAGAGGCACGGTGGCTGAGCGGTAAAGTGCTTGGCATCCGAACCCTGGGTCCCGGTTTCGAATCCTGGTGAAGACTGGGATTTTTACTTTCCTGGCGCCTCTGAGTTCACCCATTTCGAATGGGCACCTGACATTAGTTGGGAAGAAGTAAATTTAAGGCGGTTGGTCGTTGTGCTGGCCACATGACACTCTCGTTAACCGTGGGCCACAGAAACAGAGGATCTTTTCATCATCTGCCCCATAGACCACAAGGTCTGAAAAAGGGATATTTACCTACACACTTGTGAACTGAGGGCGCTTCCCTCGAAGTAACCACTATTCGCCTAAGCATGTATTACATGTCTGTTATGTGGAACGTCAAATATCTATGCTCTCTCTCTCTCTCTCTCTCTCTCTCTCTCTCTCTCTTTTTTTAACTGTACGTAGTATCTAAGTATCCGATATGTGGGATATAATCAAACGGGGCCTGAAAGAAGTGGGCATCGATGCTGACTAAAGGGAAGACCGCACCATGTGGAGAGAGAGATGGTGACCAAGAAAGCAACGGACAGCAAAAAAAAAAAAAAAGCATTCGCCTCAGCTCTGGAAGAAAAGGGTGCCAAACAAACAAAAACAAATGGCTGACTCCTCTACCACCAAAGCGAAAGCCACATTAACCTGCGGACGGGAGTGTCTCTCAGAACTAGGGCTCTACAGTCACACGAAAAAGTGTTTTATGAGATGAACTGTAGTTCTACGACTGAAAGGGGGGACAACATCTTGCTGATGTGCAGCAGACGATCAGCGATTATTTCTCTAAATGATGGTGGCCTACTTAGCCGCTACTACCTAACTAGAACGCTTTGTTCCTCTGCATATTTTACTTTTAATTTTATGTTTACGTACGACGCGATACCCCCCCCCCATATGATTTTTTTTTTATATTGTAGTTGAAATGGGGCTTTTATAATATATTGCGCATTCGTTTGTCCGGTCAGGCCTCGGTCCAAATTAATCTGGATAATCGACGTTCTATTGTATGCAATGTCCAGCTTGGGCGCTGGTATACGACAAACTACGCGTGATATAATTACATTCATAATTGCCTCTCATTCAGTGATATATTTTGTGGATTTAATGTGTAACTTACGTGATACAATCACGCCGCCTGGCATGTATCTATACATGTCTGTATAGTTATCCATATAGTACCAGCCTACACCTAATCCATATAGTTAGTCTCAGAAATCACACCAGTACTGATGAACTGAATGTTCCTCTACACTTTCTAGATACCCGTGAACTGAGGGCAACTTTCCTGGCTTCACCAACGCACAAACTTGATAAGGGCCCATTTATGTAGTTTCGAACGCTCGCAGTGAATGTTATCACCTCGTTTAGACTTGCCATAGGCTACCTGTGAGATACCGTCGCTGGCTTAGATCTATAGCTCTATCAGGGGTACTATCACTTAGCTGATAAAAAAAAAAGTGTAGTGCTTTTAATAGACTTTTTTTTTCTTACATTATTTGACCTACTTGCAAACCCCCCCCCAACACACTTTATATTTTGCGATAACTGGCAGCGTGTGTGTGTGTATGTGTGTGTGTGTGGATGTACGCTTAAGCGTAACCAATGTCTTTATATTGTAACGTAAGAACCACAATCACGACCATCACTAGCCACCAGTTATCCTGTGAGATCTAGTAAGTAAGGTTTTCACTTCACTGTAAGGAAACTCTTCTACATAGACACTTGTTGGTCTAAATCTTTGGGCACTGACGTGTTGTAGGCACTACACTTTGACTGCCAGGTAATAGCAGCATTATACTGTCACTTGTGTCATTCTCTTTTTTAATGTTGTGGTTTAACTTAGAACATTTATCGTGTGATTTGTGCTTGATAGATCCGAGAGGTGACATTGTTTGTAAAACGTTTTACACGTTTCGGTTGTTCCTTCAGAGTTGAAGATAATCACTTCCTAGTCCAAACCTCCCGCAGGACGACGGGGGATGGGAGAGGGCAGGGTTTGAACCCTGGACCATCGATAAATCTGAACGACAGTCCAGCGCGCAAACCGCACGACCAGGCAGCCATCACATTGGTAAGCTGTGTATAGTTTAAGGTGGATAGGTTAAGTCGTCTTCGTATTTGATTGGATTCTTTGATTGAAAATAAAGATCTTGTAACATTTAAATGGAGGATGGCTGCCTGGTCGTGTGGTCTGCGCTTGAATCTGTCGCCAGAGTGGTACCAGATTTAAACCCGGATAGATGCCTGGTCGTATGGTCTGCGCTGGGAATGTCACCACGCTCAGATTTAAACCCAGATGGATGCCAAGACTGCTGTCTTGCAGGAGGCTTGGGTTGGGATGGAATAATCTTCATTTCTGGACGAACGCTCGAAACTTTAAGAACAACTTCTATAGCTGTGCTTTGGTCTAGCTTGTGTTAAGTTCTTCTTACTTTTCCTATGCAGACTATGTTACATTGCCAAAGTCTATAAATTATGGCGTTTGGACTTTGGTTTTGAGCGCTGTCTCTGTTTAGAAGTAGACCATCGTACCGTGGTACTGATTTATAGCCTATAGACTGCATTGCAAGTATGTCCAAGGGCAAACACTCACGTGTTTAAGAGTTTCGCTTTAAAACGTTTTACATTTTGACTGATACACCAACGTTGTCATCTTGTCTTATAAATGACAGACGTTACTTCAAAAGAGATGTAATTACGTCCTGCGCGTCTCCCTGTGTCAATCTCGTCACGCATGTTAATCAATGACTTAAAATCTGCCACGTCGTTGGTTTTCCTGGCTGATTCTGGCAACCCATTCCATGCCCTAATTGACATAATCTCATCTTATCTTATAATCGGATCTTATAGATTCCTTTTGTGCCAAAATATTGTTAGGTCCTACTCAAATCTATGCAAGCATGCGTTAATCTAGTTTCTATGCTAATTAAATGTTTTCCTGGCTGATCTCGGCAACTTGTTCATTGTGTTATTAGGTCAATAAGTACTAACTACCTCGTAATATGGTGCCCACATATAATCTGAATAGTCCTTTCTCTCTCTCTCTCTTTTTGCTACCATCTCACTCTCTCTCTCATACACTCACACAAACAACTCCTAAGTTATGACCCTCACACAAACAACTCCTAACTTATGACCCTCACACACCCCACAACTTCTAAGTTATGACCCTCACACACCCCACAACTCCTAAGTTATAACCCTCACACACCCCACAACTTCTAAGTTATGACCCTCACACCCCCCACAACTCCTAAGTTATGACCCTCCATATTCTGCAACTCCTAAGTTATGACCCTCACACACCCCACAACTCCTAAATTATGACCCTCACAAACCCCACAACTCCTAAGTTATGACCCTCACACACTCAGCAACTCCTAAGTTATGACCCTCACACACCCCACAACTCCTAAGTTAATGACCATTACTTCCTTTTGATATCAAAACTCCGCCAATCTGCCAGTCCATCATAATCCATCACTCATATGCACCCTAGTATGCTAACTTTGAGTCAGTGACTCCCATAATTTCATCCTGTGATCCTACTATTTTGCATTTTACTTCTTATACAGAATGTTGTGACACTGTTTTCCTCTCAGGCTTAATAGTATTTCTTTCTCACATACCCCTCAGTCTCCATTTGTCCTGCAGTTTGACTCCCACTCAAAACCATTAACCTAACACCCAGATCATAAGCTATTTACCAGATGTAGCAGTTAAAAATCCAAACACAACTTTGGGCACAGCAATTCAGCAACCTCCCTGTGTGTCCATTAAAATATCATGTTTCTAACCAATTAAGTCAGTAGTTGTCAATAATTTTGTTTTTATAACTTGAGGCGGTATATTGGTGATAGCCTTATGTCTAAATTGATAGTGGCCTCCTAGTAATAGAAGAAAAAAATAGATGTTTTCACAGATACCAGATATTAGATACAATTAGTGACACTATTTTGTTAACATGTTGGGTTTTCATTTTCCTTCTACTAAAGTTGATTCAAGTACAAATTCAGTAAAGTGTCAAGTTGTTCCTATAATTACCTGAACTTGTATTACATTAGCTGACAAAACCTTGTACATTATTTTCCTACTTTCTAGAACTTCCACCTCTCTATCTCTCTCTCTCTCCCTTTCCTACTCGGATTTATAAATGACCAGAGGATGCTTGAAAGTTATGGTGAGATCACTAGTTGACTAAATATTTTTAAGCCTGTGCAGAAGGAATACACATTATTTTTAGCTTCGTTCTTTGTGGGATTTGAAATCTTTTATGAAAAAAAAATAGTTGTGACACAATTACATAAAATTCAAAATTGAAAAAAAAAAAATAAATAAATAAAAGATAGTTTAACTTTGACACTGAGTTTAAATTTGAATAGCCTGCTGATTCAGTTTGAGAAGATGATGCATGATGCATGTCCTGATGCACTTGATAAAGAATGTGATTTGGTGAAGTATAAGTTAGATTCTACTGTTACATTTTTTGTTTGTTCTCAGTGTGATTTTTTTTAATGCTGTGTATTTATTAGTGAGTAGAAAAAAATTGATAATAGCTCAATTTATTTTTAAATTGTCAGAATCCTTAAGAGGGCCAGAAGCTTACACTTTCTTCTCACCAGTAGTATTGAAAGCTATTGTTTTACATTATCTTGCAAAAAAATATTGTTCATTGCACAGTTCTTCCCCTTTAGGATTAGCCGCACACAAGATTTTATCATTGCAAACTCCTCACCCCCAAAAAATGTTTTTCCTTTCGCAACTTCACATCACTGCTATTTACTTAAAAAGTTAAATCATTAGACTTAGACATCAGTGGCATTGTAATTTTGGTGTGAAAGGGTATACATTGCACCCAGATCTTTGGTCTTAGGGGACCACAGAATCCCTTTAAAGAAAAAAACAAACACTTTTCCACTGTAAAAATGTAAATGTATCAAATTTATCATTTATTGCTTGTAAGAAGTCATTATTGAATCTAGTGTAATGACATTATGATTTGTAAAAGATAGTAGTTCAATAGGTGAATGGCAGACTAGGCATGGACCCAATGAGGCTAATTGCACAGAAAGATATTGATACATAAAGAATGACTAGATTTGGTTTTTATCAAAATATCCCTGCAGAAGGAGAGTTAAATGTCAAACCTTGTGGTCCATAGGATAGATGATGTTAAGGTCATCTGTTTCTATGGCCCACGGCTATGAGGTGACTGTCATTGTTGCCAGCATAATGACCAACTGCCTCTACTTTTCCACAATCAATGTCAGGTACCCAATAGACCTGGGTGACACGGAGAACCCCTATAGGTCCTGAAATTAAAAATCCTAGTCGTGACCAAGATTCAAACCTAGGACCCTCTGGTTTGGAAGCCAAGTGCTTTACCTCTTACAGCTTCTCATACACTACTGGGATGCACCAGAAATTTCTCCTTGATTTATGTCGAGATTGATAAAAATATATTCTTCTTGTAAAAGTTCTCTTAGGTTATCAGCTAGTGATGACTTTGGCATTGTGGCTATTTACAGGTCCAGGCAACTGGTGCTCTAAGCAGGATGGTAGTGAAAGAGCAGTCACACTATATTATCCCCAGGGGAAGGACCTTCTCTGTCCAGTACTCCCTGCCCAAGCTGCCAGTGCCTCAGCTGGAACAGACGCTGAAGAAGTACCTAGAGACATGTAGACCTTTACTTACAGATGACCAATACAAGGCAACTGAACAGGTATGTCAACATTGGGATGCCATATTTATATTAAGTTAACAAGTTTATCTCAAAATTCTTCTTTTACAACTCTTCAAATGTCTAATTCACTCTTAGTTTATAAAGCTTATATCAACTCACTCTGTCTATCTGGGTTGTAGACATAGGTTTGCAGACCTGGGAAGGCTGTATCATCTTGTATCAGTCTGAAATTTCACACAATTATTTCTTTAACCTGACAACACAAGAATCAATTTTTTTTAAATTAACCAATTAGTTTATTAACTATTGGTAATTAATTATTTTGTTTGGTACCTCAAACAAGGGAAAGAAATTGTACTTGATCAAATGGTGGTATAAGCTGAATTAGTCCCCTTTATAGGCCGTCGTCTGAGGCTTAGTGAACACAAAGCATGAAATAGAAACAATACAATACTATAAAACAAATTATACAATCTTCCATGTTCATACACTCTTTGCTAGCAGAGTGGTTACCGTGTTGGCTTGAGAAGCCTGGGAAGGCTTTACAAAGGCTTTACCCCATGAATTTCGAATTCAGGTCATTCACTTTTTAACTACTGTTAAAGAATGATCACCCAGATACCCCGTTCTTTTTCCCCTCACCTGTTTCCAACTTGTCCTGACAAGTGATAGGATCATAGCGTATTGAGATAGCTACAAGCATGAAATTGTGCTAAATAAAAACAATTGGTAAAAATATTTCTAAATGTACAGATTTATTATTGTTAGTCTAGATCTATTAGACATTTAATTACACGACTGATCCAAACTAATTGATAAACTTAAAATAAGCTTTGTTTTTGTTTTTTTTTGTTTTTTTTATATTTTGCTTGTTATCTGTTTTCATATTCCAGCAGAGTAAAAGCTATTTATTGTCACTCTTTCCTGCTCTAAAACGTGTTCTACAATTATTCTCAATTCTTTGCAATACAATTCTTACATTTCCTCCCATTGGCTTGCAAACTGTTTACGGGGTCAGACTGGGTTGAACCTGGACCCTGAATAAATATTTTGAAAACTGTTCTAACAATTTGTGTTCAGTAAAGAGGTGAATAAATAAATGAACATTTTGTGCACCATTTTATGTAGAAATTAGCTGGGCTGTATTAGAAGAACTCCTTACAATAATGAAGAATTCAAGAAATAAATAGAATGAGAAATTCTAGAGCACCATCAGCTTCATAAAGGAGGAATTGATTTAAAAAATATTGTGTGTGTGTTACTTGTTACACTGTTTAGTCTGTCTGCATCATGGGCTTGCAGACCTTACAGTTTTGCAGACATTTATCAATATCTGTGGCATGTCGGGGGAAGACCTTGTTTCATAAGATGTATGTCAATTGTTTTACAAAGCTAATGTTATCCATCTAAATCTTATCTTAGACTGCACTGTGATTCTTCTGTTGGCCAATATGTATTAACATGGAACATCTACAAGATATCTAGTTCCTTTTCCACCATTCTGAGAAAGCTTTTTATGCCATGGCATGCTTTTTTCTAATTTTAACCACAGAATAATTAGCCTTAGAATTTGATTTTGCTAATATTCTATATTCTCTGCCATGATCAAAAATTCTTATAGTCCAAACTAGCATTTATTTATTTATTAAACATGTTTACTTACAAATTTAGAAGATAAAAATTTTTATCTCCTTTTTAACTTTTTTTGTTGTAGATAGTCCATGAGTTCCAGATTACAGAAGGTCCTGTTCTTCAGAAACTCCTTGAAGAGAGAGCTGCTAAACACTTGAACTGGGTAAATTAAACACTTGAACTGAGTAAATTAAACACTTGAACTGGGTAAATTAAACACTTGAACTGGGTAAATTAAACACATGAACTGGGTAAATTTCATTGATTCAGATAAAAATCTGTATCTTTTCTTCTTTAATTGTAATAATAATGTCTGGATGCATTGTTCAATCCAAAGACATAAAAACATTAAAAGTGTTACCTGAGATTGAAGATCTAGATTTGAGTCTTTAGTTTACCAGCTCTTATATAATACAGACGTTACTTCAAAAAAGAAGATGATTACGTCCTACGCGTCATCATGCTCTTGTTGATTGCCCAAGTTTGGGAGAGGAAAAAAAGTGGCTAGCCATTTGTTGACCTATTGTCTAAAATCAGAATTTGATTTTCTTCTACTCAAAATCCTTACTATAGTATTTTTGCTTTAAAGCTGGAATTTGTGCATTTGACTTTAATTAACAGCTCTTGGCCTTTGAAAAGTAAATCCAAATTTTGTATTTAAGTCTTAACTATTGTTTAGATGAAAATCAAGACAGATTGTCCCCCCTTGATGATGGTTTCAATTATTGAAAATTAATTATCTTTTTGCTGTCAACACTACACATTTGCTTGTTATATACATTATGAACTAAAAAAACACATACATTGAATACATTTCTCTGTAAAGCATTTGGCAATATATCTAATTTCAACATTAATAGCTCATCAGTGTCAGTGGACATAAATATAATTGAAAGATATTTGAACAAGCCAAAAAAAAAAGTATCAAATGGTGCTAATGACTTAAGCTCCATTAAAAGTCGAGCCCAAAGAAACAAAGAGCATACACTTGTTGCTTCGAGTTCCTCAATGGGTGTTACAACTCTTGCAGCTCTCCGACTGGTGGAAACATGTGGCCTACCTTGACTGTCGAGACCCAATTGTGGTGAATGTGAACCCTGGCTTGGTGTTGCCGAGGCAAAGTTACAGGGGACAGAAAGAACAGCTAGCGTAAGTCTGAACATACACATACCTTAAAGAAGCTATTTCTAGACTTCACGATTTTTTAATAAATTAATCTTTGAACTGCCGGTTGTCTTATCAGTTTATTACAAATTGTTTTAAAAGTAATAACTTGACTTACTAGACTTTGTCCTTTTGACTCCCAGTGGAACATAGAGCCGCAGCAGCACTTTACTATTGGACTCTGTTCTAGGCAATCCCTTGTAGATTATGTCATCTTTACTTCTTGGTCTTACGGTCTCCTCCATGTTTGCTTTGGTCTCCTCCATGTTTGCTTTGGTCTCCTCCATGTTTGCTTTGGTCTCCTCCATGTTTGCTTTGGTCTCCTCCATGTTTGCTTTGGTCTCCTCCCTGTTTGCTTTGTCTCCTCCATGTTTGCTTTGTCTCCTCCATGTTTGCTTTGGTCTCCTCCATGTTTGCTTTGGTCTCCTCCATGTTTGCTTTGGTCTCCTCCATGTTTGCTTTGGTCTCCTCCCTGTTTGCTTTGTCTCCTCCCTGTTTGCTTTGTCTCCTCCCTGTTTGCTTTGTCTCCTCCATGTTTGATTTGGTCTCCTCCATGTTTGATTTGGTCTCCTCCCTGTTTGATTTGGTCTCCTCCATGTTGGCTTTGGTCTCCTCCGTGTTTGCTTTGGTCTCCTCCATGTTTGCTTTGGTCTCCTCCATGTTTGCTTTGGTCTCCTCCATGTTTGCTTTGGTCTCCTCCATGTTTGCTTTGGTCTCCTCCCTGTTTGCTTTGTCTCCTCCATGTTTGCTTTGTCTCCTCCATGTTTGCTTTGGTCTCCTCCATGTTTGCTTTGGTCTCCTCCATGTCTGCTTTGGTCTCCTCCATGTTTGCTTTGGTCTCCTCCCTGTTTGCTTTGTCTCCTCCCTGTTTGCTTTGTCTCCTCCCTGTTTGCTTTGTCTCCTCCATGTTTGATTTGGTCTCCTCCATGTTTGATTTGGTCTCCTCCCTGTTTGATTTGGTCTTCTCCATGTTGGCTTTGGTCTCCTCCATGTTTGCTTTGGTCTCCTCCATGTTTGCTTTGGTCTCCTCCATGTTTACTTTGGTCTCCTCCATGTTTGCTTTGGTCTCCTCCATGTTTACTTTGGTCTCCTCCATGTTTGCTTTGGTCTCCTCCATGTTTACTTTGGTCTCCTCCATGTTTGCTTTGGTCTCCTCCATGTTTACTTTGGTCTCCTCCATGTTTACTTTGGTCTCCTCCCTGTTTGATTTGGTCTCCTCCATGTTTGCTTTGGTCTTCTCCATGTTTGCTTTGGTCTCCTCCATGTTTACTTTGGTCTCCTCCATGTTTACTTTGGTCTCCTCCATGTTTGCTTTGTCTCCTCCATGTTTGCTTTGTCTCCTCCATGTTTGCTTTGTCTCCTCCATGTTTGATTTGGTCTCCTCCATGTTTGATTTGGTCTCCTCCATGTTTGATTTGGTCTCCTCCATGTTTGATTTGGTCTCCTCCATGTTTGATTTGGTCTCCTCCATGTTTGCTTTGGTCTCCTCCATGTTTGATTTGGTCTCCTCCATGTTTGCTTTGGTCTCCTCCCTGTTTGATTTGGTCTCCTCCATGTTTGCTTTGGTCTCCTCCATGTTTGCTTTGGTCTCCTCCATGTTTGCTTTGGTCTCCTCCATGTTTGCTTTGGTCTCGTCCATGTTTTCTTTGGTCTCCTCCATGTTTGCTTTGTCTCCTCCATGTTTGCTTTGGTCTCCTCCATGTTTGCTTTGTCTCCTCCATGTTTTCTTTGGTCTCCTCCATGTTTTCTTTGGTCTCCTCCATGTTTGCTTTGTCTCCTCCATGTTTGCTTTGGTCTCCTCCATGTTTGCTTTGTCTCCTCCATGTTTGCTTTGGTCTCCTCCATGTTTTCTTTGGTCTCCTCCATGTTTGCTTTGTCTCCTCCATGTTTGCTTTGGTCTCCTCCATGTTTGCTTTGTCTCCTCCATGTTTGCTTTGGTCTCCTCCATGTTTTCTTTGGTCTCCTCCATGTTTGCTTTGTCTCCTCCATGTTTGCTTTGGTCTCCTCCATGTTTGCTTTGTCTCCTCCATGTTTGCTTTGGTCTCCTCCATGTTTGCTTTGGTCTCTTCCATGTTTGCTTTGGTCTCCTCCATGTTTGCTTTGGTCTCTTCCATGTTTGCTTTGGTCTCCTTCATGTTTGCTTTGGTCTCCTCCATGTTTGCTTTGGTCTCCTCCATGTTTGCTTTGGTCTCTTCCATGTTTTCTTTGGTCTCCTCCATGTTTACTTTGGTCTCCTCCATGTTTGATTTGGTCTCCTCCATGTTTGCTTTGGTCTCCTTCATGTTTGCTTTGGTCTCTTCCATGTTTGCTTTGGTCTCCTTCATGTTTGCTTTGGTCTCTTCCATGTTTGCTTTGGTCTCCTTCATGTTTGCTTTGGTCTCTTCTATGTTTGCTTTGGTCTCCTTCATGTTTGCTTTGGTCTCTTCCATGTTTGCTTTGGTCTCCTCCATGTTTGCTTTGGTCTCTTCCATGTTTGCTTTGGTCTCCTTCATGTTTGCTTTGGTCTCTTCCATGTTTGCTTTGGTCTCCTTCATGTTTGCTTTGGTCTCTTCCATGTTTGCTTTGGTCTCCTTCATGTTTGCTTTGGTCTCTTCCATGTTTGCTTTGGTCTCCTTCATGTTTGCTTTGGTCTCTTCCATGTTTGCTTTGGTCTCCTTCATGTTTGCTTTGGTCTCTTCCATGTTTGCTTTGGTCTCCTCCATGTTTGCTTTGGTCTCTTCCATGTTTGCTTTGGTCTCCTCCATGTTTGCTTTGGTCTCTTCCATGTTTGCTTTGGTCTCCTCCATGTTTGCTTTGGTCTCTTCCATGTTTGCTTTGGTCTCCTTCATGTTTGCTTTGGTCTCCTCCATATTTGCTTTGGTCTCCTCCATGTTTGCTTTGGTCTCCTCCATGTTTTCTTTGGTCTCCTCCATGTTTGCTTTGGTCTCTTCCATGTTTGATTTGGTCTCCTCCATGTTTGCTTTGGTCTCTTCCATGTTTGCTTTGGTCTCCTTCATGTTTGCTTTGGTCTCTTCCATGTTTGCTTTGGTCTCTTTCATGTTTGCTTTGGTCTCTTCCATGTTTGCTTTGGTCTCCTCCATGTTTGCTTTGGTCTCTTCCATGTTTGCTTTGGTCTCTTCCATGTTTGCTTTGGTCTCCTCCATGTTTGCTTTGGTCTCCTCCATGTTTGCTTTGGTCTCGTCCATGTTTTCTTTGGTCTCCTCCATGTTTGCTTTGTCTCCTCCATGTTTGCTTTGGTCTCCTCCATGTTTGCTTTGGTCTCGTCCATGTTTTCTTTGGTCTCCTCCATGTTTGCTTTGTCTCCTCCATGTTTGCTTTGGTCTCCTCCATGTTTGCTTTGGTCTCGTCCATGTTTTCTTTGGTCTCCTCCATGTTTGCTTTGTCTCCTCCATGTTTGCTTTGGTCTCCTCCATGTTTGCTTTGGTCTCTTCCATGTTTGCTTTGGTCTCCTTCATGTTTGCTTTGGTCTCTTCCATGTTTGCTTTGGTCTCCTTCATGTTTGCTTTGGTCTCTTCCATGTTTGCTTTGGTCTCCTTCATGTTTGCTTTGGTCTCTTCCATGTTTGCTTTGGTCTCCTTCATGTTTGCTTTGGTCTCTTCCATGTTTGCTTTGGTCTCCTTCATGTTTGCTTTGGTCTCTTCCATGTTTGCTTTGGTCTCCTCCATGTTTGCTTTGGTCTCTTCCATGTTTGCTTTGGTCTCCTCCATGTTTGCTTTGGTCTCTTCCATGTTTGCTTTGGTCTCCTCCATGTTTGCTTTGGTCTCCTTCATGTTTGCTTTGGTCTCTTCCATGTTTGCTTTGGTCTCCTCCATGTTTGCTTTGGTCTCTTCCATGTTTGCTTTGGTCTCCTTCATGTTTGCTTTGGTCTCCTCCATGTTTTCTTTGGTCTCCTCCATGTTTGCTTTGGTCTCCTCCCTGTTTGCTTTGTCTCCTCCATGTTTGCTTTGGTCTCCTCCATGTTTGATTTGGTCTCCTACATGTTTACTTTGGTCTCCTCCATGTTTGATTTGGTCTCCTCCATGTTTACTTTGGTCACCTCCATGTTTGATTTGGTCTCCTCCATGTTTACTTTGGTCTCCTCCATGTTTACTTTGGTCTCCTCCATGTTTGCTTTGGTCTCCCTGTTTGCTTTGTCTCCTCCATGTTTGCTTTGGTCTCCTCCATGTTTGCTTTGGTCTCCTCCATGTTTACTTTGGTCTCCTCCATGTTTGCTTTGGTCTCCTCCATGTTTGCTTTGGTCTCCTCCATGTTTACTTTGGTCTCCTCCATGTTTGCTTTGGTCTCCCTGTTTGCTTTATCTCCTCCATGTTTACTTTGTCTCCTCCATGTTTACTTTGTCTCCTCCATGTTTGCTTTGTCTCCTCCATGTTTGCTTTGGTCTCCTCCATGTTTGATTTGGTCTCCTCCATGTTTGATTTGGTCTCCTCCCTGTTTGCTTTGGTCTCCTCCATGTTTGCTTTGGTCTCCTCCATGTTTGCTTTGGTCTCTTCCATGTTTGCTTTGTCTCCTCCATGTTTGCTTTGTCTCCTCCATGTTTGATTTGGTCTCCTCCATGTTTGATTTGGTCTCCTCCATGTTTGCTTTGGTCTCCTCCATGTTTGCTTTGGTCTCTTCCATGTTTGCTTTGGTCTCCTCCATGTTTACCTTGGTCTCCTCCATGTTTGATTTGGTCTCCTCCATGTTTGCTTTGGTCTCTTCCATGTTTGCTTTGGTCTCCTCCATGTTTACCTTGGTCTCTTCCATGTTTGCTTTGGTCTCCTCCATGTTTGCTTTGGTCTCTTCCATGTTTGCTTTGGTCTCCTCCATGTTTACCTTGGTCTCCTCCATGTTTGATTTGGTCTCCTCCATGTTTACTTTGGTCTCCTCCATGTTTACTTTGGTCTCCTCCATGTTTGCTTTGGTCTCCCTGTTTGCTTTGTCTCCTCCATGTTTGCTTTGGTCTCCTCCATGTTTGCTTTGGTCTCCTCCATGTTTACTTTGGTCTCCTCCATGTTTGCTTTGGTCTCCTCCATGTTTGCTTTGGTCTCCTCCATGTTTACTTTGGTCTCCTCCATGTTTGCTTTGGTCTCCCTGTTTGCTTTATCTCCTCCATGTTTACTTTGTCTCCTCCATGTTTACTTTGTCTTCTCCATGTTTGCTTTGTCTCCTCCATGTTTGCTTTGGTCTCCTCCATGTTTGATTTGGTCTCCTCCATGTTTGATTTGGTCTCCTCCCTGTTTGCTTTGGTCTCCTCCATGTTTGCTTTGGTCTCCTCCATGTTTGCTTTGGTCTCTTCCATGTTTGCTTTGTCTCCTCCATGTTTGCTTTGTCTCCTCCATGTTTGATTTGGTCTCCTCCATGTTTGATTTGGTCTCCTCCATGTTTGCTTTGGTCTCCTCCATGTTTGCTTTGGTCTCTTCCATGTTTGCTTTGGTCTCCTCCATGTTTACCTTGGTCTCCTCCATGTTTGATTTGGTCTCCTCCATGTTTGCTTTGGTCTCTTCCATGTTTGCTTTGGTCTCCTCCATGTTTACCTTGGTCTCCTCCATGTTTGATTTGGTCTCCTCCATGTTTGCTTTGGTCTCCTCCATGTTTACCTTGGTCTCCTCCATGTTTGCTTTGGTCTCTTCCATGTTTGCTTTGGTCTCCTCCATGTTTACCTTGGTCTCCTCCATGTTTGATTTGGTCTCCTCCATGTTTGCTTTGGTCTCCTCCATGTTTGCTTTGGTCTCCTCCATGTTTGCTTTGGTCTCCTCCATGTTTGCTTTGGTCTCCTCCATGTTTGCTTTGTCTCCTCCATGTTTGCTTTGGTCTCCTCCATGTTTTTTTTGGTCTCCTCCATGTTTGCTTTGTCTCCTCCATGTTTGCTTTGGTCTCCTCCATGTTTGCTTTGGTCTCTTCCATGTTTGCTTTGGTCTCCTCCATGTTTGCTTTGGTCTCTTCCATGTTTGCTTTGGTCTCCTTCATGTTTGCTTTGGTCTCCTCCATGTTTGCTTTGGTCTCCTCCATGTTTGCTTTGGTCTCCTCCATGTTTTCTTTGGTCTTCTCCATGTTTACTTTGGTCTCCTCCATGTTTGATTTGGTCTCCTCCATGTTTGCTTTGGTCTCCTTCATGTTTGCTTTGGTCTCTTCCATGTTTGCTTTGGTCTCCTTCATGTTTGCTTTGGTCTCTTCCATGTTTGCTTTGGTCTCCTTCATGTTTGCTTTGGTCTCTTCCATGTTTGCTTTGGTCTCCTTCATGTTTGCTTTGGTCTCTTCCATGTTTGCTTTGGTCTCCTCCATGTTTGCTTTGGTCTCTTCCATGTTTGCTTTGGTCTCCTTCATGTTTGCTTTGGTCTCTTCCATGTTTGCTTTGGTCTCCTTCATGTTTGCTTTGGTCTCTTCCATGTTTGCTTTGGTCTCCTTCATGTTTGCTTTGGTCTCTTCCATGTTTGCTTTGGTCTCCTCCATGTTTGCTTTGGTCTCTTCCATGTTTGCTTTGGTCTCCTCCATGTTTGCTTTGGTCTCTTCCATGTTTGCTTTGGTCTCCTCCATGTTTGCTTTGGTCTCTTCCATGTTTGCTTTGGTCTCCTTCATGTTTGCTTTGGTCTCCTCCATGTTTGCTTTGGTCTCCTCCATGTTTGCTTTGGTCTCCTCCATGTTTTCTTTGGTCTCCTCCATGTTTACTTTGGTCTCCTCCATGTTTGATTTGGTCTCCTCCATGTTTGCTTTGGTCTCTTCCATGTTTGCTTTGGTCTCCTTCATGTTTTCTTTGGTCTCCTCCATGTTTGCTTTGTCTCCTCCATGTTTGCTTTGGTCTCCTCCATGTTTTCTTTGGTCTCCTCCATGTTTGCTTTGTATCCTCCATGTTTGCTTTGGTCTCCTCCATGTTTGCTTTGGTCTCGTCCATGTTTTCTTTGGTCTCCTCCATGTTTGCTTTGTCTCCTCCATGTTTGCTTTGGTCTCCTCCATGTTTGCTTTGGTCTCCTCCATGTTTGCTTTGGTCTCTTCCATGTTTGCTTTGGTCTCCTTCATGTTTGCTTTGGTCTCTTCCATGTTTGCTTTGGTCTCCTTCATGTTTGCTTTGGTCTCTTCCATGTTTGCTTTGGTCTCCTTCATGTTTGCTTTGGTCTCTTCCATGTTTGCTTTGGTCTCCTTCATGTTTGCTTTGGTCTCTTCCATGTTTGCTTTGGTCTCCTTCATGTTTGCTTTGGTCTCTTCCATGTTTGCTTTGGTCTCCTCCATGTTTGCTTTGGTCTCTTCCATGTTTGCTTTGGTCTCCTCCATGTTTGCTTTGGTCTTTTCCATGTTTGCTTTGGTCTCCTTCATGTTTGCTTTGGTCTCTTCCATGTTTGCTTTGGTCTCCTTCATGTTTGCTTTGGTCTCTTCCATGTTTGCTTTGGTCTCCTCCATGTTTGCTTTGGTCTCTTCCATGTTTGCTTTGGTCTCCTTCATGTTTGCTTTGGTCTCCTCCATGTTTTCTTTGGTCTCCTCCATGTTTGCTTTGGTCTCCTCCCTGTTTGCTTTGTCTCCTCCATGTTTGCTTTGGTCTCCTCCATGTTTTCTTTGGTCTCCTCCATGTTTACTTTGGTCTCCTCCATGTTTGATTTGGTCTCCTCCATGTTTACTTTGGTCTCCTCCATGTTTGATTTGGTCTCCTCCATGTTTACTTTGGTCACCTCCATGTTTGATTTGGTCTCCTCCATGTTTACTTTGGTCTCCTCCATGTTTGCTTTGGTCTCCTCCATGTTTTCTTTGGTCTCCTCCATGTTTGCTTTGGTCTCCTCCATGTTTTCTTTGGTCTCCTCCATGTTTACTTTGGTCTCCTCCATGTTTGATTTGGTCTCCTCCATGTTTACTTTGGTCTCCTCCATGTTTGATTTGGTCTCCTCCATGTTTACTTTGGTCACCTCCATGTTTGATTTGGTCTCCTCCATGTTTACTTTGGTCTCCTCCATGTTTACTTTGGTCTCCTCCATGTTTGCTTTGGTCTCCCTGTTTGCTTTGTCTCCTCCATGTTTGCTTTGGTCTCCTCCATGTTTGCTTTGGTCTCCTCCATGTTTACTTTGGTCTCCTCCATGTTTGCTTTGGTCTCCTCCATGTTTGCTTTGGTCTCCTCCATGTTTACTTTGGTCTCCTCCATGTTTGCTTTGGTCTCCTCCATGTTTGCTTTGGTCTCCTCCATGTTTACTTTGGTCTCCTCCATGTTTGCTTTGGTCTCCCTGTTTGCTTTATCTCCTCCATGTTTACTTTGTCTCCTCCATGTTTACTTTGTCTCCTCCATGTTTGCTTTGTCTCCTCCATGTTTGCTTTGGTCTCCTCCATGTTTGATTTGGTCTCCTCCATGTTTGATTTGGTCTCCTCCCTGTTTGCTTTGGTCTCCTCCATGTTTGCTTTGGTCTCCTCCATGTTTGCTTTGGTCTCTTCCATGTTTGCTTTGTCTCCTCCATGTTTGCTTTGTCTCCTCCATGTTTGATTTGGTCTCCTCCATGTTTGATTTGGTCTCCTCCATGTTTGCTTTGGTCTCCTCCATGTTTGCTTTGGTCTCTTCCATGTTTGCTTTGGTCTCCTCCATGTTTACCTTGGTCTCCTCCATGTTTGATTTGGTCTCCTCCATGTTTGCTTTGGTCTCTTCCATGTTTGCTTTGGTCTCCTCCATGTTTACCTTGGTCTCCTCCATTTTTGATTTGGTCTCCTCCATGTTTGCTTTGGTCTCTTCCATGTTTGCTTTGGTCTCCTTCATGTTTGCTTTGGTCTCCTCCATGTTTTCTTTGGTCTCCTCCATGTTTGCTTTGGTCTCCTCCCTGTTTGCTTTGTCTCCTCCATGTTTGCTTTGGTCTCCTCCATGTTTTCTTTGGTCTCCTCCATGTTTACTTTGGTCTCCTCCATGTTTGATTTGGTCTCCTCCATGTTTACTTTGGTCTCCTCCATGTTTGATTTGGTCTCCTCCATGTTTACTTTGGTCACCTCCATGTTTGATTTGGTCTCCTCCATGTTTACTTTGGTCTCCTCCATATTTACTTTGGTCTCCTCCATGTTTGCTTTGGTCTCCCTGTTTGCTTTGTCTCCTCCATGTTTGCTTTGGTCTCCTCCATGTTTGCTTTGGTCTCCTCCATGTTTACTTTGGTCTCCTCCATGTTTGCTTTGGTCTCCTCCATGTTTGCTTTGGTCTCCTCCATGTTTACTTTGGTCTCCTCCATGTTTGCTTTGGTCTCCTCCATGTTTGCTTTGGTCTCCTCCATGTTTACTTTGGTCTCCTCCATGTTTGCTTTGGTCTCCCTGTTTGCTTTATCTCCTCCATGTTTACTTTGTCTCCTCCATGTTTACTTTGTCTCCTCCATGTTTGCTTTGTCTCCTCCATGTTTGCTTTGGTCTCCTCCATGTTTGATTTGGTCTCCTCCATGTTTGATTTGGTCTCCTCCCTGTTTGCTTTGGTCTCCTCCATGTTTGCTTTGGTCTCCTCCATGTTTGCTTTGGTCTCTTCCATGTTTGCTTTGTCTCCTCCATGTTTGCTTTGTCTCCTCCATGTTTGATTTGGTCTCCTCCATGTTTGATTTGGTCTCCTCCATGTTTGCTTTGGTCTCCTCCATGTTTGCTTTGGTCTCTTCCATGTTTGCTTTGGTCTCCTCCATGTTTACCTTGGTCTCCTCCATGTTTGATTTGGTCTCCTCCATGTTTGCTTTGGTCTCTTCCATGTTTGCTTTGGTCTCCTCCATGTTTACCTTGGTCTCCTCCATTTTTGATTTGGTCTCCTCCATGTTTGCTTTGGTCTCTTCCATGTTTGCTTTGGTCTCCTTCATGTTTGCTTTGGTCTCCTCCATGTTTTCTTTGGTCTCCTCCATGTTTGCTTTGGTCTCCTCCCTGTTTGCTTTGTCTCCTCCATGTTTGCTTTGGTCTCCTCCATGTTTTCTTTGGTCTCCTCCATGTTTACTTTGGTCTCCTCCATGTTTGATTTGGTCTCCTCCATGTTTACTTTGGTCTCCTCCATGTTTGATTTGGTCTCCTCCATGTTTACTTTGGTCACCTCCATGTTTGATTTGGTCTCCTCCATGTTTACTTTGGTCTCCTCCATGTTTACTTTGGTCTCCTCCATGTTTGCTTTGGTCTCCCTGTTTGCTTTGTCTCCTCCATGTTTGCTTTGGTCTCCTCCATGTTTGCTTTGGTCTCCTCCATGTTTACTTTGGTCTCCTCCATGTTTGCTTTGGTCTCCTCCATGTTTGCTTTGGTCTCCTCCATGTTTACTTTGGTCTCCTCCATGTTTGCTTTGGTCTCCCTGTTTGCTTTATCTCCTCCATGTTTACTTTGTCTCCTCCATGTTTACTTTGTCTTCTCCATGTTTGCTTTGTCTCCTCCATGTTTGCTTTGGTCTCCTCCATGTTTGATTTGGTCTCCTCCATGTTTGATTTGGTCTCCTCCCTGTTTGCTTTGGTCTCCTCCATGTTTGCTTTGGTCTCTTCCATGTTTGCTTTGGTCTCCTTCATGTTTGCTTTGGTCTCTTCCATGTTTGCTTTGGTCTCCTTCATGTTTGCTTTGGTCTCTTCCATGTTTGCTTTGGTCTCCTCCATGTTTGCTTTGGTCTCTTCCATGTTTGCTTTGGTCTCCTCCATGTTTGCTTTGGTCTCTTCCATGTTTGCTTTGGTCTCCTCCATGTTTGCTTTGGTCTCTTCCATGTTTGCTTTGGTCTCCTTCATGTTTGCTTTGGTCTCCTCCATATTTGCTTTGGTCTCCTCCATGTTTGCTTTGGTCTCCTCCATGTTTTCTTTGGTCTCCTCCATGTTTGCTTTGGTCTCTTCCATGTTTGATTTGGTCTCCTCCATGTTTGCTTTGGTCTCTTCCATGTTTGCTTTGGTCTCCTTCATGTTTGCTTTGGTCTCTTCCATGTTTGCTTTGGTCTCTTTCATGTTTGCTTTGGTCTCTTCCATGTTTGCTTTGGTCTCCTCCATGTTTGCTTTGGTCTCTTCCATGTTTGCTTTGGTCTCTTCCATGTTTGCTTTGGTCTCCTCCATGTTTGCTTTGGTCTCCTCCATGTTTGCTTTGGTCTCGTCCATGTTTTCTTTGGTCTCCTCCATGTTTGCTTTGTCTCCTCCATGTTTGCTTTGGTCTCCTCCATGTTTGCTTTGGTCTCGTCCATGTTTTCTTTGGTCTCCTCCATGTTTGCTTTGTCTCCTCCATGTTTGCTTTGGTCTCCTCCATGTTTGCTTTGGTCTCGTCCATGTTTTCTTTGGTCTCCTCCATGTTTGCTTTGTCTCCTCCATGTTTGCTTTGGTCTCCTCCATGTTTGCTTTGGTCTCTTCCATGTTTGCTTTGGTCTCCTTCATGTTTGTTTTGGTCTCTTCCATGTTTGCTTTGGTCTCCTTCATGTTTGCTTTGGTCTCTTCCATGTTTGCTTTGGTCTCCTTCATGTTTGCTTTGGTCTCTTCCATGTTTGCTTTGGTCTCCTTCATGTTTGCTTTGGTCTCTTCCATGTTTGCTTTGGTCTCCTTCATGTTTGCTTTGGTCTCTTCCATGTTTGCTTTGGTCTCCTCCATGTTTGCTTTGGTCTCTTCCATGTTTGCTTTGGTCTCCTCCATGTTTGCTTTGGTCTCTTCCATGTTTGCTTTGGTCTCCTCCATGTTTGCTTTGGTCTCCTTCATGTTTGCTTTGGTCTCTTCCATGTTTGCTTTGGTCTCCTCCATGTTTGCTTTGGTCTCTTCCATGTTTGCTTTGGTCTCCTTCATGTTTGCTTTGGTCTCCTCCATGTTTTCTTTGGTCTCCTCCATGTTTGCTTTGGTCTCCTCCCTGTTTGCTTTGTCTCCTCCATGTTTGCTTTGGTCTCCTCCATGTTTGATTTGGTCTCCTACATGTTTACTTTGGTCTCCTCCATGTTTGATTTGGTCTCCTCCATGTTTACTTTGGTCACCTCCATGTTTGATTTGGTCTCCTCCATGTTTACTTTGGTCTCCTCCATGTTTACTTTGGTCTCCTCCATGTTTGCTTTGGTCTCCCTGTTTGCTTTGTCTCCTCCATGTTTGCTTTGGTCTCCTCCATGTTTGCTTTGTCTCCTCCATGTTTGCTTTGGTCTCCTCCATGTTTGCTTTGGTCTCTTCCATGTTTGCTTTGGTCTCCTTCATGTTTGCTTTGGTCTCTTCCATGTTTGCTTTGGTCTCCTTCATGTTTGCTTTGGTCTCTTCCATGTTTGCTTTGGTCTCCTTCATGTTTGCTTTGGTCTCTTCCATGTTTGCTTTGGTCTCCTTCATGTTTGCTTTGGTCTCTTCCATGTTTGCTTTGGTCTCCTTCATGTTTGCTTTGGTCTCTTCCATGTTTGCTTTGGTCTCCTCCATGTTTGCTTTGGTCTCTTCCATGTTTGCTTTGGTCTCCTCCATGTTTGCTTTGGTCTCTTCCATGTTTGCTTTGGTCTCCTCCATGTTTGCTTTGGTCTCCTTCATGTTTGCTTTGGTCTCTTCCATGTTTGCTTTGGTCTCCTCCATGTTTGCTTTGGTCTCTTCCATGTTTGCTTTGGTCTCCTTCATGTTTGCTTTGGTCTCCTCCATGTTTTCTTTGGTCTCCTCCATGTTTGCTTTGGTCTCCTCCCTGTTTGCTTTGTCTCCTCCAATTTTGCTTTGGTCTCCTCCATGTTTGATTTGGTCTCCTACATGTTTACTTTGGTCTCCTCCATGTTTGATTTGGTCTCCTCCATGTTTACTTTGGTCACCTCCATGTTTGCTTTGGTCTCCTTCATGTTTGCTTTGGTCTCTTCCATGTTTACTTTGGTCTCCTCCATGTTTGCTTTGGTCTCCCTGTTTGCTTTGTCTCCTCCATGTTTGCTTTGTCTCCTCCATGTTTGCTTTGGTCTCCTCCATGTTTGCTTTGGTCTCTTCCATGTTTGCTTTGGTCTCCTTCATGTTTGCTTTGGTCTCTTCCATGTTTGCTTTGGTCTCCTTCATGTTTGCTTTGGTCTCTTCCATGTTTGCTTTGGTCTCCTTCATGTTTGCTTTGGTCTCTTCCATGTTTGCTTTGGTCTCCTTCATGTTTGCTTTGGTCTCTTCCATGTTTGCTTTGGTCTCCTTCATGTTTGCTTTGGTCTCTTCCATGTTTGCTTTGGTCTCTTCCATGTTTGCTTTGGTCTCCTTCATGTTTGCTTTGGTCTCCTCCATGTTTTCTTTGGTCTCCTCCATGTTTGCTTTGGTCTCCTCCCTGTTTGCTTTGTCTCCTCCATGTTTGCTTTGGTCTCCTCCATGTTTGATTTGGTCTCCTACATGTTTACTTTGGTCTCCTCCATGTTTGATTTGGTCTCCTCCATGTTTACTTTGGTCACCTCCATGTTTGATTTGGTCTCCTCCATGTTTACTTTGGTCTCCTCCATGTTTACTTTGGTCTCCTCCATGTTTGCTTTGGTCTCCCTGTTTGCTTTGTCTCCTCCATGTTTGCTTTGGTCTCCTCCATGTTTGCTTTGGTCTCCTCCATGTTTACTTTGGTCTCCTCCATGTTTGCTTTGGTCTCCTCCATGTTTGCTTTGGTCTCCTCCATGTTTACTTTGGTCTCCTCCATGTTTGCTTTGGTCTCCCTGTTTGCTTTATCTCCTCCATGTTTACTTTGTCTCCTCCATGTTTACTTTGTCTCCTCCATGTTTGCTTTGTCTCCTCCATGTTTGCTTTGGTCTCCTCCATGTTTGATTTGGTCTCCTCCATGTTTGATTTGGTCTCCTCCCTGTTTGCTTTGGTCTCCTCCATGTTTGCTTTGGTCTCCTCCATGTTTGCTTTGGTCTCTTCCATGTTTGCTTTGTCTCCTCCATGTTTGCTTTGTCTCCTCCATGTTTGATTTGGTCTCCTCCATGTTTACTTTGGTCTCCTCCATGTTTGCTTTGGTCTCCTCCATGTTTGCTTTGGTCTCCTCCATGTTTACTTTGGTCTCCTCCATGTTTGCTTTGGTCTCCTCCATGTTTGCTTTGGTCTCCTCCATGTTTACTTTGGTCTCCTCCATGTTTGCTTTGGTCTCCCTGTTTGCTTTATCTCCTCCATGTTTACTTTGTCTCCTCCATGTTTACTTTGTCTCCTCCATGTTTGCTTTGTCTCCTCCATGTTTGCTTTGGTCTCCTCCATGTTTGATTTGGTCTCCTCCATGTTTGATTTGGTCTCCTCCCTGTTTGCTTTGGTCTCCTCCATGTTTGCTTTGGTCTCCTCCATGTTTGCTTTGGTCTCTTCCATGTTTGCTTTGTCTCCTCCATGTTTGCTTTGTCTCCTCCATGTTTGATTTGGTCTCCTCCATGTTTGATTTGGTCTCCTCCATGTTTGCTTTGGTCTCCTCCATGTTTGCTTTGGTCTCTTCCATGTTTGCTTTGGTCTCCTCCATGTTTACCTTGGTCTCCTCCATGTTTGATTTGGTCTCCTCCATGTTTGCTTTGGTCTCTTCCATGTTTGCTTTGGTCTCCTCCATGTTTACCTTGGTCTCCTCCATTTTTGATTTGGTCTCCTCCATGTTTGCTTTGGTCTCTTCCATGTTTGCTTTGGTCTCCTTCATGTTTGCTTTGGTCTCCTCCATGTTTTCTTTGGTCTCCTCCATGTTTGCTTTGGTCTCCTCCCTGTTTGCTTTGTCTCCTCCATGTTTGCTTTGGTCTCCTCCATGTTTTCTTTGGTCTCCTCCATGTTTACTTTGGTCTCCTCCATGTTTGATTTGGTCTCCTCCATGTTTACTTTGGTCTCCTCCATGTTTGATTTGGTCTCCTCCATGTTTACTTTGGTCACCTCCATGTTTGATTTGGTCTCCTCCATGTTTACTTTGGTCTCCTCCATGTTTACTTTGGTCTCCTCCATGTTTGCTTTGGTCTCCCTGTTTGCTTTGTCTCCTCCATGTTTGCTTTGGTCTCCTCCATGTTTGCTTTGGTCTCCTCCATGTTTACTTTGGTCTCCTCCATGTTTGCTTTGGTCTCCTCCATGTTTGCTTTGGTCTCCTCCATGTTTACTTTGGTCTCCTCCATGTTTGCTTTGGTCTCCCTGTTTGCTTTATCTTCTCCATGTTTACTTTGTCTCCTCCATGTTTACTTTGTCTTCTCCATGTTTGCTTTGTCTCCTCCATGTTTGCTTTGGTCTCCTCCATGTTTGATTTGGTCTCCTCCATGTTTGATTTGGTCTCCTCCCTGTTTGCTTTGGTCTCCTCCATGTTTGCTTTGGTCTCTTCCATGTTTGCTTTGGTCTCCTTCATGTTTGCTTTGGTCTCTTCCATGTTTGCTTTGGTCTCCTTCATGTTTGCTTTGGTCTCTTCCATGTTTGCTTTGGTCTCCTCCATGTTTGCTTTGGTCTCTTCCATGTTTGCTTTGGTCTCCTCCATGTTTGCTTTGGTCTCTTCCATGTTTGCTTTGGTCTCCTCCATGTTTGCTTTGGTCTCTTCCATGTTTGCTTTGGTCTCCTTCATGTTTGCTTTGGTCTCCTCCATATTTGCTTTGGTCTCTTCCATGTTTGCTTTGGTCTCCTCCATGTTTACCTTGGTCTCCTCCATTTTTGATTTGGTCTCCTCCATGTTTGCTTTGGTCTCTTCCATGTTTGCTTTGGTCTCCTTCATGTTTGCTTTGGTCTCCTCCATGTTTTCTTTGGTCTCCTCCATGTTTGCTTTGGTCTCCTCCCTGTTTGCTTTGTCTCCTCCATGTTTGCTTTGGTCTCCTCCATGTTTTCTTTGGTCTCCTCCATGTTTACTTTGGTCTCCTCCATGTTTGATTTGGTCTCCTCCATGTTTACTTTGGTCTCCTCCATGTTTGATTTGGTCTCCTCCATGTTTACTTTGGTCACCTCCATGTTTGATTTGGTCTCCTCCATGTTTACTTTGGTCTCCTCCATGTTTACTTTGGTCTCCTCCATGTTTGCTTTGGTCTCCCTGTTTGCTTTGTCTCCTCCATGTTTGCTTTGGTCTCCTCCATGTTTGCTTTGGTCTCCTCCATGTTTACTTTGGTCTCCTCCATGTTTGCTTTGGTCTCCTCCATGTTTGCTTTGGTCTCCTCCATGTTTACTTTGGTCTCCTCCATGTTTGCTTTGGTCTCCTCCATGTTTGCTTTGGTCTCCTCCATGTTTACTTTGGTCTCCTCCATGTTTGCTTTGGTCTCCCTGTTTGCTTTATCTCCTCCATGTTTACTTTGTCTCCTCCATGTTTACTTTGTCTCCTCCATGTTTGCTTTGTCTCCTCCATGTTTGCTTTGGTCTCCTCCATGTTTGATTTGGTCTCCTCCCTGTTTGATTTGGTCTCCTCCCTGTTTGCTTTGGTCTCCTCCATGTTTGCTTTGGTCTCCTCCATGTTTGCTTTGGTCTCTTCCATGTTTGCTTTGTCTCCTCCATGTTTGCTTTGTCTCCTCCATGTTTGATTTGGTCTCCTCCATGTTTGATTTGGTCTCCTCCATGTTTGCTTTGGTCTCCTCCATGTTTGCTTTGGTCTCTTCCATGTTTGCTTTGGTCTCCTCCATGTTTACCTTGGTCTCCTCCATGTTTGATTTGGTCTCCTCCATGTTTGCTTTGGTCTCTTCCATGTTTGCTTTGGTCTCCTCCATGTTTACCTTGGTCTCCTCCATTTTTGATTTGGTCTCCTCCATGTTTGCTTTGGTCTCTTCCATGTTTGCTTTGGTCTCCTTCATGTTTGCTTTGGTCTCCTCCATGTTTTCTTTGGTCTCCTCCATGTTTGCTTTGGTCTCCTCCCTGTTTGCTTTGTCTCCTCCATGTTTGCTTTGGTCTCCTCCATGTTTTCTTTGGTCTCCTCCATGTTTACTTTGGTCTCCTCCATGTTTGATTTGGTCTCCTCCATGTTTACTTTGGTCTCCTCCATGTTTGATTTGGTCTCCTCCATGTTTACTTTGGTCACCTCCATGTTTGATTTGGTCTCCTCCATGTTTACTTTGGTCTCCTCCATGTTTACTTTGGTCTCCTCCATGTTTGCTTTGGTCTCCCTGTTTGCTTTGTCTCCTCCATGTTTGCTTTGGTCTCCTCCATGTTTGCTTTGGTCTCCTCCATGTTTACTTTGGTCTCCTCCATGTTTGCTTTGGTCTCCTCCATGTTTGCTTTGGTCTCCTCCATGTTTACTTTGGTCTCCTCCATGTTTGCTTTGGTCTCCCTGTTTGCTTTATCTCCTCCATGTTTACTTTGTCTCCTCCATGTTTACTTTGTCTTCTCCATGTTTGCTTTGTCTCCTCCATGTTTGCTTTGGTCTCCTCCATGTTTGATTTGGTCTCCTCCATGTTTGATTTGGTCTCCTCCCTGTTTGCTTTGGTCTCCTCCATGTTTGCTTTGGTCTCTTCCATGTTTGCTTTGGTCTCCTTCATGTTTGCTTTGGTCTCTTCCATGTTTGCTTTGGTCTCCTTCATGTTTGCTTTGGTCTCTTCCATGTTTGCTTTGGTCTCCTCCATGTTTGCTTTGGTCTCTTCCATGTTTGCTTTGGTCTCCTCCATGTTTGCTTTGGTCTCTTCCATGTTTGCTTTGGTCTCCTCCATGTTTGCTTTGGTCTCTTCCATGTTTGCTTTGGTCTCCTTCATGTTTGCTTTGGTCTCCTCCATATTTGCTTTGGTCTCCTCCATGTTTGCTTTGGTCTCCTCCATGTTTTCTTTGGTCTCCTCCATGTTTGCTTTGGTCTCTTCCATGTTTGATTTGGTCTCCTCCATGTTTGCTTTGGTCTCTTCCATGTTTGCTTTGGTCTCCTTCATGTTTGCTTTGGTCTCTTCCATGTTTGCTTTGGTCTCTTTCATGTTTGCTTTGGTCTCTTCCATGTTTGCTTTGGTCTCCTCCATGTTTGCTTTGGTCTCTTCCATGTTTGCTTTGGTCTCTTCCATGTTTGCTTTGGTCTCCTCCATGTTTGCTTTGGTCTCCTCCATGTTTGCTTTGGTCTCGTCCATGTTTTCTTTGGTCTCCTCCATGTTTGCTTTGTCTCCTCCATGTTTGCTTTGGTCTCCTCCATGTTTGCTTTGGTCTCGTCCATGTTTTCTTTGGTCTCCTCCATGTTTGCTTTGTCTCCTCCATGTTTGCTTTGGTCTCCTCCATGTTTGCTTTGGTCTCGTCCATGTTTTCTTTGGTCTCCTCCATGTTTGCTTTGTCTCCTCCATGTTTGCTTTGGTCTCCTCCATGTTTGCTTTGGTCTCTTCCATGTTTGCTTTGGTCTCCTTCATGTTTGTTTTGGTCTCTTCCATGTTTGCTTTGGTCTCCTTCATGTTTGCTTTGGTCTCTTCCATGTTTGCTTTGGTCTCCTTCATGTTTGCTTTGGTCTCTTCCATGTTTGCTTTGGTCTCCTTCATGTTTGCTTTGGTCTCTTCCATGTTTGCTTTGGTCTCCTTCATGTTTGCTTTGGTCTCTTCCATGTTTGCTTTGGTCTCCTCCATGTTTGCTTTGGTCTCTTCCATGTTTGCTTTGGTCTCCTCCATGTTTGCTTTGGTCTCTTCCATGTTTGCTTTGGTCTCCTCCATGTTTGCTTTGGTCTCCTTCATGTTTGCTTTGGTCTCTTCCATGTTTGCTTTGGTCTCCTCCATGTTTGCTTTGGTCTCTTCCATGTTTGCTTTGGTCTCCTTCATGTTTGCTTTGGTCTCCTCCATGTTTTCTTTGGTCTCCTCCATGTTTGCTTTGGTCTCCTCCCTGTTTGCTTTGTCTCCTCCATGTTTGCTTTGGTCTCCTCCATGTTTGATTTGGTCTCCTACATGTTTACTTTGGTCTCCTCCATGTTTGATTTGGTCTCCTCCATGTTTACTTTGGTCACCTCCATGTTTGATTTGGTCTCCTCCATGTTTACTTTGGTCTCCTCCATGTTTACTTTGGTCTCCTCCATGTTTGCTTTGGTCTCCCTGTTTGCTTTGTCTCCTCCATGTTTGCTTTGGTCTCCTCCATGTTTGCTTTGTCTCCTCCATGTTTGCTTTGGTCTCCTCCATGTTTGCTTTGGTCTCTTCCATGTTTGCTTTGGTCTCCTTCATGTTTGCTTTGGTCTCTTCCATGTTTGCTTTGGTCTCCTTCATGTTTGCTTTGGTCTCTTCCATGTTTGCTTTGGTCTCCTTCATGTTTGCTTTGGTCTCTTCCATGTTTGCTTTGGTCTCCTTCATGTTTGCTTTGGTCTCTTCCATGTTTGCTTTGGTCTCCTTCATGTTTGCTTTGGTCTCTTCCATGTTTGCTTTGGTCTCCTCCATGTTTGCTTTGGTCTCTTCCATGTTTGCTTTGGTCTCCTCCATGTTTGCTTTGGTCTCTTCCATGTTTGCTTTGGTCTCCTCCATGTTTGCTTTGGTCTCCTTCATGTTTGCTTTGGTCTCTTCCATGTTTGCTTTGGTCTCCTCCATGTTTGCTTTGGTCTCTTCCATGTTTGCTTTGGTCTCCTTCATGTTTGCTTTGGTCTCCTCCATGTTTTCTTTGGTCTCCTCCATGTTTGCTTTGGTCTCCTCCCTGTTTGCTTTGTCTCCTCCAATTTTGCTTTGGTCTCCTCCATGTTTGATTTGGTCTCCTACATGTTTACTTTGGTCTCCTCCATGTTTGATTTGGTCTCCTCCATGTTTACTTTGGTCACCTCCATGTTTGCTTTGGTCTCCTTCATGTTTGCTTTGGTCTCTTCCATGTTTACTTTGGTCTCCTCCATGTTTGCTTTGGTCTCCCTGTTTGCTTTGTCTCCTCCATGTTTGCTTTGTCTCCTCCATGTTTGCTTTGGTCTCCTCCATGTTTGCTTTGGTCTCTTCCATGTTTGCTTTGGTCTCCTTCATGTTTGCTTTGGTCTCTTCCATGTTTGCTTTGGTCTCCTTCATGTTTGCTTTGGTCTCTTCCATGTTTGCTTTGGTCTCCTTCATGTTTGCTTTGGTCTCTTCCATGTTTGCTTTGGTCTCCTTCATGTTTGCTTTGGTCTCTTCCATGTTTGCTTTGGTCTCCTTCATGTTTGCTTTGGTCTCTTCCATGTTTGCTTTGGTCTCTTCCATGTTTGCTTTGGTCTCCTTCATGTTTGCTTTGGTCTCCTCCATGTTTTCTTTGGTCTCCTCCATGTTTGCTTTGGTCTCCTCCCTGTTTGCTTTGTCTCCTCCATGTTTGCTTTGGTCTCCTCCATGTTTGATTTGGTCTCCTACATGTTTACTTTGGTCTCCTCCATGTTTGATTTGGTCTCCTCCATGTTTACTTTGGTCACCTCCATGTTTGATTTGGTCTCCTCCATGTTTACTTTGGTCTCCTCCATGTTTACTTTGGTCTCCTCCATGTTTGCTTTGGTCTCCCTGTTTGCTTTGTCTCCTCCATGTTTGCTTTGGTCTCCTCCATGTTTGCTTTGGTCTCCTCCATGTTTACTTTGGTCTCCTCCATGTTTGCTTTGGTCTCCTCCATGTTTGCTTTGGTCTCCTCCATGTTTACTTTGGTCTCCTCCATGTTTGCTTTGGTCTCCCTGTTTGCTTTATCTCCTCCATGTTTACTTTGTCTCCTCCATGTTTACTTTGTCTCCTCCATGTTTGCTTTGTCTCCTCCATGTTTGCTTTGGTCTCCTCCATGTTTGATTTGGTCTCCTCCATGTTTGATTTGGTCTCCTCCCTGTTTGCTTTGGTCTCCTCCATGTTTGCTTTGGTCTCCTCCATGTTTGCTTTGGTCTCTTCCATGTTTGCTTTGTCTCCTCCATGTTTGCTTTGTCTCCTCCATGTTTGATTTGGTCTCCTCCATGTTTACTTTGGTCTCCTCCATGTTTGCTTTGGTCTCCTCCATGTTTGCTTTGGTCTCCTCCATGTTTACTTTGGTCTCCTCCATGTTTGCTTTGGTCTCCTCCATGTTTGCTTTGGTCTCCTCCATGTTTACTTTGGTCTCCTCCATGTTTGCTTTGGTCTCCCTGTTTGCTTTATCTCCTCCATGTTTACTTTGTCTCCTCCATGTTTACTTTGTCTCCTCCATGTTTGCTTTGTCTCCTCCATGTTTGCTTTGGTCTCCTCCATGTTTGATTTGGTCTCCTCCATGTTTGATTTGGTCTCCTCCCTGTTTGCTTTGGTCTCCTCCATGTTTGCTTTGGTCTCCTCCATGTTTGCTTTGGTCTCTTCCATGTTTGCTTTGTCTCCTCCATGTTTGCTTTGTCTCCTCCATGTTTGATTTGGTCTCCTCCATGTTTGATTTGGTCTCCTCCATGTTTGCTTTGGTCTCCTCCATGTTTGCTTTGGTCTCTTCCATGTTTGCTTTGGTCTCCTCCATGTTTACCTTGGTCTCCTCCATGTTTGATTTGGTCTCCTCCATGTTTGCTTTGGTCTCTTCCATGTTTGCTTTGGTCTCCTCCATGTTTGCTTTGGTCTCTTCCATGTTTGCTTTGGTCTCCTCCATGTTTACCTTGGTCTCCTCCATGTTTGATTTGGTCTCCTCCATGTTTGCTTTGGTCTCTTCCATGTTTGCTTTGGTCTCCTCCATGTTTACCTTGGTCTCCTCCATTTTTGATTTGGTCTCCTCCATGTTTGCTTTGGTCTCTTCCATGTTTGCTTTGGTCTCCTTCATGTTTGCTTTGGTCTCCTCCATGTTTTCTTTGGTCTCCTCCATGTTTGCTTTGGTCTCCTCCCTGTTTGCTTTGTCTCCTCCATGTTTGCTTTGGTCTCCTCCATGTTTTCTTTGGTCTCCTCCATGTTTACTTTGGTCTCCTCCATGTTTGATTTGGTCTCCTCCATGTTTACTTTGGTCTCCTCCATGTTTGATTTGGTCTCCTCCATGTTTACTTTGGTCACCTCCATGTTTGATTTGGTCTCCTCCATGTTTACTTTGGTCTCCTCCATGTTTACTTTGGTCTCCTCCATGTTTGCTTTGGTCTCCCTGTTTGCTTTGTCTCCTCCATGTTTGCTTTGGTCTCCTCCATGTTTGCTTTGGTCTCCTCCATGTTTACTTTGGTCTCCTCCATGTTTGCTTTGGTCTCCTCCATGTTTGCTTTGGTCTCCTCCATGTTTACTTTGGTCTCCTCCATGTTTGCTTTGGTCTCCCTGTTTGCTTTATCTTCTCCATGTTTACTTTGTCTCCTCCATGTTTACTTTGTCTTCTCCATGTTTGCTTTGTCTCCTCCATGTTTGCTTTGGTCTCCTCCATGTTTGATTTGGTCTCCTCCATGTTTGATTTGGTCTCCTCCCTGTTTGCTTTGGTCTCCTCCATGTTTGCTTTGGTCTCTTCCATGTTTGCTTTGGTCTCCTTCATGTTTGCTTTGGTCTCTTCCATGTTTGCTTTGGTCTCCTTCATGTTTGCTTTGGTCTCTTCCATGTTTGCTTTGGTCTCCTCCATGTTTGCTTTGGTCTCTTCCATGTTTGCTTTGGTCTCCTCCATGTTTGCTTTGGTCTCTTCCATGTTTGCTTTGGTCTCCTCCATGTTTGCTTTGGTCTCTTCCATGTTTGCTTTGGTCTCCTTCATGTTTGCTTTGGTCTCCTCCATATTTGCTTTGGTCTCCTCCATGTTTGCTTTGGTCTCCTCCATGTTTTCTTTGGTCTCCTCCATGTTTGCTTTGGTCTCTTCCATGTTTGATTTGGTCTCCTCCATGTTTGCTTTGGTCTCTTCCATGTTTGCTTTGGTCTTTTTCATGTTTGCTTTGGTCTCTTCCATGTTTGCTTTGGTCTCTTTCATGTTTGCTTTGGTCTCCTCCATGTTTGCTTTGGTCTCCTCCATGTTTACTTTGGTCTCCTCCATGTTTGCTTTGGTCTCCTCCATGTTTGCTTTGGTCTCCTCCATGTTTACTTTGGTCTCCTCCATGTTTGCTTTGGTCTCCCTGTTTGCTTTATCTCCTCCATGTTTACTTTGTCTCCTCCATGTTTACTTTGTCTCCTCCATGTTTGCTTTGTCTCCTCCATGTTTGCTTTGGTCTCCTCCATGTTTGATTTGGTCTCCTCCATGTTTGATTTGGTCTCCTCCCTGTTTGCTTTGGTCTCCTCCATGTTTGCTTTGGTCTCCTCCATGTTTGCTTTGGTCTCTTCCATGTTTGCTTTGTCTCCTCCATGTTTGCTTTGTCTCCTCCATGTTTGATTTGGTCTCCTCCATGTTTGATTTGGTCTCCTCCATGTTTGCTTTGGTCTCCTCCATGTTTGCTTTGGTCTCTTCCATGTTTGCTTTGGTCTCCTCCATGTTTACCTTGGTCTCCTCCATGTTTGATTTGGTCTCCTCCATGTTTGCTTTGGTCTCTTCCATGTTTGCTTTGGTCTCCTCCATGTTTACCTTGGTCTCTTCCATGTTTGCTTTGGTCTCCTCCATGTTTGCTTTGGTCTCTTCCATGTTTGCTTTGGTCTCCTCCATGTTTACCTTGGTCTCCTCCATGTTTGATTTGGTCTCCTCCATGTTTACTTTGGTCTCCTCCATGTTTACTTTGGTCTCCTCCATGTTTGCTTTGGTCTCCCTGTTTGCTTTGTCTCCTCCATGTTTGCTTTGGTCTCCTCCATGTTTGCTTTGGTCTCCTCCATGTTTACTTTGGTCTCCTCCATGTTTGCTTTGGTCTCCTCCATGTTTGCTTTGGTCTCCTCCATGTTTACTTTGGTCTCCTCCATGTTTGCTTTGGTCTCCCTGTTTGCTTTATCTCCTCCATGTTTACTTTGTCTCCTCCATGTTTACTTTGTCTTCTCCATGTTTGCTTTGTCTCCTCCATGTTTGCTTTGGTCTCCTCCATGTTTGATTTGGTCTCCTCCATGTTTGATTTGGTCTCCTCCCTGTTTGCTTTGGTCTCCTCCATGTTTGTTTTGGTCTCCTCCATGTTTGCTTTGGTCTCTTCCATGTTTGCTTTGTCTCCTCCATGTTTGCTTTGTCTCCTCCATGTTTGATTTGGTCTCCTCCATGTTTGATTTGGTCTCCTCCATGTTTGCTTTGGTCTCCTCCATGTTTGCTTTGGTCTCTTCCATGTTTGCTTTGGTCTCCTCCATGTTTACCTTGGTCTCCTCCATGTTTGATTTGGTCTCCTCCATGTTTGCTTTGGTCTCTTCCATGTTTGCTTTGGTCTCCTCCATGTTTACCTTGGTCTCCTCCATGTTTGATTTGGTCTCCTCCATGTTTGCTTTGGTCTCCTCCATGTTTACCTTGGTCTCCTCCATGTTTGCTTTGGTCTCTTCCATGTTTGCTTTGGTCTCCTCCATGTTTACCTTGGTCTCCTCCATGTTTGATTTGGTCTCCTCCATGTTTGCTTTGGTCTCCTCCATGTTTGCTTTGGTCTCCTCCATGTTTGCTTTGGTCTCCTCCATGTTTGCTTTGGTCTCCTCCATGTTTGCTTTGTCTCCTCCATGTTTGCTTTGGTCTCCTCCATGTTTTTTTTGGTCTCCTCCATGTTTGCTTTGTCTCCTCCATGTTTGCTTTGGTCTCCTCCATGTTTGCTTTGGTCTCTTCCATGTTTGCTTTGGTCTCCTCCATGTTTGCTTTGGTCTCTTCCATGTTTGCTTTGGTCTCCTTCATGTTTGCTTTGGTCTCCTCCATGTTTGCTTTGGTCTCCTCCATGTTTGCTTTGGTCTCTTCCATGTTTTCTTTGGTCTTCTCCATGTTTACTTTGGTCTCCTCCATGTTTGATTTGGTCTCCTCCATGTTTGCTTTGGTCTCCTTCATGTTTGCTTTGGTCTCTTCCATGTTTGCTTTGGTCTCCTTCATGTTTGCTTTGGTCTCTTCCATGTTTGCTTTGGTCTCCTTCATGTTTGCTTTGGTCTCTTCCATGTTTGCTTTGGTCTCCTTCATGTTTGCTTTGGTCTCTTCCATGTTTGCTTTGGTCTCCTCCATGTTTGCTTTGGTCTCTTCCATGTTTGCTTTGGTCTCCTTCATGTTTGCTTTGGTCTCTTCCATGTTTGCTTTGGTCTCCTTCATGTTTGCTTTGGTCTCTTCCATGTTTGCTTTGGTCTCCTTCATGTTTGCTTTGGTCTCTTCCATGTTTGCTTTGGTCTCCTCCATGTTTGCTTTGGTCTCTTCCATGTTTGCTTTGGTCTCCTCCATGTTTGCTTTGGTCTCTTCCATGTTTGCTTTGGTCTCCTCCATGTTTGCTTTGGTCTCTTCCATGTTTGCTTTGGTCTCCTTCATGTTTGCTTTGGTCTCCTCCATGTTTGCTTTGGTCTCCTCCATGTTTGCTTTGGTCTCCTCCATGTTTTCTTTGGTCTCCTCCATGTTTACTTTGGTCTCCTCCATGTTTGATTTGGTCTCCTCCATGTTTGCTTTGGTCTCTTCCATGTTTGCTTTGGTCTCCTTCATGTTTTCTTTGGTCTCCTCCATGTTTGCTTTGTCTCCTCCATGTTTGCTTTGGTCTCCTCCATGTTTTCTTTGGTCTCCTCCATGTTTGCTTTGTATCCTCCATGTTTGCTTTGGTCTCCTCCATGTTTGCTTTGGTCTCGTCCATGTTTTCTTTGGTCTCCTCCATGTTTGCTTTGTCTCCTCCATGTTTGCTTTGGTCTCCTCCATGTTTGCTTTGGTCTCCTCCATGTTTGCTTTGGTCTCTTCCATGTTTGCTTTGGTCTCCTTCATGTTTGCTTTGGTCTCTTCCATGTTTGCTTTGGTCTCCTTCATGTTTGCTTTGGTCTCTTCCATGTTTGCTTTGGTCTCCTTCATGTTTGCTTTGGTCTCTTCCATGTTTGCTTTGGTCTCCTTCATGTTTGCTTTGGTCTCTTCCATGTTTGCTTTGGTCTCCTTCATGTTTGCTTTGGTCTCTTCCATGTTTGCTTTGGTCTCCTCCATGTTTGCTTTGGTCTCTTCCATGTTTGCTTTGGTCTCCTCCATGTTTGCTTTGGTCTTTTCCATGTTTGCTTTGGTCTCCTTCATGTTTGCTTTGGTCTCTTCCATGTTTGCTTTGGTCTCCTTCATGTTTGCTTTGGTCTCTTCCATGTTTGCTTTGGTCTCCTCCATGTTTGCTTTGGTCTCTTCCATGTTTGCTTTGGTCTCCTTCATGTTTGCTTTGGTCTCCTCCATGTTTTCTTTGGTCTCCTCCATGTTTGCTTTGGTCTCCTCCCTGTTTGCTTTGTCTCCTCCATGTTTGCTTTGGTCTCCTCCATGTTTTCTTTGGTCTCCTCCATGTTTACTTTGGTCTCCTCCATGTTTGATTTGGTCTCCTCCATGTTTACTTTGGTCTCCTCCATGTTTGATTTGGTCTCCTCCATGTTTACTTTGGTCACCTCCATGTTTGATTTGGTCTCCTCCATGTTTACTTTGGTCTCCTCCATGTTTGCTTTGGTCTCCTCCATGTTTTCTTTGGTCTCCTCCATGTTTGCTTTGGTCTCCTCCATGTTTTCTTTGGTCTCCTCCATGTTTACTTTGGTCTCCTCCATGTTTGATTTGGTCTCCTCCATGTTTACTTTGGTCTCCTACATGTTTGATTTGGTCTCCTCCATGTTTACTTTGGTCACCTCCATGTTTGATTTGGTCTCCTCCATGTTTACTTTGGTCTCCTCCATGTTTACTTTGGTCTCCTCCATGTTTGCTTTGGTCTCCCTGTTTGCTTTGTCTCCTCCATGTTTGCTTTGGTCTCCTCCATGTTTGCTTTGGTCTCCTCCATGTTTACTTTGGTCTCCTCCATGTTTGCTTTGGTCTCCTCCATGTTTGCTTTGGTCTCCTCCATGTTTACTTTGGTCTCCTCCATGTTTGCTTTGGTCTCCTCCATGTTTGCTTTGGTCTCCTCCATGTTTACTTTGGTCTCCTCCATGTTTGCTTTGGTCTCCCTGTTTGCTTTATCTCCTCCATGTTTACTTTGTCTCCTCCATGTTTACTTTGTCTCCTCCATGTTTGCTTTGTCTCCTCCATGTTTGCTTTGGTCTCCTCCATGTTTGATTTGGTCTCCTCCATGTTTGATTTGGTCTCCTCCCTGTTTGCTTTGGTCTCCTCCATGTTTGCTTTGGTCTCCTCCATGTTTGCTTTGGTCTCTTCCATGTTTGCTTTGTCTCCTCCATGTTTGCTTTGTCTCCTCCATGTTTGATTTGGTCTCCTCCATGTTTGATTTGGTCTCCTCCATGTTTGCTTTGGTCTCCTCCATGTTTGCTTTGGTCTCTTCCATGTTTGCTTTGGTCTCCTCCATGTTTACCTTGGTCTCCTCCATGTTTGATTTGGTCTCCTCCATGTTTGCTTTGGTCTCTTCCATGTTTGCTTTGGTCTCCTCCATGTTTACCTTGGTCTCCTCCATTTTTGATTTGGTCTCCTCCATGTTTGCTTTGGTCTCTTCCATGTTTGCTTTGGTCTCCTTCATGTTTGCTTTGGTCTCCTCCATGTTTTCTTTGGTCTCCTCCATGTTTGCTTTGGTCTCCTCCCTGTTTGCTTTGTCTCCTCCATGTTTGCTTTGGTCTCCTCCATGTTTTCTTTGGTCTCCTCCATGTTTACTTTGGTCTCCTCCATGTTTGATTTGGTCTCCTCCATGTTTACTTTGGTCTCCTCCATGTTTGATTTGGTCTCCTCCATGTTTACTTTGGTCACCTCCATGTTTGATTTGGTCTCCTCCATGTTTACTTTGGTCTCCTCCATGTTTACTTTGGTCTCCTCCATGTTTGCTTTGGTCTCCCTGTTTGCTTTGTCTCCTCCATGTTTGCTTTGGTCTCCTCCATGTTTGCTTTGGTCTCCTCCATGTTTACTTTGGTCTCCTCCATGTTTGCTTTGGTCTCCTCCATGTTTGCTTTGGTCTCCTCCATGTTTACTTTGGTCTCCTCCATGTTTGCTTTGGTCTCCCTGTTTGCTTTATCTCCTCCATGTTTACTTTGTCTCCTCCATGTTTACTTTGTCTTCTCCATGTTTGCTTTGTCTCCTCCATGTTTGCTTTGGTCTCCTCCATGTTTGATTTGGTCTCCTCCATGTTTGATTTGGTCTCCTCCCTGTTTGCTTTGGTCTCCTCCATGTTTGCTTTGGTCTCCTCCATGTTTGCTTTGGTCTCTTCCATGTTTGCTTTGTCTCCTCCATGTTTGCTTTGTCTCCTCCATGTTTGATTTGGTCTCCTCCATGTTTGATTTGGTCTCCTCCATGTTTGCTTTGGTCTCCTCCATGTTTGCTTTGGTCTCTTCCATGTTTGCTTTGGTCTCCTCCATGTTTACCTTGGTCTCCTCCATGTTTGATTTGGTCTCCTCCATGTTTGCTTTGGTCTCTTCCATGTTTGCTTTGGTCTCCTCCATGTTTACCTTGGTCTCCTCCATGTTTGATTTGGTCTCCTCCATGTTTGCTTTGGTCTCCTCCATGTTTACCTTGGTCTCCTCCATGTTTGCTTTGGTCTCTTCCATGTTTGCTTTGGTCTCCTCCATGTTTACCTTGGTCTCCTCCATGTTTGATTTGGTCTCCTCCATGTTTGCTTTGGTCTCCTCCATGTTTGCTTTGGTCTCCTCCATGTTTGCTTTGGTCTCCTCCATGTTTGCTTTGGTCTCCTCCATGTTTGCTTTGTCTCCTCCATGTTTGCTTTGGTCTCCTCCATGTTTTCTTTGGTCTCCTCCATGTTTGCTTTGTCTCCTCCATGTTTGCTTTGGTCTCCTCCATGTTTGCTTTGGTCTCTTCCATGTTTGCTTTGGTCTCCTCCATGTTTGCTTTGGTCTCTTCCATGTTTGCTTTGGTCTCCTTCATGTTTGCTTTGGTCTCCTCCATGTTTGCTTTGGTCTCCTCCATGTTTGCTTTGGTCTCCTCCATGTTTTCTTTGGTCTTCTCCATGTTTACTTTGGTCTCCTCCATGTTTGATTTGGTCTCCTCCATGTTTGCTTTGGTCTCCTTCATGTTTGCTTTGGTTTCTTCCATGTTTGCTTTGGTCTCCTTCATGTTTGCTTTGGTCTCTTCCATGTTTGCTTTGGTCTCCTTCATGTTTGCTTTGGTCTCTTCCATGTTTGCTTTGGTCTCCTTCATGTTTGCTTTGGTCTCTTCCATGTTTGCTTTGGTCTCCTCCATGTTTGCTTTGGTCTCTTCCATGTTTGCTTTGGTCTCCTTCATGTTTGCTTTGGTCTCTTCCATGTTTGCTTTGGTCTCCTTCATGTTTGCTTTGGTCTCTTCCATGTTTGCTTTGGTCTCCTTCATGTTTGCTTTGGTCTCTTCCATGTTTGCTTTGGTCTCCTCCATGTTTGCTTTGGTCTCTTCCATGTTTGCTTTGGTCTCCTCTATGTTTGTTTTGGTCTCTTCCATGTTTGCTTTGGTCTCCTCCATGTTTGCTTTGGTCTCTTCCATGTTTGCTTTGGTCTCCTTCATGTTTGCTTTGGTCTCCTCCATGTTTGCTTTGGTCTCCTCCATGTTTGCTTTGGTCTCCTCCATGTTTTCTTTGGTCTCCTCCATGTTTACTTTGGTCTCCTCCATGTTTGATTTGGTCTCCTCCATGTTTGCTTTGGTCTCTTCCATGTTTGCTTTGGTCTCCTTCATGTTTTCTTTGGTCTCCTCCATGTTTGCTTTGTCTCCTCCATGTTTGCTTTGGTCTCCTCCATGTTTTCTTTGGTCTCCTCCATGTTTGCTTTGGTCTCCTTCATGTTTGCTTTGGTCTCCTCCATGTTTGCTTTGGTCTCGTCCATGTTTTCTTTGGTCTCCTCCATGTTTGCTTTGTCTCCTCCATGTTTGCTTTGGTCTCCTCCATGTTTGCTTTGGTCTCCTCCATGTTTGCTTTGGTCTCTTCCATGTTTGCTTTGGTCTCCTTCATGTTTGCTTTGGTCTCTTCCATGTTTGCTTTGGTCTCCTTCATGTTTGCTTTGGTCTCTTCCATGTTTGCTTTGGTCTCCTTCATGTTTGCTTTGGTCTCTTCCATGTTTGCTTTGGTCTCCTTCATGTTTGCTTTGGTCTCTTCCATGTTTGCTTTGGTCTCCTTCATGTTTGCTTTGGTCTCTTCCATGTTTGCTTTGGTCTCCTCCATGTTTGCTTTGGTCTCTTCCATGTTTGCTTTGGTCTCCTCCATGTTTGCTTTGGTCTCTTCCATGTTTGCTTTGGTCTCCTTCATGTTTGCTTTGGTCTCTTCCATGTTTGCTTTGGTCTCCTTCATGTTTGCTTTGGTCTCTTCCATGTTTGCTTTGGTCTCCTCCATGTTTGCTTTGGTCTCTTCCATGTTTGCTTTGGTCTCCTTCATGTTTGCTTTGGTCTCCTCCATGTTTTCTTTGGTCTCCTCCATGTTTACTTTGGTCACCTCCATGTTTGATTTGGTCTCCTCCATGTTTACTTTGGTCTCCTCCATGTTTGCTTTCGTCTCCTCCATGTTTTCTTTGGTCTCCTCCATGTTTGCTTTGGTCTCCTCCATGTTTGCTTTGGTCTCCTCCATGTTTGATTTGGTCTCCTCCATGTTTACTTTGGTCTCCTCCATGTTTGATTTGGTCTCCTCCATGTTTACTTTGGTCACCTCCATGTTTGATTTGGTCTCCTCCATGTTTACTTTGGTCTCCTCCATGTTTGCTTTGGTCTCCCTGTTTGCTTTGTCTCCTCCATGTTTGCTTTGGTCTCCTCCATGTTTGCTTTGGTCTCCTCCATGTTTACTTTGGTCTCCTCCATGTTTGCTTTGGTCTCCTCCATGTTTGCTTTGGTCTCCTCCATGTTTACTTTGGTCTCCTCCATGTTTGCTTTGGTCTCCTCCATGTTTGCTTTGGTCTCCTCCATGTTTACTTTGGTCTCCTCCATGTTTGCTTTGGTCTCCCTGTTTGCTTTATCTCCTCCATGTTTACTTTGTCTCCTCCATGTTTACTTTGTCTCCTCCATGTTTGCTTTGTCTCCTCCATGTTTGCTTTGGTCTCCTCCATGTTTGATTTGGTCTCCTCCATGTTTGATTTGGTCTCCTCCCTGTTTGCTTTGGTCTCCTCCATGTTTGCTTTGGTCTCTTCCATGTTTGCTTTGTCTCCTCCATGTTTGCTTTGTCTCCTCCATGTTTGATTTGGTCTCCTCCATGTTTGATTTGGTCTCCTCCATGTTTGCTTTGGTCTCTTCCATGTTTGCTTTGGTCTCCTCCATGTTTACCTTGGTCTCCTCCATGTTTGATTTGGTCTCCTCCATGTTTGCTTTGGTCTCTTCCATGTTTGCTTTGGTCTCCTCCATGTTTACCTTGGTCTCCTCCATGTTTGATTTGGTCTCCTCCATGTTTGCTTTGGTCTCCTCCATGTTTACCTTGGTCTCCTCCATGTTTGCTTTGGTCTCTTCCATGTTTGCTTTGGTCTCCTCCATGTTTACCTTGGTCTCCTCCATGTTTGATTTGGTCTCCTCCATGTTTGCTTTGGTCTCCTCCATGTTTGCTTTGGTCTCCTCCATGTTTGCTTTGGTCTCCTCCATGTTTGCTTTGGTCTCCTCCATGTTTGCTTTGGTCTCCCAACCTTTTTCTTTTCTTGTTGATTCTAATCTAGAGCTTTGCAATGTTTTCCACTATTTTCGCACTGTATGCCCAATCCCAGCCCCATTTTATAAAGTGTAACAGTAAATAAGAAAATAAAGATTTGATGAACACTTAAAATTGCATCTGATTTGATCATATGCAATCAAACAAAATACATACATATATTCTTTTGTGCTTTGAAATTCTAATCTTTAGCACTTATCTTATCTTATAGATGCTCCTTTAAAACAGAAGATAGTTATGTCCCATGCTTATCCATGTATTAATCTATTTTGTGCATGTTAATTCATCAATAAAAATTCACATAAACAAAAGTAACATGCCTTCACTTTGCTTTCTCTGAAGCTCTCTAATTGCATCATTACATCTATGAAAGAATTCAAAACCATACTACATTCTTCAGCTGCTTGAAGTGTACTCTCACAGATGAGACTGAATATATTCCTACCACAAAAAATGATATTACACTACAGACAGATCAAACCTATATCTTATTTACAACAGGAAGTAATGACCTATATCTTATTTACAACAGGAAGTAATGACCTCTTTTTGTTAATCTATTTTCAGTTTTGCAGCCAAATTCATTTGTGGTGTTTTAGACTACAAGGTTATGTTAGATGAGTGAGTTTCTTTTAAACACTTTTTATACATGACTAATTATTACCAAGTGAGAAGTCATTTAAATATCACTATCCTATTGCTCAACTTGATTTTCTTCTTCTTCTTCTTCATCGTTCTCATTGTTATGTTGGAGTGTTCATATGACTAGACCAATACATGAGATGAACTGCGCAGTAGTTTCCAAATCAGGGAGCTCTCCATATAGTTTTCTTTCTATTGGGGTGATTTGGGGCCAATGTCTTATACGGGCCTCTTGGTAGAGAGAGCAGTTTTGGAGGACGTGGTCGGCATAACTTGAGTTTCAATATATCAGAAAATGTCAATAACTGTTTAGTAAAATTATTTTGAAACTAAAATTATCATTGGCATGTGCTTTTTCAAAAGTTACTGCATGAAATTGTCAAAAAGTATATGTTTATCACACAATAGTTTGAATAAATGTCAATAATGTAAAATCTGATTATTCTTCATGAACTTATTCAGGCAAACTGTTCCTGTGGAGACTCTAGGAGGTAAACCATTGTGTATGGTGCAGTATTATCAGCTTCTGACTGCCTGCAGGATACCTGGAATCAAGTCCGACACACATGTATTTGTCAGCCCTTATGACCCAGACAAACCAAGACATATAAATGTCATACATAAAAATCATGTAAGTTTCCAGTTCATGTTTGGATTTATGACCATTTTCACTTAGATATTGTAATATCTTAAGGGAGGCAACTCAATGATTTATATGTTTATTTGTATGGGGGACATCACAAATACATAGAACACAGCCTCTTCATAGGCTCTAGACTTGAGCGGAATTCTGTTATCTTCTTCCTAGTGTAAATATCCTTCCTAGTCTAGTCTCTAACAGCGCGCACTTTTTGCATTATGTTGGCAGTGTGCATGGCAGGGTTATAACAATATTTTGATGATGATTGTCATAAGTTGAAATGGCATAAGATGTGGCTAGTCTATGTCTCTCTCCTTAATATTACATAATAAATTGAAATGGTATATAATGTAGCTAGTCTATGTCTCAGCCCTTGCCATTGCATTATAAATTGAAATGGCATAAGATGTGGCTAGTCTATGGCTGTCTCCTTGCCTTTACATTGTGATACTCTGGAACCAGATTATTTCTTGTAAAAGAAATTAAGGTTTAGGCTGTTGTCCAAGATAGTTTGAGCTAGACCTTCATAAAAAAGAAGCACTGGGTTATCCCTTACAACTTATCTCCATGACCCAGAGTTTTGTCATAAAAAAAAGTGTATATAAGAGTAGTTTTTTTTTATATAGTTTTCACTTGGTTTTTTTTTTTTTCAGTGTTTTAGTTGATATACATTAGTGGCAATTGATTTTTCTATTTAACTCTACTTGAAGCTTGGCATTTTATTACTAATGATTTCAATGATTAAGTATTTAATTGTTGAAATTAGGTTTGGTAAACCTAAAGAAACCTAGTGTAATATTTCCGCAGATATTCTCTGTGGATGTTTACCACTTGGATGGTGCACCCCTGAGTGAAGACGAGATCCACCAGCAGCTGCAGGCCTGCATAGACCAGAGTCAGACACCAGCACCACCTATTGGCATACTTACTTCTTTAAATAGAACAGTTTGGGGAAAAGAGTATGCCAGGTTGACAAAAGGTTGCTGCTTTTAATTTAATAAGCCAAATATAATTCTTTGTTTCTGCTTCTTTTTTAAATGCTGCTTTTCAACAAACAAAAAAGACCAATTTTTTTTTTCCTTTTATATTTCTTAAATAAAGTCAAGGATTTAGAAATGTTCTTTTTCAACAAATATCTTTATCTATATACACATTTCTTTCAATGCATTAGATTATTTTTATTAAATGTCTTTTACTTTAGCTCATGTTGTTTTATTCTCAGACAAGACAAATTTGGCTTCACTAGAAAATATCCAGCGTAGTATATTTGCGGTGTGCCTGGACGGACCCAACCCACCGTCTGACATCAACCCAACAGATTGGGCAGCCTGTATCATGTTGCATGGAGGAGGCTGTAAGGTTCACTCAGGGAACAGATGGTTCGACAAAACATTGCAGGTGTCTTGAACTTCTTTTATTTTGCAGTAAATATCTCCTGTGCCTGTTTTCCTCACAGAAGTCTTATTTCCCAGATAACAATGTGATAAAGAAATGGCAGGAAACTCACTTATATTTTTGAATTAAAAAAATGTAGATAATTTTAAGGAAACAATATAAACAAAAAATGTTCATAACGATGTTCATTGTAAAAGGTTCATTCCAAATATCTCCCTAATTCAGCCTAAAATTGAACATTTGACAATGGTGCCGAGGAGTTCTTTAAAAAAATGTCTAAGCTTTGTTTTTTGATAATTTATTTCTAGTTCAATTATACATTTTTTTAAAAAGTAAAGTACCCCTTTTGGATCTTGTGATTTATAGGGCAGATGATGTAAAGGTTATCTGTGGCCCAAGGTTAATGAAAGTGTCATGTGGCTAGCACAATGACCAACCGCTTTACTTTCTCCAACTAATGTCAGGTACCCATTAGAGTTGGATGGACGCCCTTTAAATCCTGAAAAAAAAAATCCTTAGTCTTCACTGATATTTGGACCCCTCTGTTCAGAAGCCAAGTGTTTACCACTTGGCCACTATGCTCCCAATCTAACATAAGTTAACACAAATATTTAATTACACTTTTTGTTTTGGAACTTAACAAGCAAGTATTTAAAGGGAAACTCCAATGGTTTTGACAATTTTTTATATAATATGTGTTTTGATTTACAGATAATAAATATATTATCCTTTTTTTTTAAATTTGCAATAATAACTTAGTAATTGATGTTTTTCTGACGTAATTTTTCTGTGCATCCAAAACGGTCAGACTTTCACCAGGTTTCTCGATGACGTCACACTAACCTATTAATTTAATCTATTTACTTACTGTATAACCATACAGTAAAGTTTACATTTTCATAAAAGAAATATATCTTCTTCGTCTATGCAGTTAGATCTAGATCTTGTAAGGAAAGAAAAAAATGCATGTTAAAAGTAGATTTACATGCTTGACTAACCACAGCAGTGTGTATTTTCTCGCCTGATCACTCAACACACAACAAACACTATCGCTTGGTTGTCTTGTCATGACTGACTACACATAGTCTAGACTAGCCTTACACTTACCAGTTTGTTTGAATCACTTTTCAGTATTGTCGAGGGAAGTGACGTATGCCTAGCCTAAAAACAAAATCTCAAAGAGACCTGTTTTTTTTTTTGAAGTTGTCAAGAATTTACTTTCTAATTTCTTAAATATAAATGTTTCTAAGCATTTAAATAAAAAATGGTAAAATGTTTACTATTACAACTTTTTACGCAGAATTTAAATATGTCAATAACAATAAGCAATTTGAAAAACCATCGGGGTTTCCCTTTAAATTTAAAAGCAATATTCCAAAGAAATATCATGTTAAGAATTTTTTTAATGCAGTTTATCCTGAACGCTGAAGGCTACATTGGTCTGAACTATGAACATACCACAGCTGAAGGTCCAGCCATCATTGGTGTCTCTGATCATGTCATGAGTTACATGTAAGTTTTTTCTGTAATTTAGTTTCATGCAACATGCCTAGTCCTCCTAGAAAATCTAAATGAATTATGTATACATATATATTCATACTTTTCTCTTTAGTAATCTAAAATCAGAATTTTTACCTCTTTAAAGCACCATGTTCTAAATGTTTTGGTTTCTGTCTGGGGCAGAAATGATCTTTATTTAAAACTTCTTTATGACAGTCTAGCTGTTGATTTTTTTTAAATATTGCAATATGTTCACAGTTTAAATCTAACTTCATACAAAAAAACCTGGCAAGCCAGAAGAACATACATTTTCTTCTTGTTAAAAGTATTATTATTATTTTTTTAAATGTCTTAGTTTTTTGTAATGAGCGACCCGTAATTACTGTATTCATTTCTCTTCCAGACAAAGAAGACATGATTCTTATTCCCCATCGACATCTAGTCTTAAACCACCTGTGAAACTGGACTTCAACATAGATGATGAAACTGAAGAATTGATCAACAAAGCCTGTGCAGAACTAGATGTGTGAGGCCTTTTAACTGTTGTTTTTTTTTTTGTTTCATCTGTTATGTATTATTGAATGCATGAGTGACTTCCCTGCGATTCATAAAGTTTTGATTTTGTTGTAGCTTCTGAGCTATTTTCTTTTATATGCTGGTACCAATAGGTTGGTGCGGCATGGTGACTGAGTGGTAAAGCACCAAGCTTCCAAAGCATTGTGTCTTGGGTTCAAATCCTGATGAAGACTGGGGGATTTTTTTAACTTCAGGATTTTTAGGATGCACCTGAGTCAACCCACCTCTAATAGGTGCCTGACATATGTTTGGGAAATTAAAGTCTGTTAGTTGTTGGGCTGGCCACATGACACCCTTGTGAACAGATGGCAATAGAAACAAATTAGCTTTACATCATTTGCTCCCATAGGTCGCAATATCTGATAGGGGAAACCTTTGCCATTTTTTTTTAACCCTAGGGATAGTTTGATATATTTTTAATGTAAATTTTACCATTGAATGATATTATCTTTTACTCCTAATCAAATCAAGGGATAGTTAATGTCGGGACAGCTGAGTTCATTTTTCCTTCTCTCACCATTTATGATTAACGCTTCTTATTGACACAGTTTCAAGGTCTAAACAAAAAAAATACTGTATGTTTTGATATTGTTTCCTAGTTTTGATTCAAATGCATAACACAAGATGTGTACCATGATCAATGGACTGTTAGGGACGGTTAACAAATTTTTTTTGGCCTCAAACCTTACCTGTTAACCCTCGCTGTCCTGAAGGATGCTTCAATCTAAATATCATCTTTTTTAGAGGAAATATCTGAAATCCACAAGCGCTTCATCACAAAGCTGTAGCCTCTCTGTGTCATCTGCAACTAGTGCAGATCTAACACACTATGAGAGTGTTTTTTAACTAGAGTGCTTGTTTAGTCTGTTTATGACTTTGTAAGCCCAATGTTGTCACTTTCAGAGCTGTAGAGAATTTGATGTTCCAAAGTTTATTTTTCAAACACTATGGCAAAACATTCATCAAGTCACAGAGGCTAAGTCCTGACGCTTTTATCCAAGTGGCCTTCCAGTTGGCTTATTACAGGTGAGTCTTTTTCTGTCCTTTTATTGAAATCTTAAGTGCACAATAATTACACTGTTCATTCTATGGGGGTTGGTTCCAATGATCTCTATCTTATCTTATATAATACAGACGTTACTTCAAAAAAGAAGATTATGTCCTATGCGTCATGCATTCAGTCATGCATATTAACCAATGACTTAAATTCTGCCAAGTCACTGGTTTTCCTGGCTAGCTCAGGCAACCCATTCCATGCTCTAATAGCACTAGGGAAGAAGGAGTATTTGTTAAAATTTGGGTTGAGGAATGTGCCTTTATCTTTGTGTCTTTCTGGGTATTTTACTAAATTTTGTTTTTGTATTTGAAGATAGTATTTTTGTGTTTGAAACATGATGAAGGCTGGGTTTTTAATTTTTGATTTGCTGAGTATTCCCAGCTTTATTGAATACTAGACATTGCCTCCCTGAGATCGTCACTAACAGTTAACCACATAGTTAACTTTTCTTCATTTGCCCTCTCGACTGCTAAATCTTTAAGAAAGCTTTATTTATTTACTTACAGATTCTGATTAATATTTTATGTATTAGTCTTTTCAGGTCCAATAACACATTTACCAACAAGTCTTTTATAATTCATTCTGCTTATAGGAAATTCTTATTGAGTATTTTAGTGTAACAAGTGACTCTTTAGAGCTATGATGGTAAAATTTTGTATGACCAGGCCAAAAAAGTTTAATGAAATATTTTGGCGAGCCATAATAATATTTTTTAATGATAAAAATCAGAAATGATTTCAAAATTAAACTAATGGGACTTGTAGATCAATGAAGGTCTATTGTTTTCATTATAGTTACTGTTAATTATGGATCTAATTGGGAGCTAGATTTTTTAAGAGTGAACTGAGGTGTTCATCCATCATCTGGAAATTTGGAAAACTGGATTCTGACTAGATCCAACATAATCTGAGAATAATTGTTTGAAATGATTATTAGATTCATATTCTATTCATTCAATCTGTTAATCTGGTTTCACTATTTCACAATCCACATCAACCTGTAACAGGCAGGATTAAACCTTTCAGCAGGCTGGAATTGACCAGTGGGCCGTAGTTTGCTCATCACTGCTGTAAAATTGTAAATGTGTTATTCTATTAGAGGAAATTCATTGAGCTATAAAAGTGAATTACATTTACATGTAAAACATTTTCTATATTCTACAGACTTTACAAAGAGCCTTGTGCTACTTATGAGACAGGCTCATTGCGGAAATTTCAATTGGGACGCACAGACACTATTAGATCCTGCTCCTCAGCATCACTGCAGTTCTCTAAGGCAATGGAAGACCCCTCCGTCCCAGACAGTAAGAAGGTTGACCTCTTGAGGCAAGCAGTTGTGTCCCACAGGAAGTACACAGATGAGGTAGGAAGTTAATGAACACGTATGAATGTGAACACTTAGCAGGGTACGGTGCTGAATCAAAGCGCAGTGCTTAGGTAATCTCTTACCTGTTAGAGAATGACTTTCAGGATGCGATTGTCCCCCATCCGGAAAACATGTCCAAGCCAGCACCAAATCAGTGAACATCGATACTGACCATTGGGAAGGCATAGCTATAGACAGCACTAGATGGAGAGAGACAGTGACCAAGAAAGCTATGGACAGCGAAAAAAAAATGGGCCTCAGCTCTGGAAGAAAAGCGTAGCATGCGAAAAATGGTCTGCTTCTCTACCACCAAAGCGAAAGCCACCTTAACCTGCGATATTTGTGGATAGGAGTGTCTCCAAAATATGGCTCGACAGCCACATGAAAAAGTGTTCGATATGAACCATAGTCGCTCTACAACTGAAAGAGGCCAACAGTCTAGATCTAAACAAATTTAATTACATGACTGATACAAACAAATGGATACAATGACTCTTAATATAAGCTTTGTCTTTATGTGTTTCTTGTTAGTGCTAGTTTGAGTTCATATAAGTAGATTGAATGTATTAAATCTAATACAAAAATTATAAACTTTTTGTTCTGTTTAGACAGTAGCTGGTCAAGGTATAGACAGACATTTACTGGGTCTGAAACTGATAGCGCTAGAGAATGGTATGAATGTCCCTCAGTTATTTTTAGATCCCTCATACAAGGAGAGCTCACATTGGAAGTTGTCTACTAGTCAGGTAACTCTTGCAGCTACACAATTAGGTTGCCTTGGGAGATATATAGTTAATCTTGAATAAATTAATCATTGAACTTGAAATAAAATGTTCCTTTTAGTCATTAGTTCTTAGTCATTAGAGTGTTGCTGAAACAGATGTATGTTTCGTTGACCAGTGAAAGAGAAATGTTTCTAAACACCAAGTAACTGGTACCTTCTTGTTCAAAATATTTAATTTAAGAGGGCCATACAGAAAGGCAAAGCTACATCACGCACTCCTTTGTGCTGAAGAGAAAGAAGCCCCCACTTTGTGAGTACTGTGACTCTCGTTTCACCGTGGAACATATCCTCATTGACTGCCCCCAGATACCAGGATATTAGGGGGGGAATTTTTTAGAGCGCACAACTTAAAAACACTGTTCGATAGTGTCAACCCTTGGAAGGTACCGGGCTTTGTCCGGGAGGTGGGGTTGTCTATGAAGATTTGATTTGTGAAATTGTGAACATATAATATTTACAAAAGATTTTTACTAAATTATTAAATTTTTACTAACTTTACTATTTTAACTGTGAATAGACCTTGCTTTTAATAATCTAACTGTACGGAATTTAGCCCTTGTGATATAAAGGGAGAGTAATCCTTGAGGGACTACAGGCACGACATGCTCGAAAACCAGAGATGTTTGGTTCTGCAAACAAGCACTCCAAAACTCTTTTACCATTTTCTTTCATGTTAAATTACGTTATCAAGAATAAAAATTTAAGCCTTAAAGCATTTTTATTGGGTGGATGGAGTGGTCATGATGTCTCATCTTATAAATTACAGACGTTACTTCAAAAAAGAAGATGATTATGTCCTACACATGTTCCTAGGTCAATCTAGTCATGCCTGTTAATCAATGACTTAAATTCTGTTTAGTCCTTGGTTTTCCTGGCTGACTCAGGCAACCAATTCCATGCTATAATAGCACTTGGGAAGAAGGAGCATTTGTACAAATGATGTAAAGTGTTTTGCCTGCCTCTTCATAGGTGTGGGTTCAAATGCTGGAAGAAGCATAATATTTTAGTCCATGTTTGAAGATATTGAAAGATGAAATGAGGTTTTTGAGCTTAGTGTTCGTAAAACGTAGTTTACTGTTTTGACCATTTTAACTTTATATTTTATAAACTTTTTGAATGACACCGATGGATGCTTCTACCTTTAGGCTAATAGTGTTATTTTTATTATTAGGTGGCATCCAATTATAAAGCGTTCTTGTGTTTTGGGCCTGTGGTGCTTGACGGCTACGGCATCTGCTATAATCCTCAAGACGAGCAGTTCATCTTTGCCATCTCCTCCTACAAGAGTGACTCGTCCACCAGCTCTGAGCTTTTCTCTGACAGTTTGACCAAGTCTTTGCTAGACATGCAATTCTTGCTGGCAAGTCATCCATTGTCCAAGTTGTGACAGAAACGTAGAAGTTTAGTTAGACACTTAAGTTCTTTGACGTATCTTGCTTTAGTTTTCCCATAATGAAAGCATTAACTCATATATTTTAAAACTAAAAATAGCTGGTACTTATTTTCAGATGGCTACTTAGTATTTCTTAAGTGTTTTTTCAACACTATAACAAATTGAAATATTACATATTCACTCAGAAATAAAAAAAATGTATCCCCGCCAATGATAGATAAGCATCTAGTTACTTAATTGGGATGATACGCCATTCAAATTTCTTTGTTAAATCAAAGCATTGACTTTTTTTTTTTTTTTGAAAAAGAAAGGAGGGGGGGGGGGGCAATTTGAATTTAAAAAAAAGAAATGTCTTCACTTGTATATTTTTATTTATGACATGATCTCATAAATTATTAATTAAGTAGTTGTTTTTTTTAATTAATATTAGGAAAATAATCAATTAGGTAATATGTTGTTTTTTTTATTTGACTGATTTTTCTCAGATGCATATGTCTGGGGCTTCATTTCAAATAATGGTCCATAGATTATGCATGTAATTGCTCTAATTCAGTAAGCCTCTCTATTTGTTTCTCAATACCATAATGTGGGCTGTCCTCACACTTCATCTGTTCTATTAGCTTCATTTTTTCCTGAACCATATTTTAGTTCATTTTGAATGTTGACACCTGCTGTTACTCTGGTCTTGTTTTACTTACTTCATACATTCAACAGCAGACGTCAAAGTGAATAAGAAGTATTATTAAGGAAATGCTTCTCTAATTGCCTTATACTGAATAACTTATTTTATGTACTTTTATGTTTTACACTGATAAATGATATTAATTCTATAGTATAATATTTATTTATACATAAATCATAGATGTTTGTTGTTTTTTAAAATTGTGTAGCGTATGATTTTCTCTATAATAATAATAAATCTAAGTGTTTTTGTTGTGCCTTTTTTTTTACCATACTTTTATATTAAAACTTTACTTACATCAATACTATTTGAAGGTGCAGTGGCTGAGCAGTTAAGCGCTTTGCTTCTGAACTGGGGGTCACGGGTTCAAATCCTAGTGAAAACTGGGATTTTTTATATTGGGATCTTTTGGGTGCCTCTGAGTCCATCCAGCTCTAATGGGGTTTATGTGAGATTAGTTTGGGAAAGTAAAGGCGATTGGTCATTCTGCTGGCCACAGAAACAGATGACCTCTACATCATCTGCCCTATAGATCGCAAGGTCTGAAAGGGGGAACTTTACTTTTTAACTTAATATAATTTAAAACTAGTGACAAATTTCAGAAGTAATGTAGAAAAAGAAAGACATGAGGATGTAAGTTTTGAAACAGAAGGATTATGAATGACATGATTTGATTCTTTCCCTTCAGCTTACTCATTGCCATTAGGAGAAACAAAAAGGTTTGAATCAGTTTCACTTTGGGTTACATACACTTGCACATTTTACTGACATTATTACACATCATCAAAAGTACAGTTTCAAAATCAACTTGTATGACCTTTTTTTTTCTATTATCTTGATTTATGAGTTGGAAATGTTCTAGCTAATTGTGTGCGTATATCCCGGGGAAATACTGCATTCCTCATTACTCTTCGGACTCGAAGACAAGCCTTAGTATTATCCCCAACCAAAAATAAAAGCTACTTTTAAATTGACTTAGAGATACAGTTGTCTTCTACACAGTGTACAGACTTGTATAATTTAGAGATACAGTTGTCTTCTACACAGTGCACAGACTTGTATAATAATTACATCTACAGTAGTAGTAAATAATCATCTCCCATTTATTCACATTAACATAAATAGCTCAACATTATTTTATTCATAGATAGAGAGTTATTGGTCTGCGAATTTATATTAAAACAATGCCATGTAGTGGGGGGGAAATATGAGCAATTTTTTTAGTAGATTTATTGGAAATTATAAGTATGGTCTGTATACTTTCTGCAAAAAAATAGTGACTTATTCAATTTAGAATATGACTTAAGCTTTAAACCTCTTTGACATTAATCTTTCCATTGGTTTAGCTGTAGAAGTGTCCATGAAACAGTAGGGCCAGTCTAGTCAATTTTTCTCTATAAGCAAAATAATTTAGAGTAGGTATGAAATGGTTATAGTTTTTTTGATTGGTTTAAAATTGCCATGTTAACCTTAATATGTTAAGCTATGCTAGTGATGGTGTAGAGATTTGATCTTAATTTTAGATTCATTTTCATCAATGTAATTAAAATCAATTATATATACTGTAATTATATTAATATAAATTGTTTAGTTTCATGCTGTCAACTGTTATATATATGCATAGAAATAATACTAATACAGTAGGACTTAAGTTCAGCTTTTGTTCATCAAAGATGTGGTTTATTAAACTTGTTTAAAAATTGTGTTTTTCTTATCTTCCAATAGTTCTCATGCTTATACTATTAAACAGTTGGCATTGCTGCTATAACTTGGTTCAGCAATACTGGTTTTACCTGCACCACTTGTTAAGTTCTGTTTTGCATTAATATGCTTTTTTATGTGAACATTTGACATTGTGAGTCACCTTCACCTTAAATTTTACACTTTTCTTTCAAGTACTTTGAGCATTATTCTTGTTTTTGGTGGCTTGATTTTTTTATATTTAATAATTTTGAATTTTTATTTTACACGATCATATGTTTATATATACTGTATCTATGCAGAAAAAGATTTTAATTATTATTTTTCTCTTTAGCTAATGTATTAAAGTGAGAGTTGTGGAGATAAAGTTAAAAATTAGGCCTTTACCTAGAAAGCAGAGTTAAATTATTTTTTTAACTTTCAGTTTTATAGTGACTGACTTCTACACACACACACACACATACATATATACATATAGAAAGCTATATGATAATAAAGTTCTATAGTACAAATGTGTGCATATATTTCAAATGACTGTTAGTAGTCAATGAATTCTCAACTTTTTTTGTGTGCAAAAATGTATGGTGTTTAATTAAAATCTATGCTAATAATTGTGTGATTTAATACAGCATATGTACCTGAAAGTTATTGTTGACTAAGTATAGCATTTGTACAAGAATAAACGGTTGACTTGGTGCAGCATATGTATACGAAAAAACTAGAATTGGTACAGCATATGTACTAGAAAAAACTAGAATTGGTACAGCATATGTACTAGAAAAAACTAGAATTGGTACAGCATATGTACTAGAAAAAAAAACTGTTACTTAGTATCTCAAAGTTAATTTTGACTTACAACAGAATATTTACCAGAATGTTAGTGTTGACTTAATATAGAATATGTACCAGAAAGTTAGTGTTGGCTTAGAACAGCATATGTACCAGAAAATTGCTGTTGACTTAGTTCAGCATATGTACCAGAAAGTCAATGCGCTTCTTTGAAGACACAGAATTTAATAGTTTATGCTGGGTTTTGGTAAGCAAATGTCGCCTTGTCCTACTAGTTTCAGTTGATCATTCTAGAAATTGTATTTATATAACATAATATCTTAATACCTCTGCAGAGTAATGACAATTGATGGCATTGAGAAATCTAACCTTTTGGATCCTGTGTTTAACTCCAAGCATCATTTTGTCTATACAAAGCACTAATTACATGACTATACATAGTCACAGCGCACAGAAGCCTGTGATCTAATTGAACTTATGGAGACTCCATACTATATATATATGTATGATGTCATATAATTTTGAAGGATGAATTAGTATTGAAAAATTAGTTAGAAATGTTTTCTTATTCATTTAAGCTAATTTTCATATATTTGCATAAAAAAAAAAGATTATTCTGTAGGCCATAAACTTTGTCATGTCACTTCCACAATAGGGCAAATCAGCTTTTGGAATACCAATGCATTTTGGTTTGATGTCAAATTGTGATTTGTTTTATTTTAGCTGTTAGTATTTTAAATACAAATAAAAAGAATATTATTTATAACCTCATAAAAAATGTGATGTGCTTATGCAAACGTATTCCCTTATTATGCAATTGATTATTTAATGTGAATGTATGATGCAATACTTGTGATTTTGTGATCATGTATATCTCTTCTACACATTGTATGCACATTTAGTAGTTATAAATCCACACTTTAGATGGTTGGTGTTGTTCCTATTAGTTCTCAGGGCTACATTTTTTTTTCACATCACTTGTCACTAGCCTTAATTTGGAAATGCTGCGTGGAAAACCTCTGCTGCCTTGCTGCTAAACCAAACATGGGAAGGGCTTCGGGAGTCAACCCTTAAGAAGTTTGCAGCATACTGTGCCACACCCTTGTTGACCACAAACTTATCAGCACCTGCTATTCCTTTGGATAGATCAGATATGTGGAGATGGAGGAATGTCATTGTGGGTTACATTGCTATAGCTAATGCCATGTGACTGAAGGAGGCCACATAATGCCTGAACCCAAGACTTTCCTTATGTCCAAATTAGAGTCCCTCCACATTAGTGTAGGACAATAAATACAGTCTCCATTACCTGGCAACTTCCTTGACAGTCTGTGTTCAGATTTCAGAACCCTACAAATACTTTTTCAGTTTTACATTAAAATAAATATTTCTATCTTTTAACATTGTTAATGTGGATGAGTATCACATGTTAATCAATGCCTGTTTACCCCTGGTAGTTAATTAGGCTATTTTTTACTTATCAGAATGGGAATAAAAGTACATTATCCTGCTCTGCTTCAACTTATTCATGCAAATTAGCTCACACCTACTTTATTTCATTAAATTACCGTGAGAGAATGAGGCACTTTACACAATTGTTTATTGTAACCAACCATACATGAATCAATATATATAGTTTGGCAATACTTATTTTAAGGAACATTTTCAAAAATTTTTTGTGAATGTTTTTTTTTTCCCCAATTTCTGGACATTTGCTGTCATCATTTTATGGACCGTTGCTGTCACCTTTTTCTGGACCTTTGCTGTCACCTTTTTCTGGACCTTTGCTGTCATCATTTTATTGGACCTCTGCTGTCATCATTTTCTGGACCCTTTGCTGTCACCATTTTATAGATCTTCGCTGCAGCCTACTCCGCGAGCATACTGAAAATCCTGGAACATGACTTTGATAAAAACGTTTTTTTTTTTATTTTTTTTTTTTTTTTTTTTTTAATGAAATTTTCCTTGTGTTATTATTAATTTAGAATGATGTTTTGTGTGTTTTCTTTGAAAAAAAAAAAAAAAAAAAAAGTAACCAATCAGTCAATCAATTACTGGTATCAGTAATGAAATATTTGTTTGATATTGAAAGTGGAAATAAATCATACAGTATTGAGTTGTAAGAATGTAAATGTGCAGTTATTCCCCTTAGATAAGCTTTTGTTTTTTTTTTAATTGTTTTATTTTGTTTGTTTTCTTGTCTAGTTTACCAAGCTGTGCTTGGGTGTGCTTGTTCTTTCTGAATTTTGTGTATTTATAATTTATATTTTTTTAGAGATTATGTTAAATTTTTTCATCACCATAATATTTCATGTAAAATTCTGTTTTCATTATGTCTAGAATCATAAAACATTGTGATCTTACTGTAGCCTTATGTTTTCTATTTGGATTTCTCTTTCAGTTGTACTGATTTTATTTCTACTCAGATTTTATTATGTCAAATTATCGCTGAAATAAAAAAGTTATTCTGTGCCTGGAGATATATTCTGATAATGTTGAACTAAGCAGCTTGTCACATTAAAAGTAAGATTAATAGGTTGTTGTTGTTGTTTGTTCTTTTTTTTTGTTGTTGTTGTATGATTGGTTGTTGTTTTTTTGTTGTTGTTGTATGATTGGTTGTTGTTTTTTTGTTGTTGTTGTTTGATTGGTTGTTGTTTTTTTGTTGTTGTTGTATGATTGGTTGTTGTTTTTTTGTTGTTGTTGTTTGATTGGTTGTTGTTTTTTTGTTGTTGTTGTATGATTGGTTGTTGTTGTATTTTTTGTTGTTGTTGTTTGATTGGTTGTTGTTTTTTTGTTGTTGTTGTTTGATTGGGTTTTTTTTGTTGTTGTTTGGTTGTTGTTGTTTGATTGGGGTTTTTTTGTTGTTGTTTGGTTGTTGTTGTTTTTTTGTTGTTGTTGTTTGATTGGTTTTCTTGTTGTTGTTGTTTGGTTGTTTGTTTGTTTGTTTTTTTGTTGTTTGTTTGTTTTTTGTTGTTGTATGGTTGTTGGTTTTTTGTTGCTGTTTGGTTGGTTGTTTTTTATGTTGTTGGGTTTTGTTGTTTGGTTTGTTTGTTTTTTTTTGTTGTTGTTTGGTTGGTTGTTGTTGTTTTTTGTTGTTATTTGGTTGCTGTTTGTTTGCTTTTTTTGTTGTTTGGTTGTTGTTGTTTTTTTTTGGTTGTTGTTTGGTTGTTGTTGTTTTTTTTTGGTTGTTGTTTGGTTGTTGTTGTTTTTTTTTGGTTGTTGTTTGGTTGTTGTTGTTTTTTTAACTCTTGTTTTGTGATTTAATTTTTTTTTTATTTGGTGACTGAGTAGAATTTTAGTTTTACACTGACCACAGTTAGAGCATGGGGATAATGATGTGATCATCAGTCCATGGCACACCTAGATGTAATTATACTGAACTAAGTTAGATGGACATAATCTTGGTCATCCAAATACAAAAATTGGCATTCTAGAGGTAATCTCGAAAAAACAAGGTTACAAAGACCACTCTAACTCAATATCTGCCCCCCAAAGTGGTCCACCCAGGCAGATAAAAAGGCAGGTATCAATAATTTTGGAAAGAACATCAGAATTAAAATCGATCAAAGACAAATGACAGAAGAATGAGAAAGAAGGTTGACAGATCTTGAGTGGCGCCTCAGTGGTTCGACAAACCAAAGGATAGTTGAATGTGAAGTAAGATATGAACCTGGCTTACTGATGTCTTATAATGAATATCTAATTGATCTAATTGCTTTGTAAATGGTCAATCTCTAATTCCTCAAAAAAAAAAAATGTTCCTTTAGTTAAGTGTTTTTATAACTATGGATTAGAACTGCAGTTCAGCAATAATATGAAAAATTACTTATTAATTGTTGTTTAAATTATGTCCAACTTATATGCATACTAAATAGATTTTTTCTCTTTAAAAAAAAAGTAAACATTTTTTTTCGTGTAAATGTATTAGTTAGTTTGACAAAACTTACTTAACTTAGCAATACAAATGTAAAAAAAATAATTTTTGTCCAGGCATCCTGCTCTTCGTAGCACTTCCTCATTGGTTATCTTATCTTGCCACCTTATTTTAAAGATCCGCCTTAGACATAGGAGAAGACATTCAGCTTTTTTTTCCTGCCATGAGTAGGTTGACCAAGTTTCACTTCCGTATAGCAAGGTGCTCAACACACAGGTCCGGTAGACTATGGCTTTAGTATTGTTAGTCAGCAATATGTTGTCCCTCACTCTTTTCTGCAACCGTGACATTGCTTTGGCTATCCTGTTGTTAATGTCTTTATCCAGTAGAGTATTGTTGGACATGATGGAGCCGAGATAGCAAAAGTGATCCACAATTTCTAGTGGTTGGCCATTAATGTATACTTGAGGTGCAGTATTTGTGTTCTGGACTAGTATCTTAGTCTTAGGTGTGTTTCTCCATACAAGATCCTCTGGAAAACTATTTAATGTATCATTCATAGAATGCCAGTAGGTCGACTTCCACAAGACATTCTGTATGGCAATCTAATAGAAGGCAGGAGAGCCGCTGGTCGCCCACTTTTACGCTATACGGATGTATGCAAACGCGACATGAAGCTCTTCAAAATCGACACTAGCAGCTGGGAAAAAGTAGCACTGGATAGATCCACATGGGAGAGAGATCATAAAGGAAGGGTCTCGGATTGCAGATGCCATACACTACAGAAGCAGAAAGAAAGGTGATAAATAATGCAACGGCGTCTGGTGATCACATATGGCCAACCTGAGATCGCAGCTGTGTATCAAGAATTGGCCTCTTTAGTCACACAAGAAGTTGCAAAGGGAAAAGACCGTCTCTCAAGACGTAAAATGCCACAGATGAACAATAGAATTTATTAAAAATAAAAAAAAACTAGACCTAGACTGTCCTAGACTATAGAAAAAAAAAATTTTTTGCTTTTTTTTTTTCTAGATAATATTGAAAAACAAAATTGATTACAATTCTCCATCGTGGAGTTAGCTACCACATAGACCAGTATAGATCATAGATCTATAAAGTATTATAAAGTATTATAGATCTAGAATCTAGGTCTGTGAATGCTACCGTAATGCTGTAAACTGGCATAGTAAAAATGCGAATGGATATCCGACTTGCTAAGTCCGAAATAAAACGTACATTGCATGCTAGATTTAACAAGCATAGATTAGTTATAAACAAAATAAAATGCTCAAATTTACGTAAAACCATGTGTATAGCTAAGAAGGTAAATAATACAATTACCAGTAGATCTAGACTATATCTAGATTCTAATCATTTTGAAGCTTTTAAAATAAATAATTATTAAAATTATTGCTAGATCTAGACTAGATTTGGTCTAAGTCTCTAAGATTGTAGATCTAAGATCTTATTCTTAATTATTAACTTATTAACAGTAGTGACTTACTAGATTCTAAGTACTAACTAAGTCTCTAAGTTACTTGAATACTTCTAAAGTCAAAGTCCTAAACTAAAGAGAAGACTAATCAAGAGACAACGAATTTAGAGTCTACACTTACAGTCAAGTACACTTACTAAGTGACTTACACTACTTACAGACTCTAGTTGACTCGGATTCTAGAGTCTAGACTCTCTAAACTCTAGTGACTCTAGGTCTAGACAGTCTAGTAGTAGTACTCACTCTAGATATCTAGACATCTAAATCTAGAGCTAGACTCTATATAGTCAATATACGATATAGAAGACTATTAATTATTAGTATTAGACTATAGTCTAGTGACAGTCTATTCTCCACCTAACTTGGTTCTGAGCGTCTGAGCAGCTTTCTTCATCTGCTCCCATGTCATTCCACTGTCCAGTATCCTCAGCTTCACTGATGACTGACATTTTCCAGGTTTACCTGAGTCTGCCCTCTTTCCTTGCCGATTCCAATCAAGTGCCTTGCAACATTGGTAGTTTCTAGCTGGTTTTCGCAGGGTGCGTCCTATCCAGCTCCACTTTCACTTTTTATATATCTTATGCTATTCCATATCCTGGTATAGGCTTTTGTCTAGTTCTCTCCCACAAAGTGACAGAGTAGTTATTTTTCTGGCCACCTAGATTCTAATTCCTAATATCCAGCGTAGGCATCTGTTAACAAAGGTCTGGAGGTTTTCCATATTTGGTTTAAGTTATAAGTTTAGTGACTCTTCATGTCTCTGAACCTTATTCTTCTTCATCGTTCTCATTGTTATGTTGGAGTGTTCATATGACTAGACCAATACATGAGATGAACTGCGCAGTGGTTTCCAAATCAGTGAGCTCTCCATATAGTTTTCTTTCTATTGGGGTGATTTGGGGCCAATGTCTTATACGGGCCTCTTGGTAGAGAGAGCAGTTTTGGAGGACGTGGTCGGCATTTTCTGGTGATACTCCACATGGGCAGATTTCACTGGTTCCAATTTTGAGCTTCCGGTACATGTGTTGTCGCATTCTGTTGTGTCCGGTCCTGAGTCGAAAGATTAGACGTTGGTCTTGTCGGGATAGCTTATAGTAAGCGTCATCTTTCTTGTGATTTGGATGGGAGCTCATCCATTTCTCATTTATTTTATCTACAATTAATTTCTTCATTTCTTCTGGATAGAGTGCACAGTTTACTTGTGAGTTTGTTCTCCCACTCTTGGCGAGTGTGTCAGCCTTCTCATTTCCTGCTAGTTGTACGTGAGCTGGTATCCATTGAATAACAGTTTTTTTTGCTGTTGTTGTTGAGCTTTGTAAGTGCTGAACCTTATAACTTTTAGAAGGATCGACTTAACATTTGTATTATAGATTTGTATCTTGTTATGTAGAGATATGCCTTACACCTTAGAGCACCAGATTGCTTTGTTAATTAGAAGTCTGAGAGTTTGGCAGGTGTCGTCGTCCAAGTCCTCTAGATGTTGTGTTAGGGTCCATTGTATGCCGCTTTTATTATCTTAGACTGTCTCATGTCAAGCAATAATACACATTATAATAATAATACTTTCTTAAAAATCAACTCATAGTTTAAACTCATTGACCGTTCATTCTGAAGCAAGCTGGTCACCTCTATATAAAGGTATTAAATCTGAAAGCTCTTGAAGGGGGAAAATAACATTAAAACTTTTCATTTCTAATCAACTCCCTTTAAATGTTTACTATTCTATATAGAATCTTGAATTTTCGAGAAGCGATCTTAAGTATCCTTCCTGTTTACACTTCACTTGAGACTTTGACATGTAGAGCATGGTAGCAATAAAACTTCATGCTACAAACTTAAAACATGACTTACTCTTTTGTGTTTGTAAAGAGCTCCATATTAATAGCATTATCATTTACATTGAAGAAAACAAGCACATTACTAAAAATACTTTTTAAAAAAACAAAGCTTATCAATTAGTTTGTATCAGTCATGTAATTTAATTTTTAATAAGCCTGAAACAACAATCTATAAAGGGGACTAATTCAGATTATTCCACCACTTCAGACAAGTACTATTTCTTTCCCTTATTTGAGATACTAAACAAAGTAATTTATTACCAAATGTTAATTAACTAATTGGTTAATTTTTTACATTGATTCTTGGGTTGTCAGGTGAAAGAAATAATTGTGCGAAATTTCAGCTTCCTTCAAGATTGGGTGTTGGAGAAATAAGGTGTACAAACTATTGTCCAGACAGAGTGAATCGATATAAGCTTTGTAAAAAACTTGAGATGAAACTTCTGGAAGCGACTAAATTATATGTCAGTATTTAAATTAAAGTATTAAAGTTTTCTACGCCTTTATCAAGACAGAGAAAAAGTAAATCATGTGAAATTTTAATAGAATAGAGATTATTTTATTCAATGTCTTTATACTGCTACTTATTCCATTTCATTATTCCTTGCAGGCTGATTGTAGAATTTATTGGTCAACTATTGATCTGGGAATACCTTTTGGCGTACATTTTGTCCAGTCCCTCTGATTCTCATACAATCGATGCTATGGAGACATCAGATTGCATTGTGGAAGGGCTTTACCTAGGGGGTGTCATGGCCGCCCTAAATGAGCATGACTTGCAGGTCAAGAATGTGACCCACATTTTGTCTGTGGATGAGAAGCCCTTGCCTGAAATCCTGACCAGCAAGTACTCCTACAAACATGTATTTGCACTGGACTTGTATGACTTTAACTTACTCGACCTGTTCCCAGAGTGTTTTTTGTTTATTGATCAGGCCCGGGAGGGCAGGGGCACAGTGTTAGTGCATTGGTAAGTACTGCAGCTTGTAGCCCTTTTCAAAAAGTCGTATGGTTGACGAAATTAGAATAGTTATAGGGTTTCTATTAAAGTTTCCTTTTGAACTTGCTCAAATACTAAGGAGCATGTATAGTTAAACTTTTTTATTTGGGAGACAAGTAGCCAGCGCAACTTAATGGGCGCACTGTCCGAAATGATAGAGAGCTTTACTACCAAGCTATTGGTCCAAGGTTTGAACCCTGCCCTATAATCCTATTAAAGAATTTCAATATGTTGTGAGCAACTCAGTACCCTTTTTGATTGGTAAAAGTAAGGATTTGTTGGTCCCTGATACGGCAAACTCCTGGTTAGTATAAATCAGCATCATACTAACAACAACATATAACTCTCATTGCAGAAATATTTGTGTATACAACAGGATATATTGTTTGTTGTTCTTTTAAGTGTAAGGCATACAGATTTAGGTTAACTTAAGTTAAAAGGTTATAATCTCATTGTATTTTTTAAAAATCTGTATAAATTATAAATGCATTTTTCTATTTTATTCTAAGCCAAGCTGGCATATCTAGAAGCTCTACTGTGGTGGCAGCGTACCTCATGCAGAAACATTTAGTGACAAAAGATAAAGCTCTGGAAATAATTGCCGCAGTCAGACATTTTATAAGGTAGTGGAATTAATTAAGGCCCTTTTATAGATGTGTTTCTCATCCTTGAGGATGATTGACCAGCAAGGAATATTTGGACTTAATTTTTAAAATTTTCATTTGATTAAAAAAAAAAAAAAACGAAGCTACTAGTTTTGTTATTGACAACTGACTACCAAGTTAGAACATTAATCATTAATTCTGCATTAAAAGTAAAAAGTAAAGTTCCCCTTTCAGACCTTGTGATCTATGTAAAGGTCATCTGTTTCTGTGGTTCACAAAAACCAACCACCTTTACTTTTCCCCAACTAATATCGTGTACCCATTAGAGCTGGGTGGACTCAGAGGCGCCAAAGATCCCGAAATAAAAAATCGCCACTCTTCACCAGGATTCTAACCCTGGACCCCCAGTTCAAAGGCCAAGTCCTTAACCGCTCAGCCACCTTGCCTCCATTAATTCTGCATTACTATATTTTGTAATTTAAAACAAAACACTTTGTAATTGCATTAAATTTATATTTCTTTGGCTCAATAGAACTAATCTTATTTGTATTGTACTCAGACCAAATGATGGCTTCCAAGAGCAGCTTCAACTCTTTGAAAACATGGGCTGTAGGATAGACAAATCACATCCTGAGTACAGAGCATACCAACTCAATAAGTTGGCTGTTAGGTTCAAGTGTGGCCAGTTTTCACAAGGTAATTGTTGAGTGAAATAAAACTTTTTATGTGATTCTGAAAAGAAGATTTATTATTTTTAATCTCGTTGCCCATGAGTTATAAATAGCCTATGATTAATTTCGAAGGTTGAATGATGGCTGCTTGGCCATGCAGTAAGTGCTCAGGACTGTTTTATGATGGTCCCAAGTTCAAACCCTGCCTGGTGTCAACTATGCAATCCTCTAGAAAGTTTGAGCCAGGACATAAGAATATTAAAAAAAAAGTCTGAAACATAACAAGAGAAGTGAAATTTAACATTGGAAAGTTAACTTCCGGACTAAATGTGTCAAGCCATGTAAATATCAAAGTGATATTTTAACATAAATATGTCAAGCTATATAAATATCAATGTTTATACATTTTAAAACCCTTCAAAATGTCTTTGAACAGATTCAACTATTTTGATATTTGAAAAAAAAATATTTAAAAAATTAATTATCTGTTATAAAATATTTGATTAATTCAGGCATACTTAGTAAGAATAATTTCTTATGTCCATGAAGGTGAGCCTGTAATCCCCTCCGAGGTCTATGTACAACCTGACTACTCCGCCAAGGGAAATGATGCTTACTATAAGTGTAGGAAATGTAGGTAAGTATTGTTTGTTTTTTTGTTTACATCAGAAAATTTAAACAACATTGGTCAGGCATGAATGAAACACACCAGATATATTTAAAATATGACTACTTGACATTAGTTTTTTTTTTGGTTTAAAGTAAAAGTACCTTTTTCAAATCTTTTTCAACCTATGTGGGCATATGATGTAAAGATCATCTGTGTAGAATTATTTCCCTTGGCCAGAGAGTTCATCTTGTATTGTTGTGTTATGTTAGAGTGTGTTAAGGAATCTGGTATTAAAGAATCTGGTAAATCTGATGTTATAGCGTTTGTGTTATTTATTGTTATCAAGTGTATCATTTATTGTATTTTTTTTTTTTTTTAAACATTTTAAAATATTTTTTTTTATTTATTCAGGATGTTTCTGTTTCATGACGGTGCCTTGACCTCCCACAATATAGGTCAAGGTGAGTCAGCTTTTGATTGGAGGAGCAAATTACCAGCCAGTAAACAAGAGCAGAATTTTGCTGCCAATGAAGCCGTCTGCCAGAAGTCATTGTTTGTTGACCCCTTGACGTGGATGAAAGGGAAAATCAACCCGGTGCAGGGCAAGGTATTGATACTTGTGGAATAGCTTATAGTTCTGTTTAACCCTTAATCTGCTAAGGTTTTTGTGGAGGCCTTCATACTTTTAATTGATTTTATTCTCTAAATATCCTTCATTATCATATAACTATGTAATATGCCTTAAGGATAATATTCACAAAGTTATTGGATCTCATGGCATGACAATAACATTTACATTTAGGTCTTAGACAATTCAATTTGAGCAAGTCGCTTAATAAGGCAGGCAATCTTTAAGACTTTTTCACAGACTTCATAATTTTGTTTAATACAGATTTAAAATCTTATTTCTAAGGCCTAGATCTTTACCATCTCTTGAAAACTTCTACTAAAGTCCAGGCTTCACATCCATTTAAGAAATCTTTTCACTTTACATTAAATAAATGTTGTACATGTTTTGAATGTTCCTTCAGATTCGGAGATAATAACATCTTAGCCTAAACCTCCCGCAGGACGATTAGGGATAGCAACAAGAAGGGTTTAAACCTAGGACCTTCAAGACCACCAAATGACAGTCCAGAGCGCATACCACATTATCAGGAAGCCATCCATTCACTTTATGGAGGTCTTAATGCTAAAGTTGTCTATCAGCTGTGCTAAATACCGAAAGAAAGTTATTAAAATTTTATTATTCTTGCTGCATGACAAAACAACTGATATGTCTTCTTTGATAATGATTTAAATTTGAAACTTACTAATCAAAAATAAAAAATATTTTTTTTAACCTTTCATTTTTATATTTTTTTTTTAAGTTGAATTGTCCAAAGTGTGATATAAAAATAGGATCCTATGTTTGGTTTGGTAAGCTTCAGTTTTTATTTCTTATTTCTATTTATTCATTAAAATAGAATAGGCTGTAAGAATATCTCAATTTAAAAAAAACAATGTTCCAATATAACCATAGTTAAATGACTTTTGGAAAGTCCTAAAACAAAAAATTCAGACATCTAATAATGTGGGAAGCGTGGCCAAGAGGCTAAGTGTGCTTGAACTTGGTTTGGCTTGGCTACCTAGAAGGGGGCTCGAGGTTCGACACCCGACTCGGGCAGAGTTGTGTTTACTGAGCGCCTAAAGGCAGCACGGAAAACCAACTCCTAGATACCCCCTCTTCACCACTGGTCCATAAATGAGATTGGACCAAAAGTGCTCTGAGCATGCTATAAGCATGAAAGTAGCGCTATATAAAAGCTATAATAATAATGTCTATAGCTGACTTAAAGCTGAGGTTTTCACAGCTACCCTTACATCAATGCATTCAGAATTTTCTGATAGAGAGAACAAACTACAAATCAAATAAGAACATAAAACTAAAATGTTATTTAAGCTTGGTTAGGCTTATAATAGAATAATATATGCATCCTCTGTTTGGGATCCCTCAACTCAAGAAAACATTAAAGACACACAATAGAGCATAAAAAACGAATATTCACATTTGACTAGAGTAACACCTTTAGTAAAATCACTAAACTTTAGAAACCCTTCAGGATAGAAGACTTAAAAGTAAAGTAGCAACTATACATATAACACTGAACCATAATCTTCAAATACAAAACCAAAACCTAATAAAATGCTCAGAAAGACACTAAGGTAAATGCACATTCCTTGTTACATATGCTAGAACACATTTGTACAATTATTTCTTCTTCCCTAGTGCTATTAGAGCATGGAATGGGTTGCCTGAGTCAGCCAGGAAAACCAGTGACTTGGCAGATTTTAAGTCATTGATTAACATGCATGACTAGATTGACCTAGGGATATTCGTAGGACATAAATCATCTTCTTTTTTTAAATTGTATTATAATGTATTTTATACTTTAGTTTATAATAAAACATTAGATTCTAAAAAAATGTTTTAACTTATGTATTTGCAGGAGAAAAGTGTCCTTGTGGAGCCTGGGTGGCTCCTGCCTTTCACATTGACAGCGGTAAAGTTGACAAGATCCCCTCACAGCCTGTCATGCCACGCACCCACACACCAGCCGCTGCTGCTGAAGTGACCACTGCCATCTCCCCGGAACCTGTTCACCTTATTGGTGCAGTGACAGCATTTCCTGTGTCCAGCACTGGCGGAGGTAGACCTCTTGGTCACAACCCTCTGCCAGAAAGGCCTGCTGCTGGCTCCAGGCTGTCCTTGATATATCCCGTTGCAGCTGTTCAGCCGAGGATGGCCACTGCCGCCGGGCCAGGTGATCGCCCTTTGATTGCATCCGTCTCAGCATCACAGGTGCCGTCTTCTCCAGAACATGCACCTCAGCCCGTCCAGTCCATGGACTATGAAACTGGTGAAACGGCACAGACGTCTGCTGATCCTACTACCGTGGTTCCTGATAACAGAGACTTAGAAAGTGGTATTAACAGCATCCATATGGATGTGGATAGCAATTAACCCATGTCTTCCTGTTTTGAGTACCGGTAGTTTGTGAACAGGATTCTATGTCTTAATGTTTAACATGTCATGTTAACAAACTTACTAAAATGTCATTGATATGGAATTGGCAATTAATGATCAACAATGCAATGTCACTATATCGAGCACTTAAAATTTATTTTAGAAAATATATATGTTGATTATAGTGCTGTGTTTAAAATAACTGTAAATGATGTATCATGTACCAGTAAATAATTGATAAGTTCTTCAAAAATTGTCAAATATTAAACTAAATATAAAAGGCTGTTAGGCGAGACCTAGGTTTTCTTGAATAGGTTGTGAACCTAACCCTGTGCCATTATTAAACCGCCTTGAAGGACATTTCATGTGCAAACACTTGCTAGTTTCCTCCCCTTACTTTAATGATTGTTTTTCTAACTTGACTTGCTCTACTTGTGTGTGTGTGTAGTCCAACCTTTGACCTGTAGTCACTTTGTTATTTTTTTCAACAGAACTATAAAAAATGAGCCAACCTGCAGCATAACATACGCCTGCCCCCCCCCTCCCCCCCTTTTTCCTTTTTTTTTTTCTGATCGTCACTCTCACTGCAAAAGTTACGTGGGGTAACTCTAGTCCGACTTGCAGAAATAAAAAGAGTTATCTTTCCATGATTTTTTTCATTTGGTGTCCCGCATGGTTAGGCCATGAAGAGAATTATATATATATAGATAGATAGATAGATTAATTCTGTGTGGGGAGCTGAGGACACTTAAGTTCTATTTTGGCGTAATTGGAATACATAGATAATAAATGAAATTTTTATATGGTGTCAAATCTATTGACCAGTAATTATTAAAGTTGTTGCAAAATGCAGGAAATTTTAACACAGAAATGCTGATTGTCTCAAAATACTTAAAGTTTGTTTTTTTTAGCTGATTCATTAGTATACTGTATTTGTTTTGTTACAGTTTCATTTGATCAATGCAATGTGCAACATTATTAATGTTAACATGTAAAGACACCTTTTCATCATGTTCTATTCAGCTCCTATTTTCTGAGACTGGTGTTTTACACTGTAACTGCTGTTTCTAGATTTATATGCAGGTCTGGGCAGTTGTCTTTGAGATGGTTTGAATGAACACATGGGTTTTTGCTTCTTTTTTTTTTTTTTTTTAATTTGATTGTGTGGTGGCCAGATAACAAATAAATGAGTTTTACTTTGATGTGACAAGTTTTCTTCACCAACAGGGTTTGATATGCCTGTTGTGCATGCATAGCTTAGCCAAGACCGTTCGTTCGTTGTAGGAGGCATGAATGCTGACTTGCAACGTGACCCCACGTCTTACACCGCTGTGGCGTGGCAAGAAGCTAAGGGTTTAAACTGACCGCAGGTCGCAAGCCAGTGTTCAGGCCTTCTATAACGATTGGTCTCAGCTGAACTGACCAGTTGAGTTGGACGATGCACTTTTGAAATAAACAGCTGTTTACAATAATGTGTGATTTTTTATGTAATCAGATTTCAGTCAACATTGACCTCCAAGAATTTTGTGAATTTAAAAAATGAAAAACAAAGTTTGATAGGGAGTTTTATAGGGGGGGATCAAGAGAGAGTGTTGACTGTTTCAGAAAGGCCAGTAACTGTTATCAATTATCTATTCTTGTTAATTTCATTAGTCTGCTTCAGAATATATAGGGCATTAATATTGGAATGTATTTTTTATCAGATGACAATAATGTGTTATTCACTCGTGGTAAGTTCTATAAGGCAGCTGAGCTCATAAAGTTATCTGTGGGCTTTACCTTATTACTAATGCCCTCACTTCTGATAAGATACAAAATATTTTATTGTTCTACATTATTTTATATGTGACAGTGTTATTGATATCATTTGAAGAATTCATCTACTACCTTGTTTTGTTTCTGTTTAATGTTGGCCATAATGAAGTCTCATGTTTATCAGAGTTGATTTTCTTTTATTGCAACTAACTGCTACATTAATTCATGAAACTTGAAGCACTTTAAGAAAGATGTTTGTTAATAAATGGCATTTCAACGTTTGTTTTCGCTGGTAATTGATTCAAAACCTGATTAATACATGGATAAATGTGGTATTTAATTTTCTTCTTTCTTGACAGAATGTCTGTAATTTGTATCATAAATTTGTAGTCTAGTAACATTTTCTGTTGGTCTAATTCTTTTTAAAATATGTATGTATGTGCACTATAAACATACAAATAATGATTTTGAAGTCTTGGCAACACAAGCTTAATTTTTAAACATAATTTGATTTAAATGACACTTAAAAAAATAATTGTGTCAAAAAGTTCTATTTGAATTACTGATAATGCCTGCTGTATGTTGGGCTTTCAGTTACAAGAAGGTTACTGTTTACAAGAAAGTTGCTGGGGAAAAAATGTTACGTATTGTTGAAGATTTTGCTGTACAATTATTATTTTTTATTTTGTTTTTCTTTTAAAATATCAATGGAGCTTTGATATGAAGCAACAAAGTGGTAAATTATACATTATTTTTGAAGATGTCTGAATCTGGGAATTGTAGCAGCAAGACACTCCGTAATCAGTTTGACCACTGAAAAGGACTTCTCTTGACAGACAAGCTTGGACTGGGAACTGTTCACTCCTAGTCTTGTCTGATGTTTCCACTATGGCAATGACCACTTTGAGTGACCATGTGATGATGTCACTCCCAGGACTATTAGTTCATCTGGAACATTAATGGCAGACTACTTTCATTAAACTTGTTTACTTTTCTACCCAGCCCCTGTTTACTTTTTTATTTACTAGCTAGCCCCTGTTTACTTTTTTATTTTCTAGCTAGCCCCTGTTTACTTTTTTATTTTCTACCCAGCCCCTGTTTACTTTTCTACCCAGCCCCATTTTTCGGTGACAAACTTTCAGCAAGACGTAGCTGATGATCTCTATGACACATGAGCCCTTGCTTCATTTTAATGAGGTTTCTACTGGAGCAGTGGCTTTACATACCTATTTTGCCAGAGTGGTAGTGCCTCCTGAAATTGAGGGTCTCAAGTTTTTAATCCTGATGGTTGCTGCATTTATACTTCAGACTTTTAGTGGGATCTGATAAATGGAACCCAACAACAGAGCAATAATCAGAGACAGAATATCTTTGAGATATTCTTATATTTTGTATTTGCTAGCTAAGCTTGTAAACAGTTATCTAGACATCTTAGTTTTTCATCTTTGTTTCAATGCTTCTTAAACTGGTTGAAATTTTCAAAACTGGTGAAAATGTATCAGGATTGCACATTTTTAAGGTGCACAGATAAAAAGTGTAAACTTTTTGTATACAGGATGCAAAGCAGAGTTGATTTGTTTTTTAAACCCCTTGAAACTAAACATAGAAGTGGTGTAAAACACAATGAATTTTATGGTGCCATGTGTGTAACTGTAACCATTAAAAACTGATTTTGTGAAAGGCAAAATTATTTCCCCTATTGAAGTTATTAAATGTTGAATATAAAAGTGATTGCCTTTGTTGTTTTCTTTCTTTCAATAAAACTAGCTCAGAGTGCACAAGATAACTACTAACAAGACATATCCCAGAAAATCATATACCACTTAACTGATGTGTGGAGGCTATATTTTTTTTAAAACTAAAATACATGCTCATGATTGGATTCCCAAGCTCTAATAGCTAACCTTTTATTATGAGAGATTTGTAAAAAAAAAAAAAAAAAATTTTAATGTGCAATTTCTTTTTGAATTTCATCAATGCTCATAAGTTTAAAAATTCACCATTAAATGTGAAAACTCCTTTTAACACATTGTGTGAAATTAATTATTTCAAATTAAGCTTTTACTTTTCCAGCATGACAAAAAGTTCTTCTTTTAGACCATGCAGTCTAAAGGGCAGATGATGTAATGGTAATGTTTCTTTGGCCCACAGTTAACGAGGGTGTCATGTGGCCAGCACAACGACAAACCGCCTATACTTTTCCCCAACTAATGTTGGTAGACTCAGAGGCACCCTTAAGATACAGAAATTAAAAATACCAGGATCTGAACCTGGGACCCTTGGTTCAGAAGTAAAGTGCTTTACCACTCAGCCACAATGCATTCTAATATGTGATCTTGTGAACCAGTAACACAGACTAAAATGAAAAATACCTAGGTGTTTTAATAAATGAAAAAGTGTCATGAAATATCTAAATTGATGAAACTATCAAAAAAATCAAACAAAACATACTGGTTTTGTTAAAAGAAATTTCTATAAATCAAATAAGAACTAAAATGTTATTTAACCTTGGTTAGGCCAATAATAAAATATGCATCCTCTGTTTGGGACCCCTCAACTCAAGATAACATTAAGAAACTAGAACAGACACAAACTAGAGCAGTGAAATTCATAACTAACGAATATTCACATTTGACTACAGTAACACCTTTAGTAAAATCACTAAATTTAGAAAGCCATCAGGAGAGAAGACTCAAAAGTAAAGTAGCAATTATACATAAAATACTGAACCATAATCTTCAAATACAAAAAACAAAAATCTAATAAAATACTCAGAAAGATAAAAGCACATTCCTCATTCCATTTGCTAGGACAAATTTGTACAAATGCTCCTTCTTCCCTAGTGCATGACACGTAGGATGTAATCATTTTCTTTTTTGAAGTAATGTCTTCTGAGCGCAGAACCAACCATTCCCCTGATGTTAGCATATCAACTTAGACTGTTCATCCTAGTTATTATCATTTAACAAGTGAATTTGTTTTAAGGAACTAGGTCTGACATTTGAGTGCTGGATTAAATTTGAGTTTCATTATCCTAACCTTTGTGTTCATTTTCTTTCCTATTCCCCACACCCATGACCTCTGTTTTTTCAAGTTATATACTACCTGTAATGTCACCGTCCCCTGCCTTTGGTCTTTTGGAATGTTGGGACACCACCCGTGATCTGTTTACCCTTCCCATTCATCTGTCTTTAACCCTGACTAGAATCTCTTTCAATAACAGACCTGTCCAGCGCTTCGTTTGCCTGTTTTTTTCTCCTGAAAATGTTCCCAGCAGAAAGGTCTGTGGATCTTGTGACATGGGTGTACAGTCTAGCTACGCAACTTTTTGTACATGTTTTCATGCAATAGCTGTGACTTGTTATGAATTGTACATGTGTAAATAGCCATTTTATTCCTTCATATGCTCATTTTTTGTTTGTAGTTCTGTTGATCTAGTCTAATAATGAACAAAGAAGATAAGGCACAAATTCACTGAACTCCTATTACGCCAGCTAATATGCAAAAACAAAATATTGGCTCTGGGTATCAAGTGCTCTAATGTTGTCCAGAATGGAAACCGGCCTTTTTCTGCACAATATCCATCACACTCTCAGAACTCATAATGTGATGTTTTACTTTGTTGAGTCTGACCTATGGAATAATATTGGTAAAGTGTACCCAAATACATTGGTTTTTGGTATTCTCAGTTATTCACTAAAGCAGTTAATAGATTATTTGGTTCATTTGTACTTTCCAGGTAATATACTCTCTTTCTAGGAAATGGCTGTCATACTGCTCCTGTTTGTCATTAATCAATATAAAAAAAAAATGATAACAAAATGTTTCACTCTCTACTGTATTCTGTATCACAAATATGTTACACTTTTACTTGTATAATAATGTCAAGTAATGCATACAATATTTAGATATAACATATCTACACAGCTTAGCAAACCAGCAATCATCTACATCTACGCACAAAAAAAATGACTGTACAAATGACACAATTAGTTATTAAACTTAGATTTCAAAACAGAATCCTGATTCAAAGTTAGCCAACACCTACAGGCTATTTATACCTCATTTGCAATACCTGTGGTATGAGATGTATTTGAAAAAAAAAAAAAACATTTAACATACATAAAACATTTTGTAATTGTAAGTATTGTCACTGAAACCAAAAATGATCAAAAATAAAAAAAAAAACCTTTTTTTTTTTTTTGTAATTGTCATTTCATCCCATTGACAATTTAATGCAATATCTCAAAAAAAAAGTAGTTCCAATCCCTGAACTCTTTGTCAGACAGGTGAAAGACAATCTCTATACATGTGTGTCTGTGGCATTATACACCAAAATAAATTAGAATTTGGCTTAACAATCTCTTGCCATAATATGTAATAATGACCTGCATCACTGACAGCTCAATAATCTGTTGAAACCAATTAAGAAAACGAGTTGTTGTTTTTTTATCTCTAGAAATCATTTTAAAAATAAATTTAACTGAAAAGAAATCTGGCTACACAAGACAATTAAGTGGCTTCATCTGGAAAATAAATTCTACATAGTCTAACCCCTTGGCTAAAAGTAGGCCATTTATTAAATAAATTGGGAAGCACAAGAGTTCAAAATGGACATTTAGTACTCACTATCAGTAGTTAGGAACTAACAGATGTTCCAATAAAGGAACAACTTTCTAAAACCTTGGGAACTGGTATACGGTTTAAAACAAAATTTTGATCCCTACTTTTAAGTAAATAATGACAAAAATTTGAGTATGTGATATCCAAAGAGCGTGTAAGACCATTGAACAATGTATTGGTTCATTATCAATTAAGATATAAAACAAACCAACATTAAGCACAAAACTATTGCATCAAGCTGCCCCTGTGGCTGATGTGTGCAGAACATCTGGGATCCATTAAGCACAATTCCACTTATTTCAAATGACCAAAAACTGAAAAGTTAAAAGTGCACAGGAGCTTAGACAGTAGATAGTTTTGGATTTATCTTGACCATGAAACATTTATTCATATATTGAAAATGATTAACTTTAACTCGAGTTTGGTCTTTTGTAAGTTTCTAGTCTGGAATATAAAACTGCAAGTTAAAATCATGGACTGGTGATATGAAAAATTCTTGACCTTCTAATTAGCTTATCTATAAAATAGAATTTAAGAAAAGCAACCACTTTTTGATTATTTAAAACCTTCATAACTAAAACAGAATGTATCTATGCATTAGTTTCATTAGTTAGGTGAGTTAAACTTTTTACATGTTAAAACAATGCCAGAGGCACATGACAAAAAGTTTCTTTTTACAACAGAGCTTTAAATAAAGAAAAAAACATTTTTTAACAACCAAATTTTTAACCAAAAACAAAGAATATAATTTTCATGAACTTAATAGTGTCAATTTTGTTGTTGGAAATCTTCGACGAAGGAACCAAACTTTAAAATGGAAGTTCATTTACAGAGCAGCAACAGAACACAAATAATTACAGGCATCACAGACGCAAAGAAGCACTGCTTAGACATACAAGAAAATAACTTTCTACTATGACCTTTTTTTTTTATTTAGTAGTGAGTACCGGTATTTTGTGATTTAAGTAAGCAGATAGAGTACCTGATCCAGGTCACACACAAAAATACCATATTATAAGATATTGTGAGATTGAAACAATTGTGACAAGACATCACTTTACTGATAGAACAATGTTTTCTAAATGTTTCTTTCAAGTAATAGTTTGAAGAAAATTTTAAAAATGTCTACACATTCAGCTAGGAGTTTAATCATTTAATCAAAGCAGCCACTACTTTAAACACTACATGATTTTATTCAAGTGTTTCACATGACGATGCGGACCCAAAAGTTTGTCATTTCACTACCAATATATTTTTAATGCTTCTCCAATGAAAATTAGTTTCCAATCTCTAATCTTTTACTAGGGCTTGACACTAATAATAAATAATATTTTTTTTTATAGTTCAGGTTACCTGTATATATGTTTTCTTTAATTTTTATATGGTTTTATTTTCGCTATAAGATGAAAGTACAAGGGTAAATGTTGTGCTTCTGATACAAGTCTAGTTCCATACACTAGCACAACACAGTTCTGATATCTACACAGGTTCACATAGACCAAATGGGTTAGTTGGGGTAGGGGGGCTGGGGGAGCTATTTATTACTTGACCTGACCTAATAATTCTTAGTTCAACTAACAAGAGGCTTGGCAGGGTTCAGGAAACCTCTCAACTTGTCACTCAGTTTCTCTGTTTCACTTTCATTGTCTGGCATCATCTGTGAAATGAGAAAATGGTAATTCAATTTTTAATGACACATTAAGTCAAGTTACATGTGTGAAATGAGAAAATGGCAATTCAATTTTTAATGACATGTTAAGTCTTATACAAAAAAAAAATTATATAACGTAATGAAAGACCAAGTTAAATTATTGACCTCTATGGTGACATTCATGAACTACGAAAACATCAGGTTTTTTTGCAAGAGAGGATTTGAGCCTCACAAGCCCTCACTCAAATGGCGCTGCACTGTGGCGACATGCAATTTGTGCTTTCATTATTCATTATTATTTCTTTGCTGGATGTATATTAAATGTTCTTTTGTAATTAGTTATGCAGATGAAGACTTCTGTTTTCAAGCTGGGCTCCACAATGAGTATTTATAAACTTTGTCACATGTAAATTATGAGTGCGTCTGGTGTGAATGTACACTTTGGTTTCTTATAGTTATAATGTTTTTTGTTTGGTGTAATGCACAAATTGTAAAACAAATTTCCATATGGACAATAAAGATTATTATTATTATTATTAAATAGACAGAAACCCTGCTGTCTAGCATAATGCATTCATGTCACCATACAGGTCAAGAATTAGTGGTTTCTCAGACCTGTTGAGACGGAGATTAGTAGAAAACTCAAGGGGCTTAATTCACTGATGACGCCTTGCACTGATGACACAATGTATAACACTTAACACACTTTTAAAAAATAAGACATACTTTGAAAGCCCCAGAGCTCTACCTCTCAATGTATGACTTACCCTATCTATCCTATGTTTATGAACTCTACCATCTTTGCCTATGTGGAAGTAAGAGAACGCTTCAAGCCACCTGAGAAAGAAAAGAATCAAATTTCTAACAAAGAAATTAGAGATATTCCTTCTTTCTACACATCATCACGCAATGTATAATGTAGTTAACAAACTTGTTTTTAAAAAATTTTAAGTCTCTTTTAATCTTAAGAAATGAACAAACAAATATAAAAAATTTTTAGTTATTTAAAAAAAAAAAAAAAAGGAGTCCAACATAGATCCAGATTATACACACACAAAAACTGGACAAAGTGAATTCTATTTACAAGGAACAAAAATCTTAAATATCCTTTCAATGTTTTCGTGATAAACCATGTTCCATTAAGATTCAAGAAAAAATATTCAATGCCTTTAATTCTTTAGTGTTGCTAGCACTGCTGATTAATTAATTTTTTTACAGATATTATAATCTTTGTAAAAATTCTTTATAACTGGACTTCAATTTTCTTGCTGCATATATAAAAAATTTTCCTATAAATATACTAGTAACAATTTTTTTTTAAAGTTTTTTTTAATTGTTCTTCCTTTCTGAAGCTGATGGTGGTCCATAATTTCTCATTCTATGTATTTCTAGCAATGCTTCAATAATGCAAGGAGTCTTTCCAGCCAGCTCACACAATCAAGCTATGCAGCTCATTTCTACATAAGACGGTGCGCAAAATGTTCATGAACGTCTATTTTATTTATTCAACTCTTTACCGAATACAAAAAAACACATTTGAGTCGAGTGAGTGGAAATACCTGCTAAAAGCTGGTTCAATTTATTTTTAAGATGATAATATTTTGAAAAATGACAAGGGTCAAACCAGAGCTTGCATTGTGAGGCCAATGGGCTATTAATTTTTTCCTAAAATACCCGTCAAGTGTCCAGGTTTCAGGTTCCACCCATGAAGTGTTAAGAGTTAACTGAATAAGAGGAATTGCAATAAAAACTTGTAGCTAGGCATAAGTATAACAACACTCACTCCCAATCCTCTTTGGACATTGACTTTTTAGTTGGTACAAGCTTCCAAAACTTCAAGACCTGAGTAAGTGGCAAACCTGCAAAGAAAACAACAAGTCAAATCAAACACAAAGATTTTCTGCTGCTGGGATTAACAACTGTAGAGAAATATAAAACAGCAACGCATATGGGAAACCCTGCTGGACCAAAGTAAAAACAAACGATTTTCGATGCTTAGCTTCTGAACCTGGGGTCCTGGGTTTGAATCTTGGTGAAGACTGGGCTTTTGAATCTCTGAGTCCACCCAGCTGTAATGGGTACCTGACATAAGTTAGGGAAAAGTAAAGGCGTTTTGTCGTTGTGCTGGACACATGACACCCTCATTATCTGGCGGTCATAAAAAACAGATGACATTTACATCATCTGCCCAACAGAGAACTAGTTCTGAAAAGAGTTCTTCTTAATCAATATATAGCAGTGCTAACTATTCTATAGTCACATTAAGTCATCTAACAAGATGAGATGAGAGAATAGACATAAATTAGAGTTTAGAGGGCCACTTAGCAGTTTCTCTCCACACAGGGACTGGTTCATAGAAACTGCAGAGACAACATCTTACAGGCTAATTTTGAAGTTCCTATAACTTTGTTTTTTTATTTTAAAAAAAGAAAAAGAAAGAGTACACAGCTATATGACCCAATGTTTTGTAATACCAACCTTTAAGCCTCCAATGTATCCTAATGACACCGGTTTGCTCTAATGTTGTCACATTTAATATCTCCATTGATGTACTCGAAAACTGAGCTTTGATCTGTAGCCGAAGTTTAAAAAGCTCCAACTTGTACGCTGTCATGCCGCTGCATTTATAGAAACAGAACAAATTGTCACATTTCAGACTGAAATCGGTTTTATTAAATAGAATACTTAAGATCTACATCTGCCAGCCTTTTTCATCCCATGACTTCATGAACAAAAACTTGTTCATCTTTAAGTAACTTATTTCTTTTACCTACTACCAATAAACATATATAAGTTGTTTTTTTTTTACAAAGCTTATATCAACTCACTCTGTTGTCTGTCTCGTAAAAAGTGTGTACAGGTTATTTTTCCCACACTCATTCTCAGATCAAGTTGAAACTTCACACTATTATTCAATGGCATAGACAAGATATGAATCAATAAAAAAAAGTAACCAATTAGTCAATTAATTACTGGTAATTAATTATTTTGTTTGGTACCATCAAAGGAACTAATCCTTCAGTTTTCACAGATATGGATAAATTTGTTGGGTTTAATCCCTTCAAATAATTGTTAGTGCTATTTCTTCCTCACGCATTCTCAGCTCAAGTTGTTACTTTAAACAATTATTGATTGTTTTATTATTTATTTTATTTCATTTTCTGCCCAAGAAGTGAAAGAGAAACAGCACTTCTTGGGCTAGCGTTTGGGTAACCTGCAGTAACAAAACTATCATCACCCTGGACAGACCAGCAATGTGAGAAACAGTGGAGGTGCACTGTGGGGTTGTTATGACATAAGGTATCTAAGACAAACAGTCATTCCTGAGGAGTGGAAGACATTCCTGGTATGTTGGGAGAGCAACCACAAAGCAACACAGATTTGTGACCTTGAGACAGAAGCGATAGAGGCAGCACCAGTGAACTGTGAACAGAGACCAAGACTGACATTTATATCTTTATATTTTTTTTTTGTTCAATCATTCATCCTCTTTTTATAAATAAACAAGTCATCTTTTCTGAGTTCCCTCCCTTAAAATGTGCATTATAAAGAAAGAACTGTTTTACATGTTTCGGATCTTCCTTCAGAGTTGAAGATAATCTACTTCCAAATCCAAACCTCCTGCAGGACGACCTGGGATGGCAGCAGGCAGGGTATGAACCCGGGACCATCAAACTGACTGAACGACAGTCCAGTGTGCATTCCACACAACCAGGCATCCATCCTTTTCAATCAATTCTAACTAGATCAACTTACACAGTTGTCCTGTTATCACCAAACAAGTTGTTCTCCATCACCACATTTTCATGTAAAATGTTGTAGTTATGTCGACCTTTAAATAGCTTGTACACCTGGGTAAAGAAAGAAAACAACGATGAACTTTTAACATACATAGAAAGAGAGAGAGAGGGAGGGAATATGATAAGAGAACTTAGCACAATAGTTTTGCTGAGTCTGAAACTCATTTGAGGATTTCACCATCCATGAAATAATGAGATATGACTAGAAAGAGGAGAAACGACCCAATGGTTGCAACAAGATAACTAGTGTTGAGTCATCAGTCTGACAAAAAGGCACAATTCTGACAAATGGATTGACCATAAGATAAAAAAAGTCAGTAATGAGCATGGTAATAATATCTATTCAAAAACTACTCAAAAGTTGTTGTTTTTTTAAATAATGGCCAAGGAATAAAGCTTTCTGCTGCCAAACAAAAATGTGCAAGATTGAATCCCACACACTGATTTTTTTAAATTTTGCAATGATTAAGAAGATTCTACAACTCCAAAGCAGTGTTTCCCAAACTGTGTTCCATGGAACCCTAGTGTTCTGCCAGGCCCGAATAGGTGTTCCACAAACTACAGGAATAATTAAGTAGGCCACCACATGAATTAAACTCTCTAAACAAAAAAAAAAGCATTGTTCAGCTAAATACTCGGAATGTGCGAAGTGTTCCATTAAGGAAAATGTTTGTGAACCACTGGTCTAAAGGATAGCCGACACTTTCTGGGATTTAGGCTAACACCTAGGATAACCACTTTTCACAGAGAGGCTCTCATCCAAATCACAAGAAAGATGACGCTTACTATAAGCTTTCCCAACAAGATCAACGTCTAATCTTTCGACTCAGGACCAGACACAACAGAATGCGACAATACATGTACCGGAAGCTCAAAATTGGAACCAGTGAAATCTGCCCATGTGGAGTATCACCAGAGAATGCCGACCACATCCTCCAAAACTGCTCTCTTTACCAAGAGGCCTGTATAAGACACTAGCCCCAAAACACCCCAATAGAAAGAAAACTATATGGAGAGCTCCCTAATTTGGAAACCACTGCGCAGTTCATCTCATGTATTGGTCTAGTCATCTGAGCGCTCCAACATAACAATGAGAATGAAGAAGAAGAAGAACAGAGAGGAAATCTTTACATCATCTACGTATATAGATGTCTAGGTCTAAAAGGAAATGTCTTTAAGATAATTGTTTTGTTGTTTTTTTTTCTTTGAAATTCAAATAAAATTGTATAAGCATGTTTAAATACTTCTAATACTTGTATTACCAATTCTTCCAAATGCTCCTTGATGTCATGGAGCTGGGATGGTGAGGGACCATTTTTGGATTGGCCTTGACCTTTGGGCGTATCAGTGCCCCCTCCAGATGAGCAGTAGCAGCAGGAAGGCTCAGTTTGTAGGTCATGGCACATGTCAGAATCTGTGTTCACTGGGAAGTTATTGAGCACCACACTTCTCACTCCAAGAGAATCTGTTGGTTTCTTCACTGCCAGGTGGCACTGGTAGTGTGGCTGAGTTAAAATATCTACCGCTATTTTTTCTCTTGAATGGTAAAGGTCAGAGGATCGGCTCCACTGATGGCTCAGAAGAGAAAACAGGATATCATCACTAGTTGGGCCCACTTGTTTCACAGCTCTTGAAAAAAAGTTACTATCGTGAGCCAAAGAATGCTCTGGGTTGTGGAATTGGAACATTTGCACTAGATCTTTATAGAAGACTGGTGAAGATTTCCCAGGAAAGCCTGGAGGTAGTAGGTGGCTTTGAAGATCTGATTCACTCTGTGATCGCAAGAGTGCTAACGAGTCATTTATTGTGATATTACTATTTGCTTCCACTTGGTTTAACAATGGTTTGCTTTGGTAGATGGAGAGAGAGCTTGAAATTGATGATGTATTTTCTAGACTTGACTAGAAAGAAAAAGAACAAAATCAGTACAGTTAAAAGTATTAAAAGCTCTTTTACTTTAAACAAGATTCAAATTAAAATATTATATAAGCATTAGTGTAAAATGTATCAATATTAAAATAATAATAATAATGATGATCTTTATTATCCATAAAGAATTGTGTACATTTATATAAAGTCGAACATCAGTGCTGATTGTTAGGAGGTCAGAGCTTATCTCATTTTTTAAATGTGTAATTCATCGGACTGGTAAGTAGGAATGTCAATCCCTAAGCCCAGAAGGATGTACTTTAAATTCAATATATATATATATATTCATTTTATGTGAAGCAGTTTGAAGTTTCGAATGAAAGTTTTATAATGCAAAATGAAATATGGACTCAGACCTAGATGATGGATAAGAACAAAACAAGTAGCCTTAAAGAAGTTAACTTTATAAAATTAAATATTGTTCTAATTGTGTTGTCTCTGAATCTGTTTCTCACAAAGACAAAAGGAGATGTCTGTAATTTATGCCTACATCTTATGAGTGACTAAAATAAAAGGTTTAACAAACAGTTTAGGTATAGGTTTTGAAAATATTTTAATTTTATTTAGATCTAGAAGAAAATATGAAGAAACATATACAAGATCTGACAAGGACTCGAACCATGGACCACTGGCTTAGCAACAAGAAAAAATTTAAACAGGGTCTTTGTTTCTGATCGAAGCCTCTGGCTTCAATTCGTGTCAACTCTGATGGTGATTGTGGAGAGACATGGGCATGTTACCAATGAGTACTGAATGCTGGTCCAACTAACTACATTAACTTGTAAGGCTCTTTTTTGGGTGCCTAGATGGTCCTGTTCAGTTCTGTGAAACTGACAGGCAATAACACAAAGCTGAAGATCTGTGGTTCAAGAACTTGCTGTGCTTGCCTGTTATCTACTTTTTACCAAATTTTCTAATAAAAATTTTATTCTAGTGGTTATAGATCTCTAAGAGATTATATCAAGTCATGGGTGGCCCAGGAATGTGCCCTGGAGAGGAAACTCTGGTGCTGCTTCTAAATGGCTAAAACACTGTCCTACCAAAGGTTTGGGCAAAGATGTGCAATACCGGCAACATGTAACATGTAACACTGACGACACAAATGTTCTGCTGCGGATATTTGTAATGCCATATCAACTCTGTACCGCTGTATCAACAACACTGCATCTCCGCCTCTTCCTGGACTTGCACTTGATTCTCTGTTCTGGACTAACTTTACACCAGACTGGCTGTACCTGAATGGGTCTTGACTCCTGACTTCCTCTCCTACTTGCAAAGTTGTGAAACAATGTGAAGTCAAGTGACGCTACACCTTTGCTCTATATGTAGGGCTCACTCAAAACCAATGAAACATTGCTCGACCCTTCTGGATGATCACATGACTAAATCTGGCATAGCTAGCCTGAGTACAAGTCACAACAGATCTTTCCTGTAGGTTGCCACTTGTCATTCATCATGGTTGACTGCTTATCTGGCACTGTATCACTGACGTGTAATTGTGTCAGCTGAATACACACACACACAATACCCCTATTTGTATCACCACCAGAGTTATAATAATAATTTATTACTATAGTTTATAGTAAGCTAATAGATCTAGGTGATAGATCTATTTTAGTATTAAACTAATTTAATTTAAGTATTATAATTACTAGATTTAGAACTGAGAAAGTGAAACTAGTACGTACAACTAATCTAGATCCAAGATTATACTAGATCTAATAAAATCTAATTATAATTACAGACTAGAGATCTAGATTTCTAGATCTAGTAGATCATCTAGAGTCTAAATAATATATTATATAATTATATCTAGAACCAGCAACTCACTAAATAGTAAATAGACTAGTAAATCAGCCTACTGACACACAATACACAGTCAATGAACCTACTCCCATTACTGATCAATCTATAGATTAGTATAGAGTAGAGTATAGATTAATAGTGTAGATTATAGATCTCACTGACTAATTAGATCTATAATCTAGTTCTAGTGATTACTATTAATTTAATTAATAACATTTTTTTAAACTATTTATCATTATGAATGATAATGATTCATAAATCATATATAGATCTATATCTTATATCAGTGATATCATCATTATTTTCATCATAAGCTCTATCATGACTCTTTCTCTGTCACTCTCTAGTAAACTCTAGTTCTCTAGACTAGTAGATCTAATACTAATAGTAGTATAACTTTAGTATAAGTGTTATAAGACATAAGATGATAAGTAGTGACACTGTGAATGATTCTAGCAGGAGTAGTCCTCACTCTTCTAGTGACAACATGACAGCTCTAGACTCTATAGACAGACTTAGACTCTAGATCTAGAGTAGATCTATCATGATGATGTGATCTAGATCTAGTATAAACTCTAGTCTCTACTCTATCATCATGATGATGCCCAATGATGATAATCATCTATGCCAGTCTAATGAGTCAATCATAATGAGTCTAGCCAGCCAGCAGACTTTTAGACTTTTATTAACTTTTAACTTTATAAAAATTAGATCTAGATCTAATCTCTTACATTTTTGGTCTGATCCCCTTCAACCCGTGTTGAAAAGCCAATCGATTTAGAAGAAGGAATAAGTCTAAACGTTTGGCTAAGCTTTCTAAATTGATAAGCCATCATGAAGCAAAACAAGTCTTCTTATTTTGTAGTCGCAGGTTACATTGTTATCTCAGAGAGGACAGAAACGAACCAAATATTATCCGTGGAGATGTTTCGCAAAAAATGTATCTCTTAGTTCACTGCGGTTATTCAATTATTTCGGGCACGAAAAAAACCTTTTTTACCTTACCGTCGCTTCTCTATTTAATTTTATTATTATTATTATTTTAATTATTTTTTTTTAAATTCTAGATCTACTGTCTTGCAGCTTTTTAATATCATTATATACTGTTGCTGTTAAAATATTTTATTAAAATATAGATCTAGACTAGTGGAAAGGTCCTCGTGAGATACAAACACCTTTTGGCTTTTCGATCACTCAGTCGTGAACTTATTAGTTGCAATTCTCTAGAGTAGTAGTCTAGATCTATCACGCCAGGTATAAAGCTGTAAATAGGCCTAAAATAATAATAATAATAATAAGGCTTGTCTTCGAGTCCGAAGATGAGTGAGGAATGCAGTATTTCCCGTGGCTGCGCAGCCCCATCGGTGACCTACATATTTTGCCACAACCATGGCAAGCATAACCATTGTCCGCAGGTGGTCGATTTAGATTTTCTTTTCGCCGTCTGCGTCTGTCCTCGGCAGCGGATTTTCTTTTGGTTTCAAATATGTATCCCGCGGCCTTTGAGAGTGACCTCCAGGCAAGCATAACCATTGTCCGCAGGTGGTCGATTTAGATTTTCTTTTCGCCGTCTGCGTCTGTCCTCGGCAGCGGATTTTCTTTTGGTTTCAAATATGTATAGGTGGTCGATTTAGATTTTCTTTTCGCCGTCTGCGTCTGTCCTCGGCAGCGGATTTTCTTTTGGTTTCAAATATGTATAGGTGGTCGATTTAGATTTTCTTTTCGCCGTCTGCGTCTGTCCTCGGCAGCGGATTTTCTTTTGGTTTCAAATATGTATCCCGCGGCCTTTGAGAGTGACCTCCAGGCCTACAATACCGATGGGAATACCGCAATGAATTTAAAACTTAATTGATAGGCCTACACAGATGTCATACTGCAGAAAGAACTAATGGAAATGATCGCAGGGAAGAAATTGTATTGAAATATTGTCTTCATCAAAGAAAAATAAATTTACCTGCTCCGTTTTTCACCTAGTCCAATAAATTTATTATCTTCTTATCGCATCTTATATAGGCCTAGGCCTATTACAGACGTTACTTCAAAAAAAAGAAGATAATTTTATGTTTCAATCTAGTCATGCATGTTAATCAATGGCAAACTCTGCTAAGTCGTTGGTTTTCATGACTGATTCAGACAAACCATGCCATTCTCTAATGGCACCAGGGAAGAAGGAGCACTTGTACGAGTTTTGTTCTAGCGTATGGAATAAAAAATGCGCCTCTATCTTAGTGTCTTTTATAAGTAACTTATACTGTCAATAGCTGACGTGTACAGCACTAATCTTATAATGTACAGACGTTTCTTCAAAAGAGAAGATATAAGCATACGTTCTACGTATATAACCACATGTTAATCAAGACATGCAGTATGGCTGCCAGCACTCTGGACTTTGTTCTGTGGTCTTGATGTCATCCACTTGTTGTCTTATCTTATATAATACAGACGTTACTTCAAAAAAGAAGATGATTACGTCCTACGCGTCATGCGTTTAGTCATGCATATTAACCAATGACTTAAATTCTGCCAAGTCACTGGTTTTCCTGGCTAGCTCAGGCAACCCATTCCATGCTCTAATAGCACTAGGGAAGAAGGAGTATTTGTACAAATTTGTCCTAGCATATGGGACGAGGAATGTGGGAAGTTTGGGCTAGGATGTCATGTAATTATCTTCAGAATCTGAGAGGTTTGGGCTAGGTTGTCATGCAATTATCTTCAGAATCTGAGAGGTTTGGGCTAGGTTGTCATGCAATTATCTTCAGAATCTGAGAGGTTTGGGCTAGGTTGTCATGTAATTATCTTCAGAATCTGAGAAGTTTGGGCTAGGTTGTCATGTAATTATCTTCAGAATCTGAGAAGTTTGGGCTAGGATGTCATGTAATTATCTTCAGAATCTGAGAGGTTTGGGCTAGGATGTCATGTATTTATCTTCAGAATCTGAGAGGTTTGGGCTAGGTTGTCATGCAATTATCTTCAGAATCTGAAGGTAAATCCAAAACATGTAAATCAACCATACAGGTTAATTAGAGACTTAAACTCTGCTACGACATTATTGGTTTTCTTGGCTGATTGAGGCAACCATTGACTATAAGAAAGAAAAGAAATTTGTAAACATTTTTCCTAACATAGAAATAAAAAAATTACATTTTCTTTGTTTTTTGGTTATTTTATTAAGCGTGTTTTTATATTTTGTTAGTTATGGTTCAGTGTTTTATGTGTCTGTTACAAATTGTGTAAACATTATTTTTTCCACTCCCAGTATGAGAATATTTGTATTTTTTTAAGCTTTAAGATCAAAATTTGATGTACTGGTACATAAGACAAAAACTTATTTTCCCTACAGAGTCAGAAAAGAAAGTGTTTTCTAACTGAATCATTAATTTAAAAAAAAATGCAACAAAGAAATTAAAGAGTGGCATTAGATTACATTTTATTTGTTGATACAGGTATGCAAATGTAGGCTACCTAGATTTAATACATAGCTTTCGTAAATAATGTAATTCATACTATCTTTAGTCATGCATGTAGGATAAGTCAATGAATAACATTGTAAAGTGCAAAATAACTATTTAAAAAATGGAAGACTGTGTATTTTTACCAATAGATTCATAAAGTTTGTTTTATTATACAATTTTTTTACATTAGAATATCACAGTAGCTCACAATTAGTAGTGAATCATAATTTGTCTTTAACAAGAATGACATGGTACCAGAAAAGTTAGTTTATTGTGGCTATACCAATCAATAATTATACTTCACAAGCTTGAGGGGAATCATAAGAATGCTTCACAAAATCATTTTTCCCTCTAATTAACTGGGATTGTTTAATGAAATGAAAGAGAAAATGGACATATAAATATTTTTAAAGAAATGAAATTAATTGTACGGTTACAATTATCAATTTCCTAATTAAGACTACATGCAGACAACTTTAATTCTGATAATCCCTCAAATAATGACAAATTTTAACATCGCAGTCATATTGCATCATGAGAAATAAAAAGGCAGTCAGATTATCAAAGCTGGGGTCATCCACGTAGCATCCAAAGAGATCAGTTGATTACAACACTTTCAAAGCAATGTTAGCCAGCAGTCATTATGAAGAATGGCTCAACCAATGGGCATCATGAACAAACTGGACAGTATCTATGTACATCCCAGCAAAGATTACAATCTAGACACACATCTTTAAATTTTTATCTAAACATCATAAGCCCCATGCACCTACCCCACTGCAGACATAATTTTAAAAGTTTTCACTCATACCCTCTGCCTAGTCATGCGGTGTACAGGCTGGACAGTCGTTCAGACTTATCGATGGTCTTGTGTTCAAACCCTGCCCGCTCCTATCCCCATTGTCACATGGGAGGTTTGGACTTGGAAGTAAACTATCTTCAACTCTGTAGGAACATGTAATTCAACTCAGACAGACAATAATACCACATGAACCCAGCATAATCTATGTATGGAAGTTTGGAACATCCCTAAGAAACAAAGCTTACTACTTTTACATGACACAGACGGATAAAGAGCTTACAGCTCACATAAAAAAAAAAAAGTTGGCTAGATGAAGAAGAATACTGAATGAAGGCAGAATGATAGTTAAACTTGGATTATCCACTCATCCATCCATTTAATGGCTCATTTCACACAACAATAAAAGTTTACATTTTTAACATTCACAAAAATGAAAATACTTTACAGAAAATCAGAACAGTTCTATGTTACATCCAAATACTTGCTTGATCCTGATGTCTTGAGGACTGCATACTCCAATCTTCTCTGTGTTACCTTATCTAAAAAAAATATAATATTTTATTGAACAATGAAATAATTTAGTAAATTTTGCAGTAAAGACGTAAAGTAAGTAAGTAAAAGTATCCCTTTCAGACCTTGTGATCTATAGGGCAGATGATGTAAAGGCCATAATTTTTTGTGGCCCATGACTAAACACAATGACTAACTACCTTTACTTTTCCCAAACTAATGTCAAGTGCCCATTAGAGCTGGGTGGACTTAAGAGGCACCCTTAGGATCCAGAATATGGTATCTAAACAAAACAAGACAACTGAAATCTTGGCCAATTTAATTTCAAGGAATTGCATTTCCAAATTGGTTTTAATGATAGCTCAACATACAATATACATTTTCCTGCAGTATATGACAAACTTACAGGTGTGTGCATAATGTTTGACCTTAGTGACCTGCAGGAGGGGCCATTCATGAGAGACCTACTTGCTGTTGTGTTGTAGTTGATAGCATGGTTAGTTAAGAGTAGCTTGTTGTTTACATTTGAAAGATTAATGTGTAGACCTAGAATGCATATAAAGACTAGTTAGTTTATTACTTAAGCTAGTAAGCTGTAAGCTTGCTGTGTAGTGAGTGGGAGAAAGCATGAACAAAATGTACAAGATATCCCATATATACACAATCCCCTTTAATTCACACTAATTTATAGATAGTGTTTTGTCATAAGATCAGCATAGAAGTTTGTGGTCCAACATGGTCAGCTTTTACAGAACTTTCTTATCATCAAGAAACATTTAAGAAGGGAAAAGAGGAGTCATTTCTAAGTTTAAAAAAAAATTCTTAGAAACAATAATCTTTAAGTTAGGATTGACCTGTTTCTACGGCCAACAGCTAAACTCTTTCTCTCCTAATCAACGACACCGATCTTGATTTGACCCAATTTTTTCAACCAAATCCACATGCTTAAAAAGTCAGGGTTTTTTTGTTTCCTCCCTAAATGTCTTTATTGCTTATGTTTTAATTTTGAATAGTTTCCCTTTGGAAAACCTACAAAAATGTACTTTTACCAAATATGATGTTTTTAAAGGGGGGGGGGGCAAAAAAAATGCTCTATTTTTTTTTAATATTAATTTTCCACTTATAAGTGATAGGGAAAAGTGAGCTCAAGACATTTAATTTATAATTTTTGTAAATGTTGTATATAAGTTTTGTGAAAATATGAATAACTATCATAAAAAAATACTTTTAGTTTAATTTGGGTCATAAAATATTGCCTAAATCTAGTCTAGATCTAAAGAGACTTTTATACAGCCAGTAAGTTTTTATTTTTAAATTCCATTATCCAATATAAAATTTCATTTTGGTTTTGTAATAACTAATTTGTTTTATATAAAAATGACCTTTACATCATCTACCCTATAAACCACAAGGTCTGAAAGGGGGAACTTTTCTCCTTTATATAAAAGGCACATTTATTTCTATACCAAATAAAACATTTTCTGATAACCAACAAAAAAGTCATTAATGTTAAATCATAGCAGGGTAGTGAAATAAATATAAGCGAAATGGATAATTCCATTGGAACAAGGGAAATAATTATGGACAGAAAGAGTTAAAAAGAGTGTCATATGACCAGCAACAAGTAAGAATTATTGAAGTTATGTTTTTTAGTGGTTGGCTTAAAATCCTAAATAAACATATTAACATATACATAGAACTTAGTGCTTAACCATTATGCCTCCATGGATGCCTTACAAAAAAAAAGTCTGCAGATTTTTTTAAAATTTAAAGCACAAAAAATATTTTTAACTCACTTTCAGCCACGAGTGAAAATTACGTTTAAAGCAATGGGCAAGATGAAATACAGTAAAGGATGACTGCCTGGTCGTGTGGGTTGCGCTCTGGGCTGTCATCTCGGTGGTCCCTTCGAGATGTTTGGGCTTGGAAGTAATAATTTTTTTTATAATGGAGGAACATCCAAAACATGTAAAACAAGGAACCAACACAGCACAAGTTTGCCTAATTAATTAGGAATGGAAGGGAACAATGCTCAATTTTACACCAGGAAGACGGGTATGCATGGTTGTTTGTAAAATGTTTTACATGTTTCGGACGTTCCTTCAGAGTTGAAGATATATTACTTTCTAGCCCAAACCTCCCACAGGACGATGGGGGATGGGAGCAGGCAGGGTTTGAACCCGGGACCATCGATAAGTCCGAATGACAGTCCAGGTACAACCAGGCAGCCATGCTGTTACTTCACACTGTTCTCTTACCCTCTTTAGTTTATGTTTGCGTACAGTTCCATCACTGCCAATGTAAAAGTCTGAGATGCCGTTGATAACTCTAAAAACAAATTTAACTTATTTAACTTGCAATTTTTTTTCTATGAATTAAAAAATAGACATATACATTTTTAAAAAAGATAGGCTTTTGAGGTACTTGCTAATAATAAGCATAATGATTAATTTTATAATCAAATGTCAACAGAAACATAAGTAAAAAGTACTATAAAAAAAGAAACTTGAATAACAAAAGAATTTAGCTTTTTTGTACTTATACTGTTATAATTCAATTCTTTATTAAAAGCGCAGTACACAAGAATTGAATAAATCTTAGAATACGTTATGAATTTTATCAAATGTTCAGTAGGGTTGAGCGAGAAGTTTTGTGTTGAAGTCCTCAAGAAACAGGACATTTTAAGATGATCCACTGTTATTAGAACAAATGATAACAATGTGCTTATTGCACTATGGATTTTAAACGTTTGCTTATATTCTCAATTAGATGATATGAGATCTGTCTCATTTTATTGGAATAAATATATATAATATGTACTATAATTGCATTATTAAACCTTATTTAAATCTCTAAAGCGCTTAAATTGTTTCTGAAAGTAACACTACAATTTAATGCCTATAACATACTTATTATATTTTTAATGTCATAATTATTGTGAGAATAAGTTATGAATATTTTGTTGGAATAAACAACAAAAATAGTCAAAACTTACTCAAAGTCTTCATCTTCTATGGTAATCCTTTCGCTGAGGTATCTCCAAAACTTGACAACATGTCTTGGTGAAACAGCTGAGAAAAGGCAAGAATACAGTAAGGGGAAACCAAAACTATGCAACAAAAACTACAAGTAAACTAAATAATTCAAAGTAAAAATAAGTTAAGTTTCCCTTTCAGACCTTACAATCTATAGTGCAGATGATGTGAAGGTCATCTGTTTCTACTGCTCTGCTTTAAGATCCTGTTTCATTACATCCATATAAAGGAGGTAGGGGCAACGAGGATGAGTATTCTTTGTGAACATCCCAAGTTCCACATAGAGTAGGGACTTTAGGGATTAGTTAATCCTCCATAATCCAATGCAAGCTGTGTTGTATGAGGATAGTATGACTTTAGGGATTAATTTATCCTCCATATTCCAATGCAAGCTGTGTTGTATGAGGATAGTATAACTTTAGGGATTAGTTTATCTTCCATAATGCAGACATGACCAAGCCAATGCAAGCTGTGTTGCATGAGGATAGTGAATATACACTTCAAGCAAGTTTCTCAATGTTCTTTATTCTGTCTTGCCATGTGGCAATTTGACGGAGAAAGCGCAAATTTACTGAATTCAATCTACATTCTTTTTTTTGTATACAGTCTATGTCTCACTGGAAAAAGTTGGGTACTCAAGACACATGCATTGTTGACCTGACACATGCATTGTTGACCTGACACATGCACTGTTGACATGACACATGCACTGTTGACCTGACACATGCATTGTTGACCTCCACTTAGCATTTTTTTAGAGAGATTCAAGTTTTCCCAAACTTGCAAGCTGAGTCCAGCAAAAAAGTTGAGTCAGCTTTCTCTCTCTGTGTGCATTTTATCTCTTCTTCTATGGGCAGGTCATTGTGGATTACAGAACCCAGGTGAAAGATTTCATGTATAAGAACTTATGACTTGTTAAAAAAAAAAAAAATTTGTATTTTTTAAAGCTTATATATAAATAAAAACCATTGGATTGACAATGAGAAATTTGAAGTTCTAGATTAGAATGTTAATAAAGGAAATACATAAAGGAAATTTTTTTTTGGCAGCTCAAGCTTGGGTGCTGAAATGAAAATAGATTCAATGGCCAAAACTGAGATTTCAATGATATAAAGTAGAGACATACAATTCCCTTTTAAACCATTGACCAAAATAGGATGAATCTACATCAACAGTCCTGGGAATTTGTGGACCTCAAAAATAACAATTTACAATTTCTACTTAATCCACTGGAGGCACGGTGACTGAGTGGTTAAGCATGTGGGATTCTGGGTTCGAATCTTGGTGAAGACTGGGATTTTTTAATTCCGGATTTTTAGGGCAGCCCTGAGTCCGCCCAACTCTAATGAATACCTGACTTATGTGGGGGAAAGTAAAGGTGGTTGGTTGTTGTTCTGGCCACATAACACCCTGCCATTAACAGTTAGCCAAAGAAACAGATGACCTTAACATCATCTGCCCATAGATCGCAAGGTCCGAAAGAGAAACTTTATTTCTATTTGACCACTGCGGTCTTAAATTTTAAAGAAATTAAAAAGAAAACTAGTTTCTGAATAAAGGAAAAAAAGCAAAATAAATATTATAAAGAAAAATAGATCAAAATCTATCTTTACCACTTTTAATGTTAATGAAATTATGTGTTACTTTCAACAAACCTGACAATTTCCAGGAAACTCTAATAATGAAATCATCCGATTCAAGCAAGCTGGTTTCCTTGATGCTCACAGCAACATCAGCGTAACTAAAGTGTAAGTACAAACGCATTTTCAGCAACTCTACGGCATAGAGAAACATACCCCTGGTAACAAATGAGAAAACATTCACCTTATTTTATAAACTTGTAGACATAAGATTTGAAATATAGGATTCATGAGTGTCTTTAACATTTCTTTTTGGACAGATAATACATAATGGATAATTGTAAACGTTTGTAAAATGCTTGACATGTTTTGGATGTTCCTTCAGAGATGAAGATAATTTACTTCCTAGTCCAAACCTCCCACAGGACGACAGTGAATGAAAGCGGACAGGGTTTGAACCCATGACCACCGATAAGTCCGAAAGACAGTCCAGGGCGCAAATTGCATGACCAGGCAGATATCCAAATTGTTGTGGTGAGTTGGCTGTTTGCTGACTAGATTTCACATTTTTTGAATTAGTAGTTGCTTACTCTATATTACACATTTTATAAATCTAGTATAAAATAATTTTATTGGTATCAACAAAAGGAAATTCAGTTTGACTACAATTGTCCAATTCAGCATAACTACTATAAGAATAACAATATAGATGCAAATACAAACATTAACACACAAAAACTCACACACACAGGCAACCAGCGCTTTATGAATCTTGACTAATAAACATGCTTAAATGAGAGGAACTATCAAAACCCTGACCCACTCCATGAACCATTTAAGCAGACGCATAAGTGTTTAAGCTAAATAAATAAACCCAAAAAAAAGTACAGTTCCCCTTTCTGACCTTGTGATCTATAGGGCAGATGATGTAAAGGTCATCTGATTCTGTGGCCTACGGTTTACGAGGGTGTCATGTGGCCAGCACAACGACCAACCGCCTTAACTTTTCCCCAACTAATGTCAGGCAGCCATTAGAGCTGGGTGGACTCAGAAGCGCCCAAAGATCCCAAAATAAAAAATCCCAGTCTTCACCAGGATTCGAACTCAGACCCCCGGTTCAGAAGCCAAGCGCTTTACCGCTCGGCCACCAAGTCATGTACAAAAAAAATTACTTAGTAACCAAGATACTTACTTATAAATGCGATCTGTGGCAAAAAAATTACTCTCCATAGTTATCTCTTTATGAGTTAGATTATAGTCGTAACTTTGAAGAAACATATATTTTACCTGTAAAAAAAATAAAAAATGATGACTTGCACTTAAATATACTATACAACAGCAATAAAACAAACAGAAGCTGTAAACTACATCTGCAACTTTATATAATGATTTATTTTTGTTTTCGTGACTTACAACCCATCCCAAACTTCAAAGCGATGGGAACCAGTCTTACACTGTACCTATCATTTTGTTGTTTATGTTAAATGTCACTTTTTAAAATTGTGACTCTTATTTAATCAATTTTACCACTGACTGAAAAATGGGCAAAGGCGAGCAACTGGCGCCTAAACCAGTAAGCTTCTGGCAGAAGAGGCTCATTAGTCTTGGTCGGCTATCCATCTAGGACAGGGGTTCTCAACCTGTGGGTCGCAACCCCTTTGGGGGTCGATTGACGATTTGCCAGGGGTCGCCTAAGACGATCCAAAATATGGATTGTTATTGACTACTCTTCTATTGCTGTATGTGTTTGTGCTGGGAAGGGGGTCGCGGCAGAGTGGGGGATTGTAAAAAGGGGTCACCGAGCATAAAAGGTTGAGAACCGCTGATCTAGGAGAAGGGAAACTCTAAATCCAAACCTCCGCTGCCTTGCGGCTATACCCAAACACGGGAAAGGCTTTGGGAGACAATCCTGAGGAAAAATCAGGAGCTGGTGACCCTGAGGCAGAGTGTATCACACTAAGCTACAGCCTGGCAGAACCTGCGGAGCTACTGATCCCAAACTATATTGGATAATCTGTTCCAGGTTCGGAAGCTAAGTTTGACCACTCAGCCACGACACCCTTATTTATGGTACTTTGTGATGTGGGAAATAATTGTTGAACTTGAAGCACTCCTATATCTATGTGGCTGAAGCAATGTACATAAAACTAGATACATTTTACTTACAGAATTACTCAAGTTTTTCTTTAGTTCTTCAATTTTTACAGGACTGAAGCCATTCTTAGTATTGCCACATCTGGTGTTCTTGTCTTGTTGGTTTCCATGGATCAAAGTCTGTGAACTATACCACCTACATCTAGAACAGCTTGATATTTTAGCTACATTCTTTTGTGGACTAATATCAGAAGGTTGCAGACACAGTTTCCAACTACTAATACCCAAAGACAGATGGGGGCTGGAAAGACTTAAAATCTGATATCCTCTGATGCCTTTGTGAGACTTGGATAAGATCTGAAGAAAGCTTGATATATTCATATCAATAAAAAATTATGACTGACTGCACTCAAATATCTGTTTGACAAGAGAAGAACCAGGCCAAAACTTGATAACTTCCAATCTATGGAGAGATTAATATTTATGTTTATTTTGTAAATTTTGGACATTCTTTCATAAATGAAGACTAGATTACAACATTCTTAGATTCTAGAATAAAAGAATATTAGAGTCTACTGTCTGTCTTAGGTCTACGACTAGATTAGACTTAGGTCTAGATCTAGTAGATTAAGATTTATATTTAGATACAACTGATGCTGCAGTGATAGTTACTAATAGTTATAGTATAGATCTACATCTAGATCTATTCTATCTACGTCCTTACTCAGTAACTGTCCAAACCCCCTGGCCCTAAGCTAGGCTAGGCTAAGCCGGCTAATAAAATTATAAGGCTACAGCATACGGCTAAGTATCTTATCTTATCTTATATAATACAGACGTTACTTCAAAAAAGAAGATGATTACGTCCTACGCGTCATGCATTTAGTCATGCATATTAACCAATGACTTAAATTCTGCCAAGTCACTGGTTTTCCTGGCTAGCTCAGGCAACCCATTCCATGCTCTAATAGCACTAGGGAAGAAGGAGTATTTGTACAAATTTGTCCTAGCATATGGGACGAGGAATGTGCCTTTATCTTTGTGTCTTTCAGAGTATTTTATTAAATTTTGTTTTTGTATTTGAAGATTATGGTTCAGTGTTTTATGTATTATTGCTACTTTACTTTTGAGCCTTCTGTCCTGAAGGCTTTCTAAATTTAGTGATTTTACTAAAGGTGTTACTCTAGTCAAATGTGAATATTCGTTTGTTATGAATCGCACTGCTCTATTTTGTGTCTGTTCTAGTTTCTTAATGTTTTCTTGAGTTGAGGGGTCCCAAACAGAGGATGCATATTCTATTATTGGCCTAACCAAGGTTAAATAACATTTTAGTTTTATGTTCTTATTTGATTTATAGAAATTTCTTTTAATAAATCCTAATGCTTTGTTTGATTTTTTTGTAGTTTCATCAATATGTGGATTCCATGACAGTTTTTCATTTATTATAACACCTAGGTATTTTGCGTTTTTAGTCTGTGTTACTGGTTTGCCATGAATAAGATAAGTGGAATTAATTTGTTTTAGTTTTTTTGTTACTCTTAACAACTGACATTTTTCTGGGTGGAAAGACATGCTCCAATTTGATTCCCATTTCTGTAATTCATCTAATTCTCTTTGTAAAATATCTGTGTCTTGTGTTGTTTTTATTGTTCTATATATTATGCAATCGTCTGCAAATAATCTGACTTTTGTTCCTGAAGTAATGCAATTTGGTAAATCATTTATGTAAATTAAAAATAGTAGTGGACCCAAGACTGTTCCTTGAGGTACACCTGAGTTTACTGTTATCGGTGTTGATTTAGAACCATTTATTATTACAGTTTGACTGAGTTTGTTCTCTCCCTATCACTTTTATCAGAAAGTCTTTAATCCACTGATGCAGTGGACCATTAATGCCGAAATATTTTAATTTTTTAAGCAAACTATGGTGGTATCAAAACGAATAATAGATCTAGAATCTAGATCTATAGAGATCTAGGGTAAAAAAAAAACAGTGAATGTCTTAGCCAAAAGCAGACCGAAAAGGGTATTTTGTTGTACTGTCAATAAGTCAAAAGGTTTCATTTCAACCGGAAATAAAAATAAACAAAAATGAAAGTGCAATCATAACCTATATAAGTCTCCATACAGTAATACAGAAGGACCTAAGGTGCTGAATACAGACGTTACTTAAAAAAAAAAAAAAAGATGATGGTCCTACGCGTCATGCATCTAGTCATGCATGTTGACCAATGACTTAAATTCTGCCAAGTCATTGTTTATCCTGGCTTGCTCAGGCAACCCATTCCATGCTCTAATATAACTAGGGAAGAAGGAGCATTAGTACAAATTTGTCCTAGCATATACAGCCGGGTATATCTTTGTGTCTTTCTAAGTAGGCTATTTCATTAGATTTTGAATTTGAAGATTATGGTTCAGTGTTATATGTATAATTGCTGTTATGCAGATATTGGGTCCAGCTGAACTTTTTTTTACTAACTGGAGAAGGGGCTAATGCAAAGTAATTTTAACTGGCGCCTAAACCAGTAAGCTTCAGACTGGAGGGGCTCTTTAGCCTAGGACAGGGGTGGGCAACCTTTTTCTATCGAGGACCGTATTACATTTTTTTTTTAGAAGTGGGGGGGGGCGCATATATGTAATATGCATTTACAACTTAGAAGAATACGCGAGCTGTCTTTTAATTTACATGTACCAATTGAGGTAATACAAGATTTAACGATTTTTTAGACTAATTTAACGAATATTTGTTTATCATTTTGTTACTGTATTTTATTTCACATCAATACATCACAACAATTTATTTGTACAGTTGTACTTAATGTGAAGTATTTAACTGTTTACACTCGTGCAAAATGTTCCGAAACTGTGAAACTAGCTTACTAGTTCTTATCCTTGTGACTTCTGTCAAATTACAGTCAGTTAGCATCGACACTTGTTTATTTTCAAACAAAATAAAAATTCTTGTTCACTGATGTAATACAAAAAGTTTAGCATAAAGTTTTTTAAGTATGAAAATACAGCTTCTGGCACCCATAAATATCCCTTGGAAGAACTGACTGGAACTTCTCTTTCAGGTCATAATTTGCTTGGAAGTATTTCCTTTGGAGCTTAATCAGCTTCTGTACAAAATTGTAAAGTAAGGGTACTGAAAGCTGGTTTTAATGTTCTTGAAATCTTAAATTTTGCTTTCAAATTCCACATGTCTTGTACTTTTCAACCATTTTACTATAAATAGTTTCACCTTTCAACAAAGAAATCTGTTTTCACTTGTTTGCCTGGAGAAACGGAAAAGCTTTGTTTGAAAAGATGCACATACATTTTATGTGCAAGCAAAACATTGCAGTACTTCCGATGAATAACATGAAGTCTGTCTTCCACTCTTCATTATGAATTTTAGTAACAAAGAGAAAGTCAATGTCCTTCAAGGAACATAACAATTTCTTCCTTGAGGTCCCATATTCTTTTCAATACCTTGCCCATGCTAAGCGGATACTACTGTGGTAAAGAACATCGGAAAGTTTTGTTTCCACATCTTCAGGTACTTCTCGAAGGTGCCTGTGGTTAAGACCCCTAGCTACGATAAGTTTGATTGCTGAAATAATGCAGTCAATAATAAGTTTGATATTCCATGCAGCTTTGTGCAAACTTTCCACTGTAGAGTTAATGGTTGGGATATTTTCTTTAATTTATAAAAAAAAAAAATCTGTCAATCAAAGCACGGGTTCCATCAGTTGTTACACTTGCGATCTTGCCCCAAGCCATCCTAAGGTTTCAACACAGTTCTTCATAGCATTGAAAAAATACTGGCCTGAGTTTGTGTCTTTGACTGAATTTTTCGAAATATTGCCAATAAGCATAATCTTTTTTTGCTTTGAACTTTTTAGAATGACAAGAAGAGACAAGGTTTCTTTAGCCTCTTCATCATAAGTGATAAGAAGATATTTTAAATTATTTAATTTATATATATATGCATTTGTATATGTTTAATCTGTGGGTACATTTAAATTCTGTAGATTTCCGCGGGCCGCATAGAACACTCTGGCCGGCCGCATGTGGCGCGCGGTCCGTAATTTGCCCACCCCTGGCCTAGATCTATTACAAATTTAATTAAGTGACAGATTAAGTTTTTTTTTAAAAATGTTTTCTTGCTAATATTTTAACTTCCATGCCCAAAGTAAAACCACTAGGCTACTCATGCCTTGACTGGCATTCCACAGCGGCACTGCCCTGCATAAGTCCGAAAAATAGTGGATCTATTCCTTACATTATTTCCGCCTGGTCGCGCGGTTTGGGCGCTGGACTGTCGTTCAGACTTATCGATGGTTCCGGGATCAAACCCTGCCCATCCCCCGTCGTCATGCACAGTGGCGTAGCAAGATACCAGTGGGCCCCGGTTCAAGAATATATTGGTGGGCCCCTCCCCCAATAAGACAAATACAATGTATGACAAAACAATTGAGTAGGCCTAATCTGAATGTATCAGTACAATGACCAAAAGACATTCCAATGCAAGAAGAGTAACTTTTTAATAATCTTATTACGTTTGACTCTGTTAGAAGTCTCCAACACGAATTCAAAGTCAATGTTTGTACAATTTTAAACATAATGAAACCAGTAAACGGAGTTTCAAATATATACAGAAAAGTTTTATGAGTCCAAGTTCCCATTCTACACATTCCTAAAACACTTATATGTGTAAAACTTTGAAGCATTGATACAAACTATTATCTAATTCTACGTCCATTATTTAACAGTAAATAGATCGAATATTTATTTACTAACATTTTTCTGCTCTTTTAAGTGGCAAAGTAAGAAACAAGAGCTTTTTCAAGAAAGATGCATTTCCAAAACACGATTCTTAAAGACAACCTGCACCCATTAAACCACTGTTACATCAGATCTGAACGAAGTGGTCGTCTCCTTTCCATTAGGACTAAAACAGAAAGATTTAAAACTCCTTTATCCCACTATCGGTCAGAGTGTTACACCCATTAAACCACTGTTACATCAGATCTGAACGAAGTGGTCGTCTCCTTTCCACTAGGACTAAAACAGAAAGATTTAAAACTCCTTTATCCCACTATCGGTCAGAGTGTTACAAGATCAGCTGTCGTCATCGAGAAGTACATAGAAGTCAAACTCATAAAGCGCTGGTTGTGAATGTGTATGTGTGTGAGTGAATGCTGTTCGAATTTTTCATCCATATTGCTTTTTATAAAGTAGTTACGCTGAGGTTGTCAATTGTAGTCAAACTGAATTTCCATTTGATTGGATCAATAAAATTATCTTAGGTTTCTTCTGATGAAACAATGCCCAAAGGCCATTGTAGTATCCAGTCATGTTTTAAGCACCATCATAGTTTAAGCCTTGCAGTTTAGTTAAGGATAAATGGGGATTTTTTTTTTATTACTTGGAGCATTTGTTCGGCAAATTCTACTGACGTCTGATTCTTACAAATATGAAAACCTAGAAATGACTATCTAATTTCTTTTTCTTTGGATGTTGCCGCAAATTGTTGCGTCATCGGAGATCATTAGCAGTATCAAAAAAAAAATAATAATAATAATACGAATTTGGTATCAACTTTTTATTTGTCTAGAGTGCTGTCACTAATGAAAGAGACAAATGGTACAGACTGGATGTCCTAAAGTACCAGTATTTTAGCAAGACACCGAGAGGTCATATTTTTTGTTAGAATCACCATAGACTGAAAAGATGTCAGTCTTATTTTATTTATTTATTTATTTTTTTTTGTAATTAAAAAGACAATGTACGTAGTGCGAATACAAAAACATGTGTTTTACATACTTTAAATACAAAAAGAAATAAAAAAACATGTTAAGCTTTGAAAAGAATGAATAATTTGCAGCTGTATCGAAATTTTAATTAGTGACGATCGGGACTATCCTTGCTTCTTAACCAAACACTCTCCATCCCCCACCATTCTTGTACTACCCATAAGTGTATAACTATAAACAGACAAGAAAAAAAACACATATGGAGACGATTGTCACCTCAAACGCACAATTAGGGTTAGCCACCATTACAAGTCACAAAACCTGATGGAAAGCAAATCCTTACATTAAAGCTTAAAACACTGCTTTTTAAGTTCATATAAATTCTGGGACAAAGCTCAGGATATTTTGAGAGAGCTTTTTAAATTCTACTTTTTTTTTTTTCGGTATATACAAAAGTGCATTTTTTTTTCACTTTGGTGTCACCCCAAAGTTCTCAACTAGTCAAGAGTCATGGGCCCAGGCGCAGTGGGCCCCTGATGGTCGTGGGCCCGGGTTCATTGAACCCCTTCGCGCATGGATGCTACGCCACTGGTAATGCAGGTTTGGACTAGGAAGTAAATTATCTTGAACTCTCAAGGATCATCCGAAACATGTCAAACATTTTACAAACATTTTACATTTTTAGAAACATATTGTAAAACTCCAGTTAAACCCAATCGGTTTAAACCTAATAATAAGTTAGCAATAAATGTATTACTACAAAATGCAGGTTTCCTTTTTGTCTTTCGTCAACTGTCCGACCAGTTTATCTTTTTTTATTTTACTTTATAAGAGGCTTTCAGGTTCCAAGCAAGTTACGTCACCTTATAAACGTACTTTTCTGTCTACTATGACAATCTTACGTGACACATAGTTGTTAAAGGGACGCAATCTCGATGGCTTAATCAATAAAAGTCACCTCCCTCTAGCCATGACTACAGAGTACAAGGATTACGACATTCTTGCTCTAAATTACCCCGTGTATGTATATATCCAATGAGAGGCCAGATTCCATGTTATGTTGGGATTAGGAGAGTGGAAATGAAAGTCAAGTAGCCTCCCCTTGTTAAAGACGTTTATCCAATCACTGAGTCTTGATCAATAACAACAAACTTATATGACTCCTGGCATATTTTTTTTTTTCGTTCATCTACTTACTTCGCTGGCAGAGGTAGCATGGAGTTGTCTGTTAAACTTTATCTCGACTGGATACTTCTGCAATACTAGTGTAAGTAGAAGTTATAATGTATATTATTATTTTATAGTAAATCTTCTTTTTTTTGCATGCAATTTGTGATGGAACAGTATGTACAAGCATCGCATTGATAATCGTAAGACAATATTTCATCTCTATGTTACTATGTGACTATCTCTTATATTTTACAAACTTTCCTTTAAAAAAAGTAAGACATTTGTTAGGTTCTAGGCATGTTCATATAAGTAGAAATTAAACTTTTTAAAAAAAAGTTAGTTTTGAAGTCAAACCGATCAGTGTGATCCCTACTTAAATTTCCCTTTTTGAGCAGTTCTTCTCATATGTAGGACTCATATAAATGTTACAAATGAGAACCAAGAAAATGAAATAAAAGATGATGACTGGAGACCCAAAAGAAAAGCCCTTATTGAGGCAGGCGCCGAAGACAAAAACTTAAATAGACCGCCTGACAACGGCTTTGTCTGCATGAGATGCGGAAAAATATGCAGGTCGCAACGTCGCAACTGGGTTTGCGTAGTCAACGGGGTTATATTGTTATTTTAGATACCGTCCATAAACGCTTAATCTCCAAGGTTCCCATATTTTCTTTGCTTTTCCATTTCAGTTTCTCTTAAATTATGAGACAGTGGTACGGCTATGTCAATAATGCTAGCTGTTTCTATTATAAACTCCTTTATGCATTTAGATAAAAAGGATTAGGCTTTTTTTTTTTTTTGGAGGTGTCCAAAAGCAATAAGTGTTTCGTGTTTACTTGTTTTCAGTATCATTACCATTCTCTTTTCTGACATAAGTTTCATAAGCTACTTATCAAGACACAATTTTGTTTGCTTTCATTTTTTTTAACAGAACATGAACCAATCGTCTGAAAGACACTTCGGAACAAAAATGTTCATTTTGGCGATGCTGTTGCATTTGCCAACCTTGAGTGCTATATCAGGTAAGATTTTTCTGCAACACATTTTAAAAAGTTTGGGATTTTAAAAAAAATAGTATTATGTTATTAGTTTTAAGAAATGTCAGAAATAGATTTTATAAGCGTCAACATTGAATTTTGTATTTTCTTTAATTATTTTAACATTTTAGACGTTGTTTGGACTTAATGTTTTCAGAATTTTATATGAATTATATATGAATTATATATGAATTATATATGAAGATCATTCAATTAGTGAATTAGTGAATGGAACACTAATCACAGTCTGCGTTCTTTTTATGTTACTCTCTGATACTGTCGAGACCAACACTTTTAAAACAATTCTCAACTTCTAATGGCGCATTCACACAGAGATTCGAATCGATGGCCATCTCTAAGCATACTACAAAAACAATACTTAGAGTCTGAGATTATCTTCTGAGTTGAAATCACAGGTCAATTGAAGCGTCTATCCTACGACCTCAATGAAAGCAATTTTCCGGTCTGAGAAGGTTCCAATAAAATTCCCTTACACGTTTTTAGTTCTAGGGTTTTAAACCTAAGGGCTAAGACACTGGCGAGTAAAATCGAGACCACTCGTTATAGTAGGTCTCAACTCTGACCTGCGACGTACAGAACTGTGACGTGGCAGCCAGCTATTGGTCTCCACCGCCCACAGGTTGCGACGATGCAAGTCAGTGTTCAGGCCTTCTATGACAATTGGTCTCGGTCGAAACCGGATATCCCGGGGGAGACCATGTCATTTTCTTTCTCTACACCACATCTGCCGGTCCGGTGACATTGTGAGTGTTGAGGTTTTCTTTTATTCCCGCAAGTTCAATGAACTCGGTTCCGACGTGGTCATGCTTTACTTAACTCTGAGCCTATTCATCTCCTTTTAGGTACAATTTCACCTCGAGACCTCGATAAGGCTGAAAAAAGGTCTGAAAAGACGGGGGAAAAAGAGGAATCATTAAGTTAGATTAATATTTTAAGTATGTAGATTTCACTTGTGGCAAAATTTGTTCTAATATCTGTAAAAATATGTAACACGTTATATTGTCAACAATAATGGGTTGTTGTTTTTTTTTCAGAATTCACGATTTCTAGCCCCTTCCAGAGTTCGGGCATCTCAAAAGGCAACTTAGCCAGAGAAGCTGTAAAATTATGCCCCATTGTCTTTACTCTATCAACTGATAGATTAGCAGCATTGGAGCATCACCGCCAGCGCAAAGTTCTCTCAACATGTTTAAGAACTACAACTAATGGCCAGCACGTAGGTCTATATCAAACGATCAACGTGTTTACAAACGAAGCAAATTTGGATGAAGCTGGCACTGATTCAAAACTGTTCTCTACGCTAGATAACGTGGTCCAAAGGCGAACTCTTCCCATCAGCCCTTCAAGTCTGTTCCTGCTTGTTGATGGATACCATTACGTCATCGGCGGCACGGCAACAATAGCTATTCAAGGCCTAACTCTCTTTTTGACTGAACTAGTCTCCACAACCGGCGCTGGCGTTTTCGGTACTAGATCTAGATCAAGTTATGGTTTGGAAAAAAGAGCAGCATTCAACACGTGCAGCCCACGTCGAATGAACAGCAGATGGTTTTTGGAATTTCTTCGTACTGGCAAACTGTGTCAGACGCACGTCGTCAAAGTCAGATTTGGTATTGGACGATGAGAGGCTAGATTCTCTTTTCTTCAATAGATCTAAAACTTGGCATTTTTCGCCCTTAGATATATGTAGCACGAGGGTACCCGGAAGATTAATTGGATCAGGGAATTTCAATGTAGGCCTAGAAAAGGAATTGTTACTTTTAGCTCATATCAACTCTGTCTGGTAACAAGGTGCACTCGTTAATTCTTCCACACCCATTCTCAATTTGAAACTTTGCAAAAATTATTCATTGATGTAGATAAGAAACGAATAAAATAAAACAAAAAACAATTAGTCAATTTAACTACTGGTATTTAATTATTTTGATTGATACCGACAATGGAAATTAATCCTACAGTATTCACGCATATGGCTAAATATGTAGGGTTTGTTTCCTTTATATAATTGTTCCCATTATTTCTCCCACACCCACTCTCGGATCAAGTTGAAATTTGTTAAAAATTTTATTGTTCCTAGCACAAACATGAATCAGAAAATTAAATTACCAATTAGTCAATTAATTATTGGGAATTCATTGTTTTGATTGATATCGAATACGGGAAATAACTTATACATTATTGAGAGATATATGTGTATGTTAAGTGCGGAGTTCTTCCCCTTTTTTTAAAAGGAATTTTTAAATAGGGGAGGACTTTCATATTACTGAAACCAGGCTCAAAGGTAGGTTATCTTTCTACGTCATTGAATAACTTTATAACTAAATTTTGATTTCATATGGATAGAGATAGCTAGCTTAAGTAGGCTTTTTACAACCCCCCCCCCCAAAAAAAAAAAGTATTTCAAAATGTTAACTGCCCATTTTGTGAACAAAAGCATTCTCTTTTTACAAAGCGTTTATCAACTCTGTCTGGTACAAATTTTGAACACGTTATTTCTCCCATTTCTTATTCTCGTATCAAGTTCAAACTTTGCATAAGTATTCATAAATCCTAACAAAACATGAAGCAGTCAAAAATGAACCAAATTATCTAATTATTTAGTGGTTATTAAATAATTTTGTTGAATATCGAAAAGGGGAAATAAATCTTACGGTATTGAGTTTAATTGTTCTTTCACTTACATAAGTCTTTCGTTTATGACGAAATACGTTTTTTTTTATTATATTTTTATTATATTTTGCTTGTTATGCATACAACAAAAATGTAACATTTAAAGAGATTCTATAACATTCTACTAGAAAATAAATTTTAATTGGTTGCAATTCTGGCGGATAGTCTTTCAAAAAAACCTAATAACCACTCAGTTCCATAAATAAGGTTATGATCGCATTGAAATGTCTTAGTAAAAGACACATTTAGTCATGATTATTAATATGAATGACCTTTTACGTTACTATACGTTGTCTGTTGTACAATATACATACGTTGTAATATCTTCTCTTTCGAATCAACATCTGTTATATATATATATATATATATATATATATATATATATATATATATATATATATATATATATATATATTATATATATATATATTATATATATATATATAAATATATAATATAATATATATTACAGATGAAATATACGGCTATAAATAAATGTGACACTGTTAAGATTTGTTTAACCTCACTGTCTGATTTGATGAATCATGTAATCAGATGTGGAGAAGAAAAGCGTACACGGATCCAATAAATGTCATTTAAAGGAATGAGTATCTAAACGCTTGTTTCTGACACCATACATGCAATATGAGGCTTTAAAAGTGCGAATGTCTTCGAGACCGAAGATAAACGGCGAATGCATGACTGAGAAACGTTGGACCACATGGAAACTTTGTAGCAGAGCCCGGAAGAGGTAGTTTCTAAAATATCAAGCTCCGAAGCCCGATCTCCGAAACCGGTGTGCAGCTATGGGTCAAGTTATTCGACACGTCCGGTGAGAATGAGATGAAATCAGTGGCGCAGCGTCTGTAAGCGCGAAAGGGGTTCATTGCACCCGGGCACACGAAAAAAATAGGGACCTAATGGGCTTTGAAGTGGAAAAAAAAAAGTAAAATAAAGTGCTTAGAGGAATTTAAATGTTCAAACGTTTACCCAATTTGTTTAGCATCTAATTTATATGCTCGTTAATATATAACACTATGTAATAGTTAAGTACTTTTACGAAGACGTATATGCATTGAAAAGGAGTCGCTGTGGCTGAGTGGGGGGTGCAGAGTTCGAATTCTGGTGAAGACTGGGAATTTTAATTTCGGGATTTTTAGGGTGCCTCTGAGTCCACCCAGCTCTAACATTAGTTGGTCTTTGTGCTGGCCACATGACGTCATCGTTAAGCGTTGGCCACAGAAACATGGCTATTACTTCATCTGACCTACAGATCACAATATCTGAAAGGGGGACTTATGCTTTGAATGTCTTGAGACTTTTACTTTTGGGAGTTCGTTAATGAATGGGGTGTAAGAAGACTATGATTGTTAAAAGTGATATTGGCGTGTCTTTTTGCAAATGTGCTTATACATATATGATGACTTTGGTTTGTATTTTGTGCCCATAAAACTTCGACCTGCTAAATGGAAATGCCAGAAGAAAGAGCTTGAACCCTAGCACACCGATGCCTTGCTACTGTCAGGTGGGTTTAGTCGCTTAAGTAGGGTATGATATGATGGTCCCGTATCCCCAGCCTGAACAGAATAACACAAGAACCTAAAGTGCACGGCATGTAAAATACGAACATCGAATAACAGTTATTCAACTGAACAGTTAGTGAATAACAACAGTTATCAACATGAACAATATTTAATAATAATTAATTATAAGTTATCAACATATTTACATATACATCACTATCATTGAAGTCATCATTGAATTAATAATTAGTCTAATATCACGCCAATAAGTTTCCATAACACACCTTCACGCTCACACTCCATCTCGGCGCCCAACGTAACCTCAACTCCCTACACCTCAACAACAAGAGTTACTGCAAAACTCCAAGGGCGGGAAGGCGACACACTTTCCCATAGCCCAAAGCCTAACACCCCTTACAAAGGGGAAACACAAAACCAGCTACCCAGCCAACAAACGAAGCTCTCTCTCTCTTGCGGGAATTAAGGATGACGTAAACACACACACACACACGCAATATTCTAGACAACAAAACGCACTAAAAAGAAACTACTTCCTATACGCTAAAACACCAATATTAAATGCACGACATTCACGCGCGCACGACAGCTACGCCTCTGGCAAACCTTCCCCCTCCATCATTCGTTAAGTCGGGGATATTATTTCCATTTCACAAGTCAACTAAATATACCCCTCCCCCCCCCCCATCTTTTTTAACACACGATTTCTTTAAAACGAATTTGTTAACATGTTTTAGAAGATATACATTATGTATTAAGAAAAATGAACTATTCTGCATTATATTTTTTTTTAACTAGATCTAGATCTGGCTATCAAGTCAAACGCCCACTATTCCTCTTGGAGACAGGGGCGTAGCTAGGAATTTTCCATCGTTTGGGGGCCCGGGGGCTTGACCTCTTTGGGGGGCCCCTGGATTTTTTGCGTAATATTTAATTTTTAATGTAAAAAACACTTATTTGGGGGCCCCTTTCATGTGGGGGCCTGGGGGATTTTTAATTTCTCCCCCTCCTCCCCCACACTAGTTACGCCACTGCTTGGAGAGGTTCATATTAAAAGTTGTGCACATCAGTTTGCTCTTTGTTAATAAATTTGATTAAACAGTGGGAAAAAAAGTGAAAAAAAAAATGTTTAAAATATATAGTTTATTAATATTATGTAGCCTACACCGGATGCACCCAAAAAAGTTTTTTTTTATATGGATTTGCTTTCATTTTATGAAAATTTCCCAGCTTAGGCGTCCGCTTGATTTAACCGGCATTGAAGAGAGCACCTGACAGCAGGCGGCTTCCTGACGAGACAGCTGGAGATTTAATACTAAGGCCGCTGAATACACGTTTCAGTCGAAAAAGAAATCTCGCCTGAAAGAGAACCTAAACCGATCATCTGCAGGCAAAGTTTATGTCTGCACTGGATGTGGCAAAATATGTAGGTCACAGCTGGGACTGCGTAACCAGATGAAAAACCGTACCCCTCCTTAATCTTCAGACTCGCCTTATGATTATTATTATGAAAATCTTCAGTTGAGTATGATGAGAAATAATTAAGAACAAAAACTAATAAGAGCGAAAAACGCAACAATTTCAACACTACGGTACACATTTTTTATTTGTTTAGAACATTGACATTGACATTTTTAACAATGCTACTGAGATTTGAAAAAAATAATGTTATATATACTTCGTTAAATGCGTTGATTTAAAAAACGAACCCCAAATTGGAAGGAAACGTCCAGACTTTAAAAAAACGAACCCCAAATTGGGAGGAAACGTCCAAACTTTAAAAATGATACACAAATCCATCCATGCATTTCATCCTTATAACTAAGCAAAGTTCCCCTTTCAGACCTTGCGATCTATATTATATATTATTATAGGCCTATATACTCTTTTCTCTCCTAATTAACGATACTATCGTTGATTTGACTTTAATAAATTAAATTAATTTCTGGTTTTATAAACTTCAATTTGTGTTATATACAAAGAGCATGCATTCTCCAATAATACTATACTAAAAGTAACATTTTCTGATTACAAACAAAAATGTTATTGAAGTTTAATTATAACAGGGTAGAATGTGCATATGTGAAAAATGAACAATTCTGACAGAACGTGGACAAATAATTACGGAGATAAAGAGTTAATGCATTGAATTAAATTGTAAAATTCCCGTGGACATTCCCTACCATTCATGCCATTTTGAGCCTTCGTGAAGTTAAATGTTAAGATCGTATAGTCCTCAACTTGGTCTTACAATAGCATCGAGATATATATATAGTCCTCAACTTGGTCTTACAATAGCATCGAGATATATATATAGTCCTCAACTTGGTCTTACAATAGCATCGAGATATATGAGAAAACTTTCAATATCTTCAGTAAAAGAATTTCGCACCAATGGACCTCATTTACCAATCGTTAACAAACAACATTTAGCCACGTGATAATAATTGATAAAACAATGAAAATTACGTATCCCCTGACAGCCTTTATGGATTGCGTAATTTGTATAGAAGATATAGAGAACCACGTGTCAAAATGTTTGTTTACTATTGGTGAATGAGGTCCATTACGTCATATTGTTTTACTATACACCTATTACCAGTGGAAACAATGAAAAAAAAACGCGTTATTAACATACCATAAGAAAAAAAAAATGTAATGCATGATTACTAAGCAAATATACATAGGACCTAATAATACTGAATGGTTTATAACAATCCCAACAAAAAAGAGACAATTTAAAAATATTCACTCTAGGTCCAAGACATTCTAATATAAGAAAAGTCTAAAATATTCTTCTTTAGACCTTAATCCATTAGCCTTAACAGCACAGCCGTAGGGGAACAGGGCCAGCCTAAGATAATTGGCGGCCCAAATGAAAGAGAAGATTAAAAAAAATATACTGCGAAAAAAAAATTATGCAAATTATTAAAAACCTCTGACAATAACATTGAAGTCAAGTTTCGTTATTTCTTCTCTAATGAAATGAATCCTGTGTGAGCCCCCACCAATCGGAAGTCCTATGTGGCTGCCTAGTTTGCCTATGCCTAACGCCGGCCCTGAATGGACTATAGGCCTACTTTCATGAAAATGTTAAAAATTCAAATTGAAGTCTACAAACCCAAAACAGAATCCGCATAAACACTTCAGCTACGACATTGTTATAATCAAACAGAATACCTAGATCTACAAAATTGCGCTAGATAGGCCTATATGTGACGATTTCACAGCATGGAAATCTAAATTAAAACCAGCCACCCGCCTTTGTGTTAAGTCTACTAAAGTCTACATAGAAGGTTTTTCTATTTTTTGAAGGACGTTCGCACTGCTCCCTCTGGTGTGTAGAGGTGGCGTTGAAAGTCGTCGAATAGTTGCATGTTCCTCCAAGAGTAAGAGTCCTTGTCTACATAGTTGTCGCCCTTGTACCATTTCTTGGTCTTTTGTGAGCTGGCCTCTGTATGGCGTGCAAGATGCACAACTCTTCCTTTAATCTGCAGGGTATAAAAAGAAAACAGTTTGAGCAGCGAATTCTCTCGGAAGGTGTCTCTAATCATTGAAATGTCTCATAAATAATATTTAATTGTGTTCAATTGGGCTTGTATCCATTGTAATTAAATATTTCAAGCAGGATTTAATGTATGATTAAAGACGCAAAAGCTAGTCATATTCGACAAAAAATCGAAAATTCTGATTCTTCAAAGGAGCTATTCAGGATCACCGCTGAAATGTTAGGGGGAGCAAATAACGAACGTTTGCCGTCATCTATCCCACTATCTGAACTTCCTGATTCCTTCAATAGATTCTTCATTGGGAAGATTGAGCAGATTAGAAATGACATGCCATCCCTCTCATCACAGCTTGACCACTCTCCAATTTTTCAAAATACTCCTTTTTGCGAGTTTCAGCGTGTATCTGAAGATTATGTCAAAAGTACTATTTTGAAGATGCCAAATAAGTCATGTGACCTTGATCCCATTCCAACCTCCTTGCTCCTTGAATGTTTAGATGAGCTTGTACCTACAATTACCAACATTGTGAACTCTTCACTGACTTCAGGCATTGTACCACGGCAATTTAAGCATGCACTTGTCAGGCCCTTATTAAAGAAATCCAGTCTTGACCCGGAATGTCTAAAAAACTATCGCCCGGTATCAAATCTTCCCTTCCTGTCAAAGCTTCTGGAGCGCATCGTGTTAGCGCAAATTCTTTCTCATCTTGAACAGTACTGTCTCTTGGAAGAATTTCAATCTGCATATAGGAAGTGCCGTAGCACAGAGACAGCAGTGGTCAGGGTACTAAACGACTTACTTCACAATTCCGACAAAGGCCACATATCAATTCTTTCCATGCTGGACTTGTCCGCAGCCTTTGATACGCTAGACCATGAAATTATGATGGCCAGATTCTCTGCAACTTTTGGTTTAGCAGGAGTCGTCCTAAAGTGGCTTGGATCATACCTGACGGAACGCACCCAAAGTGTCGTTGTTAGCGGGACGGAATCAACAAGCTTACTTTTGAAGTACGGAGTACCCCAAGGATCAGTTCTAGGCCCAGTACTGTTCACTATGTACACATATCCACTCAGCGGTGTCATACGGCCAACCGGCATCTTATACCATTTCTTTGCCGATGACTCACAGTTATACGATTCATCAGTACCCTCAGAGGTGTCGCATCTGGCAGAGAAAATCAGTAGTACCGTTGCAAAGGTGAGCGATTGGATGGTTGAAAATAAACTCAAGATGAACGAAGACAAGACAGAAATAATTAAGATTGGCACTAGGAACAATGTCTCAAAAGTTGAAAGCACAGATTCTCTCTTTATCACTAACTGCCATGTTCCTTTTGTCCATGTAGTGCGGAATCTTGGAGTTTTCTTCGACTCAACACTATCTTTCGACCCACACATAAATCAGCTCTGCAAAGGTCTTTATCTGCAGCTGCGCAGATTAGGCCAGATCCGACCATATTTAACAACGGAGTCAACAAAAACGCTAGTTGTGGCATTCATACTCTCCCGCCTTGACTACTGCAGCGCCGTGCTAGCAGGTATACCTGATGACAAAATAGCCAAACTGCAACGTATACAGAACAACGCCGCTCGAATAGTCCTTAATAAAACTAGACAAGATTCTGCTACTACGCTCTTGCGCACGCTCCATTGGCTTCCCGTGAAAGCGAGAATCGATTACAAGGTCGCCACACTTTGTCATCAGTGTATATATAACAATGAGATGCCCTTGTACCTTAGCGAACTGATTACTCCATATGTCCCCCAGAGAGCCCTGCGCTCAATGGACTCAACGCTTTTAGTAGTGCCACGTTTCTCCCTCAAAAGCTACGGTCTGCGTGCTTTTTCAGTTCACGGACCAAAGGTTTGGAACTCACTCCCCATTGATCTCAGACAGCCTACATTTTGTTTGTTAACAGCGCTTTATAAATAAAATTATTATTATAATTATTGCTTTGAAAATTACAAACATTGTTATTTTAGACAGTTGCCTCCCTTTATGTAGATTTTTTTTTAAAGTAGAGATCAAGTGTTTTTTTTACAAAGCTTATATTTACTCACTCTGTCTGTCTGGTAAAAAGTTTGTACACGTTATTTCTCCGATACACATTCTCGGATCAAGTTGAAACTTTGCACAATTATTCATTGCCATAGACAAGACATGAGTCGATAAAAAATTAACCAATTTGTCTGTTAATTACTGGTAGTTACTTATTTTCTTTGCTAACAATAAGGTAAATCAATCCTTCAGTATTTACATGTATAGCTAAACATGTAGGGTTACGTCCCGTTAGAAAATTGAACACGTTATTTCTCTAAACCCATTCTCAAATCAAGTGTAAACTATAAACTATTATTTATTTTACCTAACAAAACATGAATCAATTTTTTTTTAAAGTTAACTAATAAGTCAATTAATTAGGAAACTTGGGGGAAACAAAAGAACAGTAGGTCTAAAAACTACTACAACAAAGACAAGGGTATGGTACTTTTTTTTTTTTACGCTGATTTGGCAGCGATTCTCTATCTGCACACCCTGATAACTTTTCTATGTCAATAAAAGTTACAGAAATTCCCCTTTCAAAGCTTGCGATCTAAAGGGCAGATGGTGTTAAGGAGTTCTGTTTCTCTGGCCAACGGTTAACGAGCAGAGTGTCATGTGGCCAGCACAACGAACAACCGTTTTAACTTTCCCCAACTAAAGTCAGGTAGCCATTAGAGTTGTGTGGACAATGGCGCCCTAAAAATCCCGAAATTCAAAATTCCTGTCTTCACCGAGATTCGAGCCCCGTACCCGAGGTTTGATAGCCAAGTGCTTGACCACTCAAGCATCGAGCCCCACAGCAGGTACTGGCCAGTGGAAATAAAAGAATTGTGGGATGTGCAAACAAAAATCAAAACCAACTAGAAAAGGTATGAATACCCCAACGCTTTTCAAATGTAATCTCACCTCCGCTGCAGGTAGAGAGAATAAGGCAACATCTAGTTTCACAGCTGAAACATTTTGTCATAAAGCTAAACATTTAAAGCTGTGAAATGACTTTGCATAGCACGGCTGAATGAAAATGTGTGTGCCTACTATTGACATAGATTCTAAACAGTTAAACATCTGACCTCAGCAAGTGGTAACTTATTGCGGGCGCTGCTCTCTATGGCTGCCTTGTTGATTGTCAGAGGCAGAGGCTTCCGACTGAACGTGCCAGTAGCGTAGTGAGCTCCGCGGTTGGTTTCAAACGTTGGAGCAACATCAAAAATCTGAACTTCATTCGGTTCTGCTTTGTTCTCTGTTTCCGGTGCAAACGTTATCTGTGTAAATAGTAGAGATGGCGTTTAGTATTTATTAGAGTGGAACTAGCTCTAATCACAAACCTAGCAGTTGAAAATTATTTGTTGAATAGTAATAATAATAGAAAGAAAAAAAAAAGACTATGATGAAAGTAAAACGCTACAGAAAATAGTCTTGCTTCGCCAATAAAGAGATAACCTTCGACCTAAACCAACGTTATTCGTTTCAAAATAAATGTGTTTAAGCTTCTTAAGATCAGTGAATTTGCAGGATTATTTTTTTTTATCTCAGTAACAGTGACATTGCGATGGTGGGGGAGGGGTGATGAGAATTAGAAAATCCCCGGTCCCGGACTTGAGGGGGGGGGGGCACCAAATGAGTGTTTTCTACATTAAATTTTAAATATTACGCAAAATGCAGAGGCCCCCCATAGAGGTCAAGCTGCCCCCCCGGGCACCCAAATGATGGAACATTTTTAATTACGCCCCTGCTCAGAAAGAGTTTTTATTGAACGCTGTGGCACAGTGGACAAAGGAGAAAAGAAGACTCCCCATTCGTTATACTGTTATTATGTTTAATCCACTAGTGTCAGACGCATTTTCTCAAGGATAATAAAGATATATTTCTATTATTATTATTTTACCATTATTATTATTATTCACACAAAGTAGGCTTCCTCTTCGAAATAGGATAGGCCTACAAAACATTGTAGTTCTACAGCCTATGATTTACTGATAAGCTTCATCTATTCATTTTTTGGACTAATCTGAAAAGTTTATTTTGTCATTTTTGTTCTATACAAATTATGTAATCCATAATGGCTGTCACGTGATACGTATTTTTCATTGTTTTTATATATATTATGATGTGGCTAAATGTGTTTATTTACGATTGGTGAATGAGGTCCATTGAATAATTAAACAGTAAACCTGGTCGTTTGCCTCATTGTCTATAGGCTGAGGTGTTGGAGTTTTATTTTGAAAGTCTTCGTCTGGTAGATCTTCTCTGTCTTCTTGTGGTGGTACGTCACCATCATCAGGCTTATCACGTGGCCAGGGCGTGGAACCCGCAGCGCCATTTTCTTTTTCTCTTCCCGTCTCTAAGTCGTCTTCAGCCAGACGTTCATTAGAATTTTCCCCGGATGAATCCTCGTCAACACCGTGCGTGCTTTCTTGAACTTCCGGTGTGGTCAAGGCCGACCTCGAGTTGTCGTCTGCTAGCAATACCAGTTGTGTGTCTTCGTTCTTCCCAGCGGTATCGTTGTCAGTTGGCGACGGGGTAACTTGACGTTCGAGCTCGTCGCTCTTGGAATCTTCCTGAACATCATCAGAATTCTTTAGTAATTCTTCTCCTTCAGTCTGGGCGACATCTTCCGGTTCTGACATGATCTTTAAAGAACTGTTGAACAAAATAATGTTTGAAGATATTAAAATATTAGACCTAATATGAATGTAAGAAATTTAATTTCACTAGTTGAGTCACAAAAGTAAATAATACAATAAAAATCAACACAAGTATCATTCGGTCATGTTGGTAAAAAAAATCAACTCATCATGTTTAAACCAAAGGTATAATATAAAATATAGGTCTCAGTTCTGGGGTTTAACTCTTTATCTTCGTAATTTTTTTCCACGTTCTGACAGAATAGTTCTTTTTTTTTTTTTTGTCACATTTGTACCTACTACCCTGTTATATTAAAATTTAAAAGCATTTTTGTTTGCAATCAGAAAACGTTACTTTTGGTGTAGAATTTTAGTTGAATGTATGCTCTTTTTATAATAAACAAAATTAAAGTTTATAAAAATAAAAAATTAATTAAATTTAATGGGGTCAAATAAACGATGATTTCGTCAATTAGGAGAGAAAGAGTTAAGCATTTTTATTCCAGGATTTTATTTTATAAATTATTATAACAACTTCTATTTGTTTGTAAAATGCTTTGCATGTTTCGGATGTTCATTCAGAGTTCTAGATAATCTACTTCCTAGTCAAAACCACCCGCAAAACGACGGGAGATGGCGGGTGGGGGGTATGAACCCGGGACCATTGAGATGACATAACGATACTCCAGCGCGCATGCCGCACAACCAGCCATACCATAAGCAAATGTTTTTTAAAACAGGTTTCGGATATTTCAAAGCAATAAAAGGTTCGAACCAGAGACCATTGGAACGACAGTTTTGAAGCACATACCATTCGACCAGGTTACCATTCTGGTATTCTGAGGACGAGAGAGAAGCCCTTACCTCATACTATTAATCTATTCCTTTTACAGCTTTAAGGTGACTGAATCCTGATTACTTTTGTCCACCAGGTGGGTTTAAAAAAAAAAGCTTTGAATGGAACGATTTTCACTCTTTTTTCCAGGTAGACAGTTTAAAGTATCTAGCGAGTAGGCCTGTATATCGCTAACTGTCGCCGTCCCCTCTTTTTCCTTTATTCTGTAGATTATTTAAACACGCATGCTCCGAACTGATCTGAACTAGTAGAACTGTGGTACTGACTGATCTAAACAAGTAGCCTAGGCCTAGGTTCCACCATGTGTTACAGACTGATCACATTTAGTAGTCTCCATCGTGAGTTACAGACTGATCACATTTAGTAGTCTCCATAGTGTGTTACAGACTGATCTCAATAAGTAGATTCCGTCGTGTGTTACAGACTGATCTAAATTAGTAGACTCCATCTTGTTACAGACTGAGCTCAATTAGTAGATTCCATCGTGTTACTGACTGATCTCAATTAGTAGATTCCACTGTGTGTTACAGACTGATCACATTTAGTAGTCTCCATCGTGAGTTACAGACTGATCACATTTAATAGTCTCCATAGTGTGTTACAGACTGATCTCAATTAGTAGACTCCATCGTGTTACTGAATGATCTCAATAAGTAGATTCCACCGTGTGTTACAGACTGATTTCAATTAGTAGACTCCATCGTGTTACTGACTGATCTCAATAAGTAGACTCTACCGTGTGTAATGGTGTGTTACAGACTGATCTCAATTAGTAGACTTCACCGTGTCTACAGATTTCTACGAGTTGGCTACGCCGTGTGTTACAGACTGATATCAAGTAGTAGACTCCACATTGTGCAAAAGATATTTTGCTGACGCTCGACGTTAGCGTTATCTGAACCCTAACCGGCTGACGTGTTAAGTCTCTATAGAAAACAATAGTCAGATCGCCCACTACCGTCCCCACTGCCCTTACATTAGCTTTATGCCAGGTCAACACGGTTACACGCCACTTGAGAGCAGTCGTACGAGAGAGGCAGAGAGACTATTCTATAGGCACCATTCTAACAGTGCTATGTGTTTGCTCTTTAGAGCGTAAAAATATCAGTGTCTGTATTTACATATCGTGACCCCTGACCTTTGCTCGACTTGCCAGGATTCAGCGGCGTGACGATTCAACATTTCAATTCGAATCACCCAAGACATTTTCCTCTTATAGGCCTACATTCGTTTTTAATATGGGATCGTACATATTAACAGTTTATAATCTTTAGATAGGAAATAATAAAACTGATAAAGTGAGTGAAAAGGTAGCCCTACTACTAAACAACAAAAACATTAAAAATACTTTTTTTTCAAAAAGACAATACCGCCTTTACACAACTTATAAAGCGATTGTTTTTTTCTCTAAATAACTAATGAATGATAGATTAAAAAACAACGGAACATTTTACCACGCTCTCAGCCCGAGAAAGAATCCTGATTAAGCGAATGTATAGATCTACCACTTTTTTTATGATATTCCAATAATTTGGCCTTTAGATCTAGATTCTAGACTAAGAAGACGATGCGTGAAATTTTCCTGAACATTAATTTATAAATAATGCCTTACATTCGAAATTCTTGAACGCGTTAGTCCTTTCAAAACCGATGTTGGATCTAGACCTAGAATCCGAGATCAAGATCTCTAGCCAAATTTAAATTTTTATTTTTTTTTTTACTTGAAAAAAATATAAAAGTCAAACTTGAGTTTTCCCCATATGGCCAACGAGCTAGTAATTCTTTTTCTCAGCGATGTACATCAACTGTTAAATTTCTAGGAAAATCGTTATAGCAGTTTTTGAGATCAGAGTCCAAGTTTCTCCACCCACACTCCATTTCCGAGTTCCAGGAAGTTTTGACTTGAATTGAGGTAATATAAAAACAAAAGGAAACGAAACTACATTTTCTATCATGATAACTTCGTTCAAGATGATTGAAGATATTAATCATTAGTTCATCAATCGGTCACATTATACCTTCATTGACTCTGCCTGTCAGGCAATGACCCTTGCAAAGGTAACGGTCAGTGAGCCAGTTGTCTGTGAACCATTTGTCCTTTGAACAAAGACCTTCGGCTTTGGGTGACCTAATTGTCGTGAACGAATTATCATATAACCAGTTGTCTGTGAACCATTTGTCCTTTGAACAAAGACCTTCGGCTTTGGGTGACCTAATTGTCGTGAACGAATTATCATATAACCAGTTGTCTGTGAACCATTTGTCCTTTGAACAAAGACCTTCGGCTTTGGGTGACCTAATTGTCGTGAACGAATTATCATATAACCAGTTGTCTGTGAACCATTTGTCCTTTGAACAAAGACCTTCGGCTTTGGGTGACCTAATTGTCGTGAACGAATTATCATATAACCAGTTGTCTGTGAACCATTTGTCCTTTGAACAAAGACCTTCGGCTTTGGGTGACCTAATTGTCGTGAACGAATTATCATATAACCAGTTGTCTGTGAACCATTTGTCCTTTGAACAAAGACCTTCGGCTTTGGGTGACCTAATTGTCGTGAACGAATTATCATATAACCAGTTGTCTGTGAACCATTTGTCCTTTGAACAAAGACCTTCGGCTTTGGGTGACCTAATTGTCGTGAACGAATTATCATATAACCAGTTGTCTGTGAACCATTTGTCCTTTGAACAAAGACCTTCGGCTTTGGGTGACCTAATTGTCGTGAACGAATTATCATATAACCAGTTGTCTGTGAACCATTTGTCCTTTGAACAAAGACCTTCGGCTTTGGGTGACCTAATTGTCGTGAACGAATTATCATATAACCAGTTGTCTGTGAACCATTTGTCCTTTGAACAAAGACCTTCGGCTTTGGGTGACCTAATTGTCGTGAACGAATTATCATATAACCAGTTGTCTGTGAACCATTTGTCCTTTGAACAAAGACCTTCGGCTTTGGGTGACCTAATTGTCGTGAACGAATTATCATATAACCAGTTGTCTGTGAACCATTTGTCCTTTGAACAAAGACCTTCGGCTTTGGGTGACCTAATTGTCGTGAACGAATTATCATATAAACAGTTGTCTGTGAACCATTTGTCTTTGAACAGTGCCGCACATGTCACTTGTGATACCTATACGACTAAACGTGAAAAAAAAACAACACCTTTCGGCTGCACGTTGCGAAAAAAGTGGGCTGATATACTACAAAATTGTAGACTACATTGAAATCCTAGTAAAAGTTGAATTTAAAACAAGGTTTCAAAGACAGTTTGTGTGGAAACACAAACTCAAAATCGGCCCCCGAAGTGGTCCACCTAGGCAGGTAAAAAGGCAGGTTTCAATAATATTTTCAGAAATAATATCAGAGTGAAAATCTATCAAAGGCAAAAGACAGAGAAAAATGGAGAAAGAAGGTTTACAGATCTTGTGTGGTGCCCCAACGGTCCAGCAGACCAAGGGATAGGTGAAAATGAAATGAATGTTGGTAAAACAACGAAAAGAAGGGCCGCAACCAATTGCTTTTATTTAGCGTGTCATCCATGTTCCAATATGCACTCACTTATTCGAAAAGGTGTTCAACAAACAAAAGTTATTTTAGAGTTAACAAATTTCTAGTTTACATCAGGATTCGAATAGGTCATCCCAGGGCCGGTAATAGGAGGCCTTATGCGAAATGAGTTTGATGGCCCCAAATGAAAAAAAAAACACGGACAAAAAAATAAAATTACGCAATTTATTAAAAACCTAACTGATCTATATGTTTAGAGAATATGCATTAAAAATTATACCATAATATAAAACTGAATTTTACATTTTAGAATGCAATAATAAAAAAAAGTGAAATATAGACCACATATCTTGTTCCATTTCGATCCGGACATATCATACATCAGTATTGGTTTTATATTTATTATCACATTCAATAAAACAAAACTCAAATCTAGATGTTTTGTTTCGCAAATAATTTTTTTAAAAAATCACAATTGTAACCTCTGTAACAAATTAACACATAAAAAAAAAGAAAAAAGTAAATTTCCCCTTTCAGACCTTAGGCCGATTTGACATATTGATCAAATTGGGCCCCGTGTCAGCCAAGGGCCCCGCAATTTAGCCTACGTTTAGCATGCATAAACAAAAGTTATTTTAGAGTTAACAAATTTCTAGTTTAGAGTTAACAACTTTCTAGTTTCCCCTTTCAGACCTTAGGCCGATTTGACATATTGATCAAATTGGGCCCCGTGTCAGCCAAGGACCCCGCAATTTAGCCTACGTTTAGCATGCATAAACAAAAGTTATTTTAGAGTTAACAAATTTCTAGTTTAGAGTTAACAAATTTCTAGTTTCCCCTTTCAGACCTTAGGCCGATTTGACATATTGATCAAATTGGGCCCCGTGTCAGCCAAGGGCCCCGCAATTTAGCCTACGTTTAGCATGCACAAACAAAAGTTATTTTAGAGTTAACAAATTTCTAGTTTACATCAGGATTCGAATAGGTCATCCCAGGGCCGGTCTTAGGTAATAGAAATGAGTTTGATGGCCCATATCATTCATGTCTCTTGTCACAGGATTTTGAAAGATATATGACTTAGAGTGTCTTAAAGGATTAGCATATTTAGTATACCATACGATAGACGTAACTTTAATTAAGCCACTGGCGCCTACCTAAGTTGAGCTGCTTCCTATGCATGTTGCATAATAAAAGTTGATATAGGCCTCATGATGTAATTAATAGTAAAAGTTGTTACTTTAAAAAAAATGTAGATGATGGGCCTCGAAAGCATCCATTAAATTGGGCCTCGCAATTTGTAAGGCCGGCCCTGCTTGAAGCACAAGTATTTTAATATCCAACACCTAAGCATTCTCATTTATTGACAAAATTAAATTGATAAATATTCTAAATATTGGCTAAACATAATTTTTACAGGTCACCCTAGAAGTCAAATTTAAAATTTTGTTAGTTATGTCTTTATTCACTATAAGATAATTAAAATTTGGATTCGGACCATTACTTATAACATTTATTGTCTGTTAGATCTAATTATTTTCCTAGTTTATAAAACATGGTTCGGCACACTTACCGTTAAGAAAATTAGTTAAAGCGACACAGATGTTTCTTTTTTAAAGAAATGTATGGATGATAAAAATTACAATTCATTGTACATAATATATAGCTTAATAGCCCCTGTACATAATTAGCAATATCTGATTGCTGCTTATTAATGTTTACCGATGTTTCAATAACGTAAGTAATAATAAATCAATACACACTTTTTAATGCTGGATGATATCCCGGGGTCCTTCACAATCAACCGTGTTCAGTGTGCTGCCTTAAAAAAGGGGGTAAAAGATTTGTAGAATTACCCGTAAAGCAGGCCATGATTTTTTGAACAGAGCACTTAGCAACCTTTGATTGATTTGTTAGGGAAACATAGTTGGTGGCAATCAGATCAAGACCAACTAGCCTATATAATTTCTGAAAGGCCCCCGTAGGCCCTATTAATCGCTATGTAATGTTATGCCTTAAGAGGAAAAAAAATGTTCACTATTCTAGGTCACCTAGCTTGCTTTTCAGAGTCGTCGCCGATTTTTGTTTTACAAGAGAGGTACTATAATTACAAAGCTTTAATCAACTCACTCTGTCTGTCTGTTTGTTTGTCTGTCTGTCCCTCTGTATGTATGTACGATAAAAAGTTTGTACACGTTATTTCTCCCATACCCAATATCGGATTAAACCGAAATTTTGAACAATTATTTCTTTTACCTGACAAAACAAAAGGATTGATGATGTGGAAGCAGATCTGCAACAGCTTGGGGTTCGGGCGAGGAGACGAAAGGCCCAGGAGAGATCTGAATGGAGGGATGTGTTGAAGCAGGCCAGAGTCCTCCATGGGCTGTGGCGCCACCGGGATGGATGGATGGACAAAACAAAAAAAAATACAGTTAGTTAATTAAGTTTTTATTAACTATTGGTTATTGGTTATTTTGTTTATCTTGAACAAAGGGAAAGAACTCGTGGCATAAGTTAAAATAGTCCCCTTAAGGACTCTTGAGTCCTGAGTGAGCATTTTTTTATGCATTTAAGAAATGATCATGTAAACATTCATCAAGATACCCCCCTATTCTCTCCCCCTGTCACAACTGGTCCAGACAAGTGATAGGATCATAGCGCATTGAGAAAGCTAAAAGCTTAAAAAGTAAATTAGTAAAAATATTTCTAATCGCACAGATTTAACAGATTTATTGTGTCTATATGAATCACATGACTGATCCAAACTAAATGATGCAATTACACTTAATGTAAGCTTGTTTTTTTTTAAAAAGAAAGTTTTTCTTGTAGTCTTAAAGTCTTGTCCCTACAATACTCACTTAAAAATTGGCATTGAGCCACTTTTAAGTCTTACGAGCCTCGATGAAAGACGTGGTCCTTAAATCCTAGATCCCACTACAGTATGCGCCCCTGTAAGAGAAGTCCTAGGCCTATATTTGTTCGATTCATTGCGTGGCCTGTTAGTGACTGTCTTGTAGTCAACTGACCGTTTCAGATTTTCAGCGAGACTCCTAAATTTGGTTGCAAGATCACATTATTTAGTAAGGTCGTGTATGCATTTGGTGACTAATTTGCTTTAGTTTCTCTCAGGCTTTTACTCGTACTCTCTTGGATTGACTTTCTTATGGAAACCCATCAAATGGTGGGGAAAAAAGATTTCCTAGAGAGTAGAGCGTGTTTTATTTCGTCGGGGAGGGGGTTAATCCGCTAAAACTTCCCCCATGCCATTTTGATCTTCGCTTCTCTTGAATAATGTGTCCTTAAAAAAAAAAATAGATCTATTAGTCACAGTTAAGTGCACAAGATACAATCTGCTGGGCTGCCAAAAGAGAAGCTTTAAAAAATCACACATATTCATATTACCGACACGAACTTTCACAGGTAGACCGGTAGACCTACGAAAAATGCCACGTTTATGATTGCCAATTATTCTATTATTATTTTTTAATTACAGCATACAAAGTCTCACAGCCTTCACTTGAATACTTAATTAAAAATGTGATATCATTTAAATAGTTTGAAAAAAAAAAACATTCTTAACTAGACCTATTCAAAGATGTATGACAATTATCGTTTAATCTTTGATTTGGCTCCACGAGAATGCACGGTTACATAGCGTAAGAAAGTACTCCTTCACTATTCCAATCCGTCATCATAAGAGTCAGACCAGCCATTGCTTTCCTGTTGTCCAAATAAATCTTCCCTTGTCGATCCCCATTACGAGTCCCTGGCACGGATGAATGTTCATCTAATCATGTTCATCGAATCATGTTCTTCGAATCATGTTCATCGAATCATGTTCATCGGGGATCAGACTCAAAATTTTTTTTTTTTTAAGTTTAACATCAACCTAACAAATGTAGTCGATGATTCCATTTAAAAAAAATATGCCTTAAAAGATTTTTTTTTTTAAATTGCTAATGCGTTTGCATTTTGTTTGCAGAGTTTCTCTGTATCAGTATCACGAACAAGTCTGGTCATGAAGAGGGCTCAGCAATCAATATAGTGAAAATCCAAAAGGCTGCGGTTCCTCCTTCTCCGTTGTATGCCTCAGATTTGGATTTTATATTCCCGCCATAATTAAACTGCTAATTTATTTCCTCTTATGACTAAAGGGCTCGCAAAGACCTTCCTTCAGGGAGCAGTACCAGGAAAAAGAAGAAGAGGCAGACAGAGAAAGCGATGGGAAGACAACATAAAAGAATGGACGGGCCTGCCGTTGAAAGAGGTTCTAAGGCAAAAGACGGAGAGGAATGGAGATAGACGGTCGACAAATCTTTCATGGTGCCCCAACTGTCCAACAGACTAAGGGATAGGTAAAGGTACATGAAGAGGACTCAGCAATCAACATAGGGAAGATCTCAAAGATAAGATAAGATAAGATAATTTAATTGATCCAATCAAATGGAAATTCAGTTTGACTACAATTGACAACCTCAAGGTAACTACTTTACAAAAACAATATGGATGATGATTCATAGGCAGTGGTTCTTCCTTCTCGGTTTTATGCCTCAGACTTGGGTTTTATACCCCCGCCATAATTAAACTGCTAACCCTTTTCCTCCTATGACTAGTAAACTCGCAAAAACCATCCTTCGGGGAACAGCACCAGGAAAAAGAAGAAGAGGCAGACAAAGAAAACGATGGGAAGACAACATAAAAGAATGGACGGGCCTGCCGTTGAAAGAGGTTCTATCTAAGGCAAAATACAGAGAGGAATGGAGAAAGACGGTCGACAAATCTTGTATGGTTCCCCAACGGTCCAACAGACTGAAGGATAGGTAAAAGTACAAAGGTAAATGACTAGTGAACTTTGCCCTTGTGGAGTGTCACCAGTGCATGCCGATCGTGTCCTACAAAGTTGCATTTTCCATCGAGAAGCGCGAACAAGAGTCTAGCCCCAAAACACTCTTATAGGAAAAAAAACAACTTTTTGGAGAGCTGCCTGGTCTGGTAACTACAGCGCCGGAGGATATTACAGCTACCCGTCGCCTCAGCGTGGCTCTCTGGTGGAAACATCCAGAGGTGGATCTGGACAGGCTAAGAACGAGTAGCGAACCAGGCCTTCTAGCAGGTCTCCCTGTGTGAGCTTTTTTTTTTTTTATCTCACTCGGGGTGGGGATGGAACAAGTAACCTGCAACCCAGTCCAAAAAGTCCGCCACGCCGTTCCACAAAGGGGGTCGTCATCAGTTCCGGATTGCTGGATTGGCGGCCCTTGCACGGAATAGTGGCGGTTACATTATAGGAATATGAGACAAGCTCCCCGCAGTTAGCGCTGTCCTTGACACTTATAGCGGGTGACTTAAGATTCGGGGACGGGGCGCTGTGTACACGGCACGGCGCGGTCTGGCCCAGTCAACCGATATGACCGCCTACCGTTGGGTGCCCTCAGACAGGACAGGGGTGAAGAGCCCCATGTCCAGGCCTGGTGGTTGGATAAAAGCCTTTCTAACCATCAACGGGATAATGGCGCCTCCGGCGCCGATTCCCTACTGGACTTCATCGAAGGTAACTACAGCGCAGTTCACCTCGTATACCGAACTAATCATCTGAACCATCCAACATACTGAGGTTGTGTGGATAAGTTTGTATTCTGTCATTTTCTATCGCACGTAGGTCTATAATGAAAATAAAGCCCGTAGGTCTAGAATTCAGGTCTCTAATTAACATGCACGATTAGATCACAACATGGATTATCGTAGAACATAATTACCTTCTGTTTTGAAGGGACTTCTGTAGTTTATAATAATATCAGAAGATGTAATGGAATATTATGAAATTTTGGCGGGGGGAGGGGGGCAAATAGAAAGAATTATGTTATGTATGTAAAAGTTGTGTTGTTTTAAAATCTCGACGCATTTAAATATAATGTTCTCAACTTTTAGGCCTAATATTCACTTGTATAATCGGCTTCCTCTTCTTTGACGCCCCCCCCCCTTTTTCCTTTTTTTTTTTACACACACGGAACATCCAATCAACCCTTCTACGTTACGCCAGTCAACACACACACACACACACATTGATTCAACAGATTTTCCGCCGTAGTCTGTTGCAATTACAATTCTTGCTTGAAAAAGTTGCTGGACAGCCATGCACCTCTAGTCACTCGTACAGTCTCAGTTAGGCCATCCGCACCCTGGATGACGGAAGACATAAAGACTACCAAACTTATTCGCCGACGTGCCGAACGTACATTTCAAAAGACAGGTCTGACGATACATCGACAAATATACATACTAGAAAAAAACAAGGTTAACCGTATGATTAGAGACGCAAAAGCTAGTCATATTCGACAAAAAAACGAAACTTCTAATTCTTCAAAGGAGCTATTTAGAATCACTGATGAAATGTTAGGGGAAGCAAATAACGAACGTTTGCCGTCATCTATCCCAGTATCTGAACTCCCTGATTCCTTCAATAGATTCTTCATTGGCTAGATTGAGCAAATCAGAAATGACATGCCATCCCTCTCATCACAGCTTGACCACTCTCCAATCTTTCAAAATTCTCCGTTTTGCGAGTTTCAGCGTGTATCTGAAGATTATGTCAAAAGTACTATTTTAAAGATGCCAAATAAGTCATGTGACCTTGATACCCATTCCAACCTCCTTGCTCCTTAAATGTTTCGACTAAAACTTTTTTAGATTGTCATTTTAGCTGTCATGTTTGTGTTTGTAATGTTACACGCCCACACTCTTCACAACACTAAACATGGAAGTTGGACACTGCGTTCTCTAAACGGTTAACACAAGAGATGAAAGACACCCTTAAGGCTCAAGCGGAATCTATATCTATGACAAGAGAAACAATAATCAGTAAAAGCTCTTTATGGTGTGCAGCCTTCATTGGCCGTCAGTGATGGTGATTCAGGCTACGGTACTAAGCAAAGAGGATAGTCGACGACTAGACGGCAATTGTAAAAAGCTTTACATGTTTCGGATGTTCCTTCAGAGTTGAAGATAATCTACTCCCTTGTCCAAACCTCCCGCACGACGACGGGGGATGGCAGCGGGCAGTTTATGAACCCGGGACCATCGAGACGACCGAACGACAGCCCAACGCGCATACCGCACCACCAGGCAGCCACCCAACAATTGCATGAAACTCAGAAATAAAGACAACGAAAGGTCCAAGCTACTCATGTACAAATGTGGCTTTATAGAAAATTTACAATAATTAAAGAAAAAAATTTTTTTGATTAAAAACATTTTTTTTTTCACTTTTTTTTAAATTATTTTTTTGCTTTTTTAATTAAATTTTTTTGTTTACTTTTTTTAAAAATACCTTTCAGTGGCCCCCGAAAGGGGAAAAGACGCTATTAGTTTTGTGTAGTCTGTCTGTCCGTCCGTCCGTCCGTCCCGTTTTTATCTCGTAAACCAGAAAAGATTTTGAAAATCCGACATCATGGTATTTTAGACCATTCAAAGTTGTGATGCAATGGCTACTTTTTCTTTTCTGAAAGCGAAAAATTGAATTTTTAAAATCAACTATGCAAGCAGTTTTTTTTTTCATAAAAATACACCATTTTTATAACTATTAATAGTAACAAACATAAGAGGCTTGTAAGTAAGGGAAATAGCTATTTACCATATTTTAAACACATTCATGCAAGCGGTTTTAGATTTTTTGTCAAGAAATATTATTTTTTATAAATGTATGGCTAAATTAAATAAGCGCAGTCATATTAATTATTACATTAACAAAAAATGTTTATTTTTTTTTTGAAGAGACAAAATCTTTTTAATAAGCATAATAATGGAACATAATTTTAAACAACAATTAATAAGCATATTTTCAAATTAACGCGTGAACTGCAACATATACAATGCATACTAAACGAAAGGAATTTTTTTTTTACGGAAATGTGTTGTTGTTTTTTTGAGACTTTGAATAAGAGATTAACCCTTTACAAAACAATTAGATCAATTAGATAATCATTTTATGACATCAGTTAGGCCAGGTTCTCATCTAGCTTCACCTTCACTTTCAGCTATCTCTTGGTCTGCTGGACCGTTGGGGCACCACACAGGATCTGTCAACTTTCTTTCTCCATTCTGCTCTGTCTTTTGCCTTTGATAGAATTTCATAACGATATTCTTTCTGAAAATATTAAAACCTGCCTTTTTACCTACCTGGGTGGACCACTTCGGGGGCCGATTTTGAGTTTGTTTCCACACAAACTGTCTTTGTAACCTTGTTTATTTTTTTTAATTTTTTTACAATCCATTTCAATATGTGCTCGGATCCATTGGAGAACCGTTGCTGTTGTTGTTGAGCTTTATCTGATCTGATCTTATATAATGCAGACGTTACTTCAAAGGGCTTTCCTGAGTTGTTTCACATAGGAGTCATCAGGTTTTCAAGCTTTGGAGGACTGTTTTTGCGTCGGTCAGAAAGACAATCTGACTGATCGGCGTACTTGAGTGGTTTACTAGCAGCTAGTACTAGTGTCTCCTTTCTGCTCTGTGACTGTCACAAAGCTCACTTGTTGCAACCGGCCTGGGGCGGGTACCACACACGTCAGCCCCAAAGGCCGCTCTGATTATTACATCATAAGCCAGAGGTTCTCAACCTTTTTAGCTTGGCTACCCCTTTTTCCTATTCACAACAATTAATGCGGCAAACGCCCAACAGTAAAATTATTTTCGTTCATAAACATAAAAAACTGTGCTTTTGCTAATTGTATAAAATGTAATCCATATGTGAATAATTGTTATGTCTGGAAAAGCCATGTATCCCCAAAAAATATAGGCTATTATTAAAAATTTGAAAATGAAAGTAGGCCTAAACAACCAGATTTCAGTTACTGATAATAAAGAGAAATTATTTTTGCTTAATCGCTATTTATAGAGCTCAATAAGCTCTTTCTTTCTCCGGAACACCTTCATCTTTGACTGTGAATAGACTTCTGGCAAGCGCTAAAGGTACGACAAATTATTTTAAAAAAAAATGTTTTCGATGGTCTTAGGCGACCCCCGGCAAATCGTCATTCGAACCCCCGAGGGGCGATCCACAGGTTGAGAACCCCTGTCTAAAGCCCGACATTCAGTACGACAAGGAATGGTTATGGAATCAGGGACAACCGAGACGACAGCCCAGAGCACATACCATACGCCATCTTATCTTATCTTATATAATACAGACGTTACTTCCAAAAAAAAAGATGATTACGTCCTACTCGTCATGCATTTAGTCATGTATATTAACCAATGACTTAAATTCTGCCAAGTCACTGGTTTTCCTGGCTGGCTCAGGCAACCCGTTCCATGCTCTTAATAGCGATAATTTGGCTGAATAAGTGGCGACAAAAAGTCGTGTCTACTAGCAGGGGCGGACTGGTATATGGGCATTAGGGCAAATGCCCCGTAGGCCTGTGCCCTAATGGGCGGTAGGGCCACGTAATGGACCTCATATATAACATAATAAATTGTTAAAGGTTTTATAATATTCTCTTGTAAAAGAGGCCCTCCAAGCGTCGTTTTTTTTTTAATATTGTACAGACTTTGCAGTGTAATGTTAATTTAATCTAACACATTTTCCGAAATAATGTAATAACCTACATCCGCAGACAGTGGATCCATCCTTTTAGGGCCTAGGCACTTAGTGATTAAAAAACAACGTTGCATAAGGCTTAGGCCTATATTTCTTATCAGAATATAGTGTTCACTTTATGATTGTGTTCAGTTATCGATACATTGTTAAACTTAAACGAATGATTTTCAGGACAGGTAGGCCTAAAATTGGATGTCCATAATATGATACACAATTTGTGAGCTGGATATTTATAGTATATACAGAATTGCCAGGGCCGGTATTAGCGTCCAGTCCGCCCCTGAAGAGTAGTGTCTTGAGACAATTAAGGAATTTGACTTTGATTTATTCGAGTAGGCATTAACAAGTTACGTAATGAAATGAAGACTAGAGATAGGGCATTAGGAATAGAAGTGTGGGAAACGAAGACTATGAAAAGGACGATGACTCTTGTGAGAGATGGAGGTGAGAGTGAATTCCCTTGTGATAACTCTTCAAATGGTTGTTACATGAATTTTAAAGTAGTAAAAAATAATTGATTAAAATTAGGCCTATTTGAATCCACACATGCTTGCGTTCATTGTGAGATGCATTATCAAAACTTTCATTATTTTTAATTTTTAACAAATGAAGCTCTTCAAAATCGACACTAGCAGCTGGGAAAAAGTGGCACTGGATAGATCTACATGGAGAGCGAACAATCAGAAAGGGTCCCGGATTGCAGATGCAATACACAACAGTAGTAGAAAGAAGGGTGAAAATGCAACGGCGCCTGGTGATTACCTGTGACCGCTGCTGTGCATCAAGGATTGGCCTCTTTAGTCACACAAGAAGTTGCAAAGGGAAAAGATCGTCCCTCGAGACGTAAAATGCAACAGAATTAGACTAGCAATAGATGTAGGCCAAAAGAGAACAAATTAGAGGAAGCTTTTAAAAACTTCTCTGTGACTGAGGTAGAAAAAAGCTGGACGTTTATGCGTGATACAATCTACCAAACATCATCACTGGTCTTTGGAAACAAAACCAAGAAAAGCGAAGACTGGTTTGAAGCTAGTCTACCAGAAATGGAAACTGCCACTACGAACAAGAGAGCAGCCATGCTAATCTACAAGAAGGATCCCACCCCAAGCAACTTAAAAAGGCTCAGAGCTGCACGTAACAATGCCCAAAGAGTAGCGAGACAATGTGCTAACAAATACTGGCAGGAGCTATGCGAAGAAATTCAATCTTGTGCCGACTGTGGTAACATAAGAGGACTATATGAGGGCATGAGAAAAGCCTTTGGACCTCACACCAGCAAGTGTGCTCCGCTCAAGTCAAAAGATGGCTCAATCATCAGTGATCGTGCGCTGCAAATGGAACGATGGGTTGAACACTATGCAGAACTCTACCAGATTGAAAATGCCATCTCACCAAATGCTGTTTCCAACTTCCCATCACTTCCAGTTTTGACGGAATTAGACGAAACGCCCTCAGTAAAGGAGCTGAGCATTGCCATTGACATGCTTGCACATGGGAAAACACCCGGAGGAGATGGCATTCCTGCTGAAGTAATTCAGGCTGGAAAACATGCCCTAATCAAACCACTCCATGAACTGCTAAGCTTGTGCTGGGAACAAGGAATGGTCCCCCAGGAATTGAAGGACTCCAACATTGTTACAATTTATAAAAATAAAGGCGACCGCTCTGATTGTAACAATTACAGAGGCATCTCACTGCTTAGCATAGTCGGAAAGGCTTTTGCTAGAGTATTACTAAAGCGATTACAGATCCTGGCAGATCGTGTTTATCCAGAGTCGCAGTGTGGCTTTAGGGCAGGTAGATCTACAACAGATATGATTTTCTATCTTTGGCAGCTACAGGAGAAGAGCAGAGAACAAAAGCAGCCCCTCTTCATAGCATTTATTGATTTGACCAAGGCCTTTGACCTTGTTAGCAGAAGCGGTCTGTTTGCTGTACTAGAGAGAATCGGCTGCCCAAATAAGTTAAGAAAACTAGTGTCAGCTTTTCACGAAAATATGCAGGGCACCGTTCAGTTTGAAAGTTCTTCCTCCAGGCCATTCTCCATTAAGAGCGGTGTCAAACAAGGATGTGTACTGGCCCCTACACTATTTGGCATCTTCTTCTCAGTCGTACTATCCAGTGCTTTTAAATCCCTGGAAGAGGGAATATACATCTATAGCAGATCCGATGGAAGGCTCTTTAACCTGGCACGTCTTAAAGCCAAAACGAAAAGGCGTCGTATCTTGATAAGGGAGCTGCTGTTTGCCGATGACGCGGCACTCGTATCTCACTCACAAGGAGGTCTACAGAAGCTAGTAAACGCCTTAGCAGCTGCTTGTCAAGAGTTTAGCCTTACTATAAGTCTCTCCAAGACCGAAATCCTGGCACAAGACGTCGCAGAAATACCTATAATACAAATTGGGAACCACACCCTTTCAGTGGTGCAGGAATTTACCTACTTGGGTTCAACAATTGTCAGTAACCTAGACTTAGACATCGAGCTGACAAAAAGGATAGGAAAAGCTACCACAGCATTGGCAAAACTCTCCAAGCGCGTCTGGGAAAATGGTAAATTGACCACAGCGACCAAAATCCTAGTCTACAACGCCTGTGTTGTGAGCACTCTCCTTTATGGCAGTGAGAGCTGGTCAACATACATGTACCAAGAGCACAGATTGAATAGTTTCCACTTGCGCTGCCTGAGACGCATAATGGGCATCTCTTGGAGGGACCATGTCTCCAATCAGGAAGTTTTGAGATTGGCCAATATGAACAGCATGTATGCTCTCCTGACACAAAGAAGATTACGCTGGCTCGGACATGTCACCCGAATGCCAGATGGTAGAATCCCGAAAGATATCTTATATGCTGAGCTTGTGGAAGGAGTCAGACCCAAGGGCCGCCCAAGACTAACATATAGAGATGTCTGCAAGCAAGACATGAGAGCCTCAGGCATCAGTGAAAGTATGTGGGAAAACATAGCCAAAGACCGGAGTGCATGGAGACAGACTGTGCGTGCTGGGACAACCCTTGCTGAGAACAAAAGAATTGAAGCGGCTTTAATCAAGAGGGAAAAAAAGAAAGCTGCCCTGTCTGCTAGCCCTAAATCAGAGGCATACACATGTACGAATTGTGGCAAAGTCTGCCGTTCTAGAATTGGCTTGATTAGCCACACCAGATTCTGCCCCGTCTCAAGATTAAGCCAAAACCAGTGACTCACTTGGGCGCATCCATTGCCTTTCGAGACAAAAGGAGCCATATATAGATGTAGGCCTACGCAGGGGCGAGCGTCATGTGCGGGGCCCTTAGCCGCAAGGGTAAACTATAGGCCTATATACCGTACCAGATCACGCTAACGGGCTAATCCGTCTCTAACGCTGTAACAATAACAATACAGCCTCTAAGCTGTGGGCCTTATTTTTGCTACATTACTTAGGTACTGTTGGCCTACTATTGGCCGCTTAAGTACATTATATACTGTATTCAGTGTATTGAAATTATTCTCCATAAATTAACAAAAGCAAATAAAAGGAAAACACATGCGCACTAATAATATTATGTCTCCTCTCTCACTCTGCAAATTGAAGCCAATTGGACGTTCTATAAGAACAATGTGTACTATAATAGCTATAGTGGTCCCTTCACTTTCGCATATCCGACTTTTGCGGAATGGCTATACTACAGGTTTTCAAAAAATTAATTTAAAAAATATACTACATTTAAAAAAAATGGTAACACGGGTTTCCCCACATCCGCACGATGTCTATTCACAGTAGCCTGTTTAAGTCATCGCCAATTTTCAATGTTTCTGGATGACATTGGACACGAATTTGATTGTTTTTCCACTATGAAAGCTGCAAAACACCTCACCTTTCAAGATTATCTGATCGAAATTTGTTATTAGTGATGAAAGTGTCAGTGACAAACAAACTTCAACCTGACATTAATAAATTTGTATTCCAGAAAAGATGTCAAGCATCAGGACAACGAAAATAATGCGTAACCTTAGTATTTTTTTTATTAATACAGTAGTACTACAAACTTAGCTAACTAATGGACGGGTATTCCACTAATTGCTGTGTATTCTATTATATTGTTTCTAATTTACATAAAATTAGTATGCTATGTTTTCCAACTGATTTTTGGCTGCGGCCCCTCAGGTCATAGTTTTTTTTTTTTTTTGTGCGGCCCATACTCCGTAATGAGTTTGACATGCCTGATATAGCCAATATTATTCGTCTGTATTCCATTACTCTTTTTTTCAGGGGGATGTTTTAAAAATGTGTTGCCTACAAAATATTTTTGGCCTAGATGCTTATTAAAAGAATTATAATAGCTAGTAAAAATGATCTGATTTATTGTATTTTTAAAATGATAATAAACTTCAATATATTTCTTACAGATATAGAAATTAGATCTTTAATAATATAAATATAGATGAGATATATATAAATTCTAAATCAAGACTAAATTAGACAGAACAAAAAAAAATAATGAAAAAGCCAATGTGGCAAATCTTTTTACCACCAACAGATGGCGCTATAAAAGCGACACATTTTTAGCCAATAATTTTCAAGAAAACGTACAGTCAGTCAAGCTTCCTTCTTTCTAACGCCATTTTTTTCTGAACAGAACATGGCTGATAACCCCGGCACTACTCAATTTGACGGAACAAGTGCCTTTGCTTCGGCTGTAGCTCGTGCAAGACAGGTAATTTAATTGACAAATATGATTAACTGCTTTTTGAAGTATTTAATGGCAAAAGTATATATTCTTATTGTATGTTTGTTGCTAAAAATGTTTGCGGAACACGTGGTAAATTGCGATCCTAAGGCGGCCAAGGCAATCAATGCGTTTGCCTTTTGTAGTCATCATTGTTCTCCATTTCCCTCGTTAAATTCATTTGATATTTTTAACTTTCAGTCGTCTATTATTTAATGCATGATCTATGCATTAGATATGTTTTTTTTTCGTTGCATGTTGGAAATTTTCTATAGATTGAGAATCTATTCCTAGCACTGGTGATTGAATTGGCAAGGACAAATAAGAAGGAAAAAAAAAGCTGAAAATGGTCATCTAGCAAGAAACAAGAAATTCCATTGAGTTTTCAAGGTTTTACTTTGATGGATGTCTTCATTTATTTCAGATTTTTAGAATTTGGCTAGTATTTCTAGCTAGTAGAAATCTTAGTTTTTTGATCGCTTGACAATATTTGGATTGAAGACTAATTATTCTTTCATGACTTTTTTTATGACCTTGAAATTTAAAATATATCTTACTCATGTTAAAAATTTATCCTTTGCAATAAAAATAATCTTCATATTTTCTGATTCATTTATTGCAATTTTGGAATTCGTTTCATATCAGTTTAGAATTGCTGAAATTTTGTATGGATACTACTTATTGTCTTTGAAATGAAACAAGTTTTGCAATTTCACATTCTTAATATTCTGATTTGTAAATTATCCTTGTCATAATTGAATTCTGTAATCTGTGTTGTGTATATTCATTATTTATCAGTATTTCTTTAAAATATTATTCATATTAATTCTTATTTAAGGTCTTTTTTTCAGGTGTTTCAAAATTCAGTGAACAATTTTCATTGTGATTTTTATCTTTTCTTGAATTTGGTTAAACGAGGGAAATGTTGCATGTGATAAAATTATCAATTTATTTAGGCCATCGTCTATACTAATAGAAAATTTGTTAAATGAATCACCAAGTTGACGTTTTATTTTTGGCAATACTGTCCATTGCTGTTGAAAAGTAATGACTTTCTTTTTATGAATTGCTTGTGTATGGAAGTCTTCATTTATATTATAAAGAGAAAAAACCTGTGTTGATACACATCTTGTTCAATGTATGTGATTTTTACAATTTACAGGCTAAGTCAGTGAACTCACTAAACATGATTTTCCTCGTTATTGTAGTTAAAATATTAACTTTATTAAATTATTAATTAAATCCTGTAAAATGTTTTAAACTGCAACAGGTGATTCAGCGGCATCAAAAAAGGCCTCTGCTAAATGCTAACCATGTGTTTTTCTTTTTTCCTTCCTTCCTTTCCCCACATCCCATTTTTCTTCTGTTTCGTGCATTTGCCTGTGTTCGCCCATGTGTAGATAGCAGCCAAGATCACTCCAGGAGCAGGGGACGCACAACAGCAAGGTACCAAGAGACCTTTGGATGATGGCGCCTCCTTTGGTAAATTAGATCATTTTTCTCAAATTAATGCAGTCCTGAAAGGCAATAAGTCTGTAAAGAAACAAAAATAAACAGGATGTGCAAAAAAAATTACTTGTAGTTTAGGTCCAATCACAATACTTTTACTTGATCTAAAGCAGGTTAAAAAAAACTAAAGGGTAGTTGATTATAAAGATGGAAGACAAGTGTGTATATAAAGCATTACAATTACTCAATAGTATTATGTGTTATTAAAGCTTAAAACATAAAATTAAATAGATTGCTAGATGCAAATTGACTAACATTTAAAACAAAAATGTTTGCAATTGAACAGTACAATTTTTTTTTTTGATTATATAAGATCATCTCAGAAAATCATTTTGTAAGGTATACAGCAATTAAACCTAAACTTGGTTTCATGTATGCGCATCATGAACATGTAGCCTTTAGTCACAATTCAAAAATAGTATGGTACATTTCCTGAATTAGTTAATTCTGAGCACACTTATACTGTAGTTTGACAATGCCTTAAAACTGGAGTGCTGTTTTCAAAATTCTCAAAAAAAAACAACTTAACTTCTGGGGTGGGCATTATTTTAACTTGAAAAAAAAAAAAAATCAGCTTTTTGTAATATTTGATGGTGTAAAGCTGTCTGCTTTTTATAATCCCTAACTAGTCTGGGAGGAGCTGCTAACCAACAAACCAGCTTTAGATCAAGTATTTGTAGACCTTTTTCCCCCTTTTATAAATATAGGTTTCAATCATGGTACTTAAAAAAGCTTTTTTATTTTTTGGCTTTCCATACTTTTTTTTTTGTGCATTTTCAATTGAGTAGTGTTAAAAATCATAACTAACATTTTAAATTTCATATACATGACATAAGGTCACTTACCCCATTCTCTTAAAGAGTCGGCTAGTTTTTTTTTTTTATATATTTATATTTTACTTTTTAAAAAATTTATTATGCAATATATTTAACTTGATCACACTGCACATTCTCTAAAAACCATTAATTGTTGACATCTGTAAAGATAGGCAATCGGGTAGAACAAGCTTTTTTTTAAATAAATACTTGAGATAAAATGTTTTCTAAGATAAAAAAGGGGGCATCATCTGTCTAGTTGGTCAGTTTTTATTATGTATTGTGTTTGTAATTCAATGATTTTCTGGAAATAAGTTAAAATTTGAAATTTCGATGCATGCTGATTTGATTGTATTTCAAACATTTTTATCTGTATTGATAACTATAAATGTTTTACATATATTTTATATATATCTATACATTTATAAAGTTGAATTTTATTGTATGGAAGCAACTAAAGATGCCTTTTTTTTTAAGCTATTAACTATTCAAATTCTTGTATTTGATTCACAAAACTTATTACAAGACAGACTTTTTGTCATTATTTTTTTTTTTTTTGGTAATCTTCCATTATTCCATACCTGCATGTTATTTTCTTGAAAGTTTACAAAGCTTTGTGTTGTCCTGTATGTCATGTTGCATTGAATAATAATTCGAAGTAATTAGACATGTTTTTAATTGAATTTGTTTGACCATGACATGTTTTTCCCTTGATAGTTTACCTTTTGGGGTATGGAGAACAATGGTTTGATAGGCCAAAGCGCGCAATTTGTGCTGATTGTTTTGTATTTTTTAAATTCTAGGGTAGTGACACTTGTGACTATACTACTATAATACTTCAGTTAATACTTTATTGAAAAAAATGTTTCATTGCAGGGTTTTAAGGAAGGTGGGGGAATGACAGTGCTTAGATTGTCACACATTTTATAGTTCTTTAATGCTCTTATTTTATTTGCTTATTAGTGAAATTTTTACAAATCTATTTCATGCCTGCCCCTATTTTATGAACCTCTAGGTTATATTATTTGCATGTTTTTTTTTTTTTTTAAATTCAAAAGCTGCTCTTTTCTCAATTTTATATTTTATAACATGATGAAATTTAGACGGGCGGACTGATAATAATGAAAGACTCGTCTGTTCTGAACAGTTATGAAATATTAACATTATTTTAACACTTTGGTTTTAATTTTTGAATTGGCCTAACCTAAGTTAAAGAATAATTGTGAAATACCATTTCTTTTTAATCCTTGATTTTCTTGTAGTTACAATATTTTTAAAAATAAATTTCATTGCAGGTGAGCCAGAAACAAAGAAAATAGCTGGTGATTGTAAGTTGTTTAGTTTAGTGTACAAGCTGCTGTATCTTATATACAGGGTTACATAGTTAAACCCCCCAAAAAATTCTTTAACCATTAGTTTTGCTTAAATACTAATTGCTCTATTACAGCTTCAATAGGTGCACAGTTAAGAGCTATAGCTGATAATCAAGGGTGAGAATAATTTTCTTAGATCCAAATCTACTTTGTTTAAAAATGACCTTTTAAATACAAACTCTAATGTTTCTGATTTATTAATTTCATTAGCTATACACCTGGATCAGAAGCTGCTAGAGACGCTGCTCGGGCTGCTCAGGAAGCTGCTGCTAGAATAAATCGACAGTTAGGTATTCAGCAAGACCCAAATATGCAACCTCAGAAACCAGGACCCCATGCTGGTCTGGGAATGGTGACTACAGAAGAGCATAGGGTACCAGACAAGATGGTTGGCTTAAGTATGTATGGTTTTGGTCCATTTTTCTTTCTTTCCTTGCATTACTCTTTAACCCTTATCGTTTATAAAAAAAAATAAAAAATTTTTAAACATGTATTCAGACCTGCCTGCAAAATGCGTATTCATTACGCAAAATCTCCCAAAAATGACTGACAGTGCGCTAATACAAATTTAACCCATCGCGTTATGCATTTCATATCTTTTTTTTCTCCTCTCTAAACTAGTTTACGAGCGGTCAGGGAGGCCACGCTGAGCCGTCTTACGGGGGAAAAAAAAGGTGGGGTGGACACATTGTGCCCAGATCTTAACGTTGATTGGTTCTTAATAGATCTAGTCTACAAATGAACACAAGAGTGATTGGAGTGGTGGGTTGGTACCATTCAGTTAGCTACTACACCGTGACTTTTATTTTCATTACAATTTTTTTATTTTGGAGCTTACCCCTTTGACAACAAATGCCGCTACTGGTTGACAACTAGAGTTGCTGGCAATCGCCGATTTTGGGTTGTTTCGTTTAGTTTTTTGCTAGTTTTTGAATGAATAACTATTTATACCTTTACTAACTCTGACCTAGAAGAGCGATAGTTTGTTTTGTATCTGCAGCATGTTAGAATGGATTTTTATGATTTTTTTGAAAATGACATGTTTTTTGTTTTTTTTTGCTAGCCTAGGAAATGGAACATATTTAGGCTTTAATAGAATAAGATTTTAATGGGAATATTAATGTTTAAGCTGTAGAATAAGGATATAATGATTGGGGTAAGTGATTTAAGACCAATAGTAGTGAAAATAAATAAATAATTGATGCTAGATCCAGTATTGAATGTTAGATCTAGTCAAACGGGAGATTGGAAGGCAACTAAATATGACGTGGTATTTTAATGTTTTTTGAGCTCTGTAGGCCTATTTATGACTTCAGATGTGATGCTTAACACTAGGTCTATTTTTTCTATTATAAAAAGTTTTTTTTTGTTGGGTTTTATTAGTTTTTTTTCTTTGAATTTAGTCAAAAATTTAAAAAATAGCTGTTATGTCCCTTCTCTTAGGGATGGGGTAGATAGTTTCTTGCAACTGCTTAGTGGTGACATGGTTAAAAAAAAAAAGTTGAATGCTAAAAAAAAAGAATTCCTGATTCCAGTATTCATTATAATCAAAAATATCGAAGCTCTATTGAATCAAAACATATAGCTAGACGTGTAGATCCATGTCTAGACCTCTAGATCTAGAAATATAGATGGACCTAGATTTAGATCTATATGGATCTAGATCTACATAACTTATAGTCTTTAGATCTAGCTAGGCTACTAAGCTAGGTTCTCTAGATCTACAATACATTCTATACTATTAGATTTAATTAGATCTTGGTCTATGTTAGTAGCGGATCCATGGGACCGGTAATAGTAGTAACACTCGCTTCACAACTAAATTCTAGATCACTATAGAGTCTAGATCGATCTTATTGACCTTATTTTAGATTTAGGTTCAAGATCTATCTAGACTAGATCTATTATCTAATCAATGTAGAAAGAAGTGCCATTACTTGGTCTAAATCTAGAACTAGAATCTACTTGTCTTTTCTGGTCTGGCATCTCTGATCTCCAGATTCGAGTCCTGTTCTCTATTACTATTTCTAGATTCTATACTATTAGAAATTAATATAAATTAATGTGAGATATAGTATTAGTTAGACTAGTAGTTGGGTAGGTCTAGTCTCTAGAGCGATAGATGAATAGGATATAAAGTACAATTAAAACGGGTTTACCTGATTTGTTAAAGATGAATGGTATTATAAGTAAGTCAGGACGTTCTGAATTCGCAGATATATGGAAGGAATTTATGTAAAAATCCTTTTGAAACACAAATTTGAAGGTTAATTTGATTAAATAATGAAATCAATAGACTATTTTAAATTTTCATGTGTCAAAGTAAAAAACTATATGTGCAAAGTGTATTTCTTAAAATTAGATCTAGATCTATATCCTTTCGATATTTTCTCATGTCACCATTGTAAACAAAGCCTAGATCCATATAATACTATAGCTTTAATAGTTGGTCTTTTTTTTTTTTGGAGGGTCTTAATTTTGTTTTAGGGCTACAATACATACACTACGGTTAGTACCCAAGGGTTATTTCTACCAAGTTTTATCAAGATTGGTCAAGCGGTTTTGATTTCTATTCATAACATACATACATACGCCTCACATTCTACTTTTATATACACACCCAGTATTGCATTTGACATAATAGTCGATAGTGCAAGTGTTACACATTCTGGTGCCAAAATACACATTTTGACCATCAGTGTTACACATTTTGACTTTTTTAGGTAGGCAGGTCTGCATGTATTGCTTAATATTACCTGTACTTATTTATTACAACTTTCTATTAATTTCAGTTATTGGTAAGGGTGGTGAACAGATTACACGTTTGCAAGCTGACACAGGTTGTAAAGTGCAGATAGCTGCTGGTAAGTTAATAATGTTCATCTGAAGTAATGTGCATCATAATGTAACCCTACCAGCCCTGATGGCTATGACCCTCTTTACTATCGTTGCAGCTATAGGTCTAATGAAATTTTTAAAAATTTATCGTTCAGTGGAAGTAAAAATATTTTTTATATAACTTTGACAAGCCTAGACCTACCTTATATGTGTCTAGTTCATGTTTATTGCAAATTTTCATGTAAAACTACACAAATTCATTGTTAACGCATGGTTGCAGCTATTTGCATGTAGTTAAATTATTTTTAGATTCTGACTCATTTTTTAAATTACAAAAAAAGCTGTCCAATGGTCTGGTTAATATTTACAAATTGTTTGATTTATAAGAACATTATGATGAAATTATTGACGGGCGGACTGAAACATATTGTTGACTTGTCATTTTCTGATTCATCAAAAGTTAAAATGTTTTGTTTTTTAAAACTTATATATATTTTAGTCCTAATATTCATTTCTTTTTAATAACTAGATAGCGGAGGATTGCCGGATAGGCCATGCACATTGACAGGTTCACCTACTGCTATTATGTAAGTTATCTTTGGAAAATGTGTAAATACAATATTACGAAGTGGAAAATAAATTATCATTATAAAGATGTAAAGCCAAAATATTTCAGATCACACCTTAAATCATAATAAACTATTATACACTTTTGTAACTATCAACCACACAATTAAGCATAAAGATATTTAATTTGTATCAGTAATGAGATATAAATTATTTTTAAATACTTAATAATTGATGTACCTGTATTTAAAGTACTTGCAGAATATTAGAGCTCAAATCTTGCATTTAAAAGCTTTGGGTGTCAAATGTCTGCTACAGCATACAGCAAGGATTCGCTAACACAAACATGGTCTTAAAAGCCATATTGTTTGGGTTTGATAGTAGGCCTTGCAACACTTAATTCCATGTGGATACAAAATTTACTCCATTCATTAATCTGCAGGGTACTTATTTTTTACATAGCTAGCTAGCTAGAAGGCTTCTTGAGAGCTTTCACTGAGAATTTAGGAACTGCTCTTTATGTATTATATCACATTTTTGTATTTTTTAGGATGTGTAAACAAGCAATGCAACAGATCATAGAGAGAGGATTGGGAGGTGGAGGTGGTGGTGGTGGTCCTCATATGGGTGGAATGGATGGCATGGGAGAAGGTGGCACTGTAGTAGAGATGAATATCCCAGGCTCAAAAGTTGGTCTCATTATTGGAAAAGGTGGTGAAACCATTAGACAGCTTCAGGTAAAGACTTCTTTCCAGAGCTTTTGTAACGAAAATTCAGTTGAACTCAATGGCTAAAATCTGAATTTATTTCAAGTGATGTTGCACAGAAGGTTGACAAATTTTAATGCTTTAAAATAATAAAATTTTAAATTAGTTAATTGATAGAAATTTTATGGTAGTAGGTATTCACAAGTCCTACATTTATATTTAGAAATGCAGTAATACTGGCCGAAGGTTGTTTTTTTGTTGACCTTTGGATTTCCATTTCTGCTACAATATTTTGCATGAATACCTGCAATGATAGTCTATATCAAAGATTGCTAGTTATCATGCTACATTTGATTCAGTTTGTTATTTATTATGTACACATATCTTAACAAAAAGCATGTTTTTTATGAGGTATTGGCATCAAATTTCAGGAACGTGCAGGTGTTAAAATGGTTATGATCCAAGATAGCAACGCTCCATCTGCTCAGGATAAACCTTTACGCATTAGCGGTGAGCCGAGCAAGTGTCAAAGAGCCAAAGAAATGGTGCTCGATCTTCTGGCTGAAAAGGATGGCATTCCTCGTCCTGGTGGTGGTAATTACAATGAGTTTGGTTCACCCATGGGACATATGGGTCATGGTGGTGGCGGCGGAGGTGGTCCCAATGGAATGGACATAGGTGTGCCTCGACAAGGTGTTGGGCTAGTGATTGGTAAAGGTGGAGATATGATTAAGAAGATTCAAGCAGAAACTGGAGCCAAAGTTCAATTTAAACAAGGTAATTTAGAGAGGACTAGTGTTCTCTTCAGTATGCTAAATGCTGCTTTGTTGACATAGATTTTGCATGGTGTTAGTATAAATCCATTTTCAAGATGCATAAATCCATTTCTCTAGATGATGGCCAGAGCCAAGATAGGATTTGTTCAGTGACAGGTCCACCAGATAAAGTAAATCAGGCAGTAAGGATGATTCAAGATTTATTAGCCAAAGCTAATATAATGGGGGTGAGTCAATCAAGTTATTCACATGCTTGTTAGTTGTGAACATATACTCCCATGCAACAATTTCATTTATTGTTAATTTAAATTGTAAAAAAAATAATAAACTAGGACAGTTTACAAATCTTTTTTTTTTTTTTATATAAAGTTTTGTTTTCTTTCTAACTTAGGGACAACCTATTCATAATAATTTTGGTCCAATGGGACCAGGTCCAGGCAATGACATGGGTAGAGGTGGCCCTGGCAATGGGCCTTTTTCACCACCAGGCCCTAGAGGAGGAATGGGGGGAAGGTTTGATCCAAATTTCCAAGACCATACCTCATTTAGTGTTCCAGCTGATAAATGTGGACTTGTTATAGGCAAAGGTAAACTACAATTTTAAACATTTTAGATAGTAGGATGGTATGTAGTATGTTTTCTGCATATTTTGTCCTAGTGACACTAGTTTCTATTTCTTGCATATTTTTGGGTTAAATAAAAAAAATACTATTTTCTAGGTGGTGAAACTATTAGGGAAATAAACAGGCAATCTGGTGCACATGTGGAGTTAGATCGGAATCCGCCACCTAACATGAATGAGAAGCTGTTCAATATTCGTGGAAATCCTAATCAAATTCAGCATGCCATTCAGCTTATTCAGGAGAAAACTGGGCAGCAGGGTGGGCCCAATGATCAGGTGGGTTGGGCTGAGGTGCGTCTTCTTTTTGTTAGTTAATTTGGGCTGTTTTTTTTTATATTTTTTTTAGTTTGAAGATAATTATCTGTAGCACAAACATTTATTCTTTGTTGCATGGGGTATAAAATTGTATTTATATTTAACATCTTTTTTTTTATATATATATATATTTTTTATAGTTACCAAATAAATTTAACAAATACTAGTAATACATTTTTTATCACTTTAGGTTCTAAAAAAGACAAAGTATTCTTCACTTGTAACATTTCAACACATTGGTATCTTATTGTATATATTTGTTAATTTTGACATTCTTTTTCTTTTGTAGTCCTTTTATCCTAAAGGTCATGGACCTGGAGGTGGACCAGGAGGCATGATGGGAGGTCCAGGAGGACCTAGTGGTCCCCCAGGAGGACCAGGACCACAGGGGGGACCAGGTGGACCAGGCCCACAGGGTCCAGGTGGATATGATCAGTTTGGCGGACAGTTTGGCCAACCAAGGTGATTTGTCATTTTAATTTCTTATAAATGCACCAGTTAATTTTTGTACCTAAGTAGCAGTATTTGGACTCAGATAAACAGTAGTATTAATGAATTTCTTCTTGAACCCCATCAGGTTGTTAGAGCCTTTTGCTTAACAAAAAGCTTGTAAAAAAAAATATGCTTATTCTGATATATATTTATGCTTTCAGTCAACCACCTCAGCAACAATATGGAGGTGCCCCACAAGGATGGAATGCCTATGGAAATCAATATCCTCAACAGCAGAATATGCCAAGTAAATAATTTTCGTATTATTATTTAAATAAGTAACTTTGTCTTAGTGTGCATTAGAAAGACATAATTCAGATTTAGTTAGGGCTCAACTATTTATACTTTTTTTCATTTCAATATAACTGTACAGTGACTCAAAAGGTATGTGTATAAAACAATTTTTTTTTTGACAGATAAACAGCCTAATGATGCAAATGCTGCTGCCTGGGCAGCTTACTATTACGCAACATATGGACAGCAAGCGGCACAACAGCCAGCAGCTCCACAGCAGTCTGCAGCACCTCAACAACAACCAATGCAGCAGCAGCAACCAGCACAGACATCGTATGCTCAACCCAGTGAGTTGAGAGTCAATCACAGTAGGTTTAGATAGGACACCCTTCATACAGTCACATGCTTGGATGGTGTCTTAATTTTAAAGATAGGACACCATCCATACAGTCACATGCTTGGATGGTGTCTGAATAATTATAAGGCATTTGCGTTAACAAATGTGATTAACCCTTCCTATTTTTATGTAAGTAAAATTTATATTTGAATAGGTACAGATCATTTTTGTTTCTTTGTTTAGCTATCAACCCTCAGACTGGTCAACCAGATTATAGCCAGGCATGGATAGAATACTACAGGTCTCAAGGCATGATTCACGAAGCCCAGATGGTGCTACAGCAGGTCGCTGCAAACCAAGCAGCAACACAAGGTGGACAGCCTGGTCAATAGAAAATATTATTTTAAACAGATAGGTAAATAACTTGGCAAGCGCTAGCTAATTAAAATGTAATCTTATATATCTTTTTTATATATATATTTTTTTTAATATAATTTAGTTGACTCCTCCTTTTAGATCAGCCTATCCACTATTATGTAGGAGTCGCCTTCCAAAAAAAAAAAGAAAAAGCACTAAGCTTAGACCATTGTATTCCTTCTTGTTAAAAAAAAAAATCAAAACCAAATTTGCTAAAGGACAATGAAACCATTTTTTGGGAAATTTATTTTAAAAAATATCGCATGTAAAATGTTGACTTGGTATTAGCATATTGTACTTAATTTAATTTTATATCTTCGTAATTATTTCCCATGTTCCGACAGAATTATAAATTTTTCACATGTATATTTCACTACCCTGTTTTGATTAAACTTTAATAATTTATCAGAAAATCTTGTATTTGGTATACAATTAAAGAATACACACCCTTTTTTAGATAATTTAAATTGTTTATGAAGTTAAAAATTAAATCTTCATGACTGTGGTCTAGTTTCCCTTAAAACAAAATATAGCCAATATTTTATTAACCGAATTGAATAAAAAGTCATTTTTATGATATTTATATTTTCACAAAATTTAATTATGTTGCTTTTATAAAATATTAATGATGATTGTCATTAGGTCACTATCCTATGTCAAACCCCTTATAAAAATAATAAATAAAAAAAAAAAAAGAGCCTTTTAAGCAATTAAAAGTATTTTGTAAGGAATGATAACAAAACAACTGACTTTTTAAGCATCTGTGATAAAATTGTTGATTAGGAGAGAAAGAGTATCAAAATTGACAATAATTTTAATAAAATAGAACTCAAGAAAGTTTCAAGGCCTACTTATTGTATTAGGCTAAGCAGTTTACTTAGTGTGTCTTTACAGCCTGCAAATATCCTAGGTCTCAGGAAATCACCCATAGATATTTATTTATGCCAGAAAAGAAAAGCAGTTTGTAGGTAGAAATCTATGTGCTTTTGTTTCAAAACCAATTTGTATTTGTCCTCAGTTTTAGTTCACCTAGAATCAGCCTGTTTAGCAAGTAGGACACATTGAGAACATCATTTCTAGCTTTGTGGCTTGTAAAGTGGACTTCCTGCACTTTGACTGATGGGCTTGTAGGATAGTTTTAGTTTTATAATTTTTTTTTTGGATGTTGACCTTGGAGAAAAATTGTCCTCAATTTTTTATTTTATTTTAATGGGAACATCCTTTTTTTTTTCTTTTCCTATACTTTAAGACTTGTGCATTTTGTGTTGTATTTGCTGGTGTTTGCAATATTTAATCGTTAATATACATTATATATTACATTCATTTTGGTGATGATTAAATATCTGTAATATTTTTTGTTTAATTGTATAGTAATGCCATTATTAAATCACTCTGGAGTAAATGTCACATAGTATTTTTATTTTGGAATGTGCTCCTCTTATATTTTATCTGCATTGACATTGAAATGTTTGAACAAGTTAAACTATAATTGCTCTAAAATTTCAGAATGATAATGAAATAAATGCCAGTATTTTTGTTTTGACTACTAATGTTCTATTTTAATGTTCTTACGGGTGACACATAATTTATGACTTTCATGCAGATTTAATTTTTATCTAATGCCCTTTTCATTAAGACAAGTTTGATTTGAAATTTAAAACAAAAAGTAGAAATCATGCATTATTTTGCTGTTTTGAATAGAACAATTATTGTGCTTCAATATTGGTATTTTTTTTTATTTTGAACTTTGTACCAACTAGTAAGATCAGAGTTGATTTAAGAATGGCAGCTGTATAGTTTTTACATTTGATTTTATCTAATCAAGCTTTGCCCCATATCTAACTGGTGTCATTTCATTGATGTTGCATTGTGCTTGGGTAGAACCTTCAGATATCCAGTAATAGTTTTCAAGTTATGAAGCGATTCCCCCAAAAAATGCATTATTTATTTGATCTTTCCAAAAAGAACTCCAAAGATCACAATTAGATTGGATCTCTCAAGGTGCTCTCTAGGCACAGTGTATATCTTTGAACTTAATTGAAATGTCCCCGTGAACTAAGGGACAAAGAATTGTGCTTCAGCACCCAGACGTAAATGCACCACATTCCGAAATTCACTTGTGGGATGTGCACTTTTCAACAATTAGACTAGAATTTTTAACTAACTAGCAGAGAAGTGTTTTACTCTTTGGTGTGGTATTGGTTTTACTGATGTATCAAGAAACAGATTGTGGTAATGGCTTAGAACAGATTTGTAATTAGCTTTGTAATGTCTTGTATACACTTTTATAATCACTTGGCATGGATTTTGTCTTTTCTTGTTATCTTGTTGGTATTGTCTTGATGATCTATTCACCCTTCTCCCTCAAAGGTTGCTGAATCAACTGTGAGTGTGTCATGAAAATCAGTTTGTTTGAATGAATGAAGTGTGTATGTGGTTAGAAATTTATCCTATTAAGAAAAATATTAGTTTTATTTCTGCTTTCATTTTTATACTTTTTTTAAACAAATATTTGGTCATTTATTAATAAATAAAAATGATTATTGCTATTGATATTACCAATGAATTTTCCAATAACTTTTTATTTACTGTTTTTGTTTAAAATGCAAAATTAAAAATGTTAGAGATAAATATTCTACTAGCTAATGTTTCGATGCTTGTATTTTGTACATAAGGAAAAGTCTTTCCCTCCAATTATAATAGATAATGTATGCTAATGTTCATACCATTTCACAAGTACAATCTTGTTTCCATAGAATTATTATTTTTAGTGATGGCAAAATGAAACACTACAGTATTACATACATGATCATGATTTCAAATGCCTTTTAACTTGTTGACGATGATGATGATCTGAATTTTTATGACGCTCATTTTGTTTTCAATTTTTTAACTTAAAATTTAAAATGAAAACTAGTAGAACATATCGTTTTAATTTTTTTTGTTTTGTCTATCTGCAAATAGGATGTCTATAATTGATGTAATTGCATAAAATTAATTGCATGATACAAATTAGATGCCAAAGTTATATATTTTGTTTAAAACAATGATGCTCCATTTTTTTTTTGCTTAATTTTAAAATTAAATAAGATATGCCATGCATATTTTGCTGCCTGAATTTTCATGTCAAAATAATTGAAATTGGGTAGACTTTTATATAGTATGTTTATCTGATGAAGTGGAAACTCATGTCCTTACTAATGTTATTTTGAATCATTGCTTTCTGTTGTATATTAACTTGTGTTATGTTTCTTTCAATGATTTGATAACATCACTAGTTACCATTTTTTTGTTTTTCATGTCTTTGTCTTTTAAACAAGTTATTGGTGAGATTCTAAATGCATGTTCTCTGTAAACTATGACCTCTCTTTTGTTTTAAGAGGACTATCATTTGATATACTTAGTATAATAAGCAGTTATTTGTAAGATTATATTGAGTGAATACAAATTTCAAGACCTTTGATAAATGCAAAAGGTTTTAAACATTGTTATGGCTGAAGCTAGTCAAGTATATAGTTACCATCCATTCCTTAAAAAGAACAATTTTACTATTATCAACTGTTGTTTTGTGATTTTTCTGTTCTAAAAATAGTTATGTCATTGATAAACAGGCTTCCTTCTGAGATGCTTAGGTACAACATTATGTTCAATTGATGCATTTGGCATGGTATAATGATATTTGCACTATTCTTTGTGCCATTTTGCAAAATTCAAATTGGAAGCATTCCTTGTTAATTTTTCATACTGTAGTTATTTTTATTTATTGACATGCTTACTATGAATATTGTGTTGTATTCTCCAACAAATGTCTCAAGTTCTTTTAACTATTGAACATGAAAGTAATTGCTTCTATTATGGTTTCTAGTAATGTTACATTTTTTTTAACATGCAAGATGTTAAAGAGCTGTGATCATATTGTTAACTGCGAACATGTAGTTTGTTTATTTTCTTGATTGGTTTTCCCAACATTTTAATGGTTAGTGTACTTGGTACTATGTCCTAACTGCACAAAGCCTTGTTTTTTCTCCCCCCTCCCCATATTCTAATGATGCTTTATTATACTTGTGTAACGGTCTGTCATCATGGACTTCATCAATGTAGCTACCCTTGTGTGAACTAATATATATAGAATTCAGTTAAAAATAACATGGCATAAATCTTATGTAATACTCATAACTGCATATTGGATATCTTGACGTTTTCTGAATTAAAAAAAAGTTAATTTACTTGTTTATGGATTCAACATGACATTAGTAATAAAACAAACTATTGTATTATGTGCTTCCTAAGTTGTGCTATTAAGCTGTTTCAAATGTTAGTTTTAGAAGTTGACCATGCAGTCTTTTAATGTTATTCCAGTTGGTCATGTTTCTCTCTAACTTGCTCATGAAAAATGTTATTTGCACTTGACTCACTAGTATATTGCCATTTCCTTTGCTTAATCTTTTCTTACATTAGGGTCAAGAAACTTGCAAGCCCAGACCCTACATGGCCATCACTGTAATACACACACACACAAATGCTATCAATACAAATATGAACTTTGTACACTTGTTACTGTATAGTTCAACATGTTTGTCATTTTTTTTTTTATTTAATATTGAGATGTTTTTATTCTTTTTAATTTTTCAATCAAAATTTTTGTAAGGAGCATCATTTGTACTAAAGTATCATAACTTCTGAGACTTGATCATTTGACTAGAGAATGTTGTGCTGGGATTAGGCAGATATTTATTTTTATATTTTGCATTTTTTTAATTCAATAAAGCAGTAGAGTGAATGTTTTCATACATGTGTTTGGCTGAAACTTTTTGTTTACATTTTTTTTTTGCTAGTGCTAGTTTCAAATGAAAGATTGAGCAACTAAAATGTTTGTATGTTTTGTTGAAGATACATCTTGTTGAATTTAGCAACCATATTCTATAGACCAGTTAGTAGGAAAGTCCTACTCTTTGTGTGGTCATTTATTTCATGGAGTGAAGTTTCCTTAATTGTTGTGTATATAGCTTTTACTACTAGCCTCACTTTGTCCTGTGCTGTTACTTGTGTAGATTTCATCAAAAAACAAAAAAACTTGCACATTACCCAAGTTGTTGGTTCTATTTTAATTAGCACAGAATTTTGTTTTATAACACTTCATTACATCATACTTGGCTTGGATGAGCAATTGCCTTTAGTATTTGAACTCTGCTGCAATGATTCAAGTTATTTCAGAAGCCAATACAAATAGAGGTATTGTTATGTCATTGTCTCATTTCACACTGTTCATATGCTTTTGATATGGTATAGAATTTTACTGAAACTGTAAATTAGTTTTTTTCTTTTTTTTTTTTTTAAACATAACTTTCCCTTTGCTTGATTAATTATTAATGGTATGTATTTTCTTGTGTTCACTAGGACAAACTGTTTTATTTCCATTATAATTTGTGTATTTAACTTGCCTTGGTAATCACGTGTGTATTGGTTCTTTTCATTCAATCCATTTTTCATTGGATTTCTATTAAGCATTGTTATGATTATTTGGTTTTTAAATGTATATTACAAAGTAAAATTTATATGTAAAACTATCCATTGGACTTCACTAATTGCTCCACATAGAACTAAACATATTTAACCAATTAATTTCATGTGTTTAATGCCAAAATTTGATACCAGGTACAAAAAAATACAACACAAAAACTTGACATACTTCACTGTAGCATTTCCAGCCAATGGAAGAGCAAAAATAAGGGTGTTCCATAACAAAACAAAAATCTATATAAAAATCTATATTTTAATGAACAAATACAAATGTACCTCTAAATACATTATTTCAATTCCATGATATCTAGGAACATGTTAACAATACACTCAACACACTAGGTGCATGCCTAGATCTAGCTGTCCTTTCAGTGGGCCTAATTGGAAAGTGTTTGCTCATGCACTGCTCTTGTTCTCAACATTGAGTATGATATGCATAGCCATGTAAACTATTTTAATACAAGAAAATAATAGTAGTATACTATCTAGATCTGGAAGAACAAATATACAATTAAATATATTGTATATATATATTCTGTAACAGAACATTAACACATTCATGGTTACTACTTTTAAAGTAGATGTTTTGTTTGCCAGTAGTAATGCAAACTTGTGGAGGTTGGAGTGAATTTTTCTTATCCCACTTAATAAGTTTTTAAAGATATTCTCAATTCCCAGCACATGGTGCTCTCAAAGCCCATTTAGTACTTTTCTTGTATTTTAACATGTATGATTAAATTTTAGTAGTTAAAAATGCAATCAACTACTGAGTACCTGCACTTTTTAAAAAAAAACAACTCTATATTTATAGTAGAAATAAAGTACCATAGCTTCCCGCGTGTTAACATTTGAATGTAACAAATGGTAGGGTTTCCCCGTTTGTGTTTCTAGAAATTGTTTCTACAAAAAACAAAGTTTTTTTTCTTCCTAGAGGACTGAATAATAAGGCTAAAACTTTTTTTTTTATTTTCACAAATTTAACCAAACAATTCTCAATTTACAACTCCATCCTGTATCTATATTTTGCTGTATTTTTTAATTTATACTGACATTCTTTTAACTATAATGACCAACAATTTGTCTATTAGTGCTGTGTAAGTAAACAATGTTCAGGTTATCATACAACTGAAAGGCCTAATAAAGGACTTTATTACAGAAAACTTGACTGAATCCTTCCACAAGGTAACAATCTAGTATCCTCCATATTTCTTAATTTGCATTAAAGTGATATATAAACATTTAGTATTAACAAAGCTGATCTTAAACATTAGATGGTCTGGTCTGACACATATATATATATGCCACAGCATTCACTTGTAGGAAAAGTCCATACCATAATAAGAGTGCAGTCTTTTGCAGTAAAGACAACTAAGTGCAGCTACCCAAAACCAATTTATTGGAGATTCTCAAAAACTAAGGCAGAGAGATGATGTAACGCCAAGTGAATTGTGCTTAAAGACAACTAGAATTGTAATTTGAGAAAGTTGAGTTTGTAGGATCTGGAAGAAGCTATTATTCATATACAAGAAGAAAGTATTGGTTTTAAATGAGTAATTAATACCAAATGGAGAAAGTGGTCAGTGATTTGATATGCAAGTATAGTAAGCATAGGTTGCGATGCCATGGTTTAATATCTTCATGCTTAAGGCATGATTCTCTTTATTTCACTCGTTAACCGCCGGCCGGAGAAACAGATGGCCTTTACATTATCTGCCCTATAGATCGCAAGGTCTGAAAAGGGAACTTTACTACTGCCACTTTTTAGATTATTTGGCAGTAGGCATGATGAAGCCATGTTGAAGATTTTCCTGTCTCTGATGGGTGCTTGTTATGAGCACAGGAAATGATGCTTTCAACAGCCTATTATCATTTTTAACTTTCACATAGTGATAAACATTTGTAAGTTAAACTATATAAATATTATTAAATTAGAGTTTATGTGAAATTTGGCCTGATTCCCATCAGATCTGACACCAAAAAGTTATTTATCTGATGAGCTGCTCTCAGAGCTGTGTTTTCCTTCCCCCCCAAATAAATCTTTGGCTGACAAACTCCTATCTGGCTGGTTTAATTGGGAGCTGAGACAGGGTTGAGCTGGTAAAACTGTGATAAAATTATCCCCAGAACACTGGCCAGTTATGATAGTATCACACCATGATTCTTCATCAAAGTCTCGGGCATCTAACGAAATGTTTTCACTATCTTCCAAAGGTTCTCTGTGAAGCCTGCTAGATATAGTGTCAGAAGACCATTGCCTTTTTGGTGGCGAAATCAAAGGGCAGTCTTGTTTTTTTGGACCTGCATACAGTTTTGAGTTTGTTTTAGGTTTTGCACCTTGAGATGAATATCCACTTTCATGGGTGATAGGACTTGTGCTACATGAGTTGTGGCTATTTCCACATAAGGCATTCTGATGCAGGTCATCATCGCTCATGCCAAATGCTGAACCAGAAAACCCACTTTCAGTCATTGACCTTTGGCCATCTTGTGAATCAAATGTGCTAGTTTTGCCATATTCATAAAGCAGCGTACTTACATCTGTGCCAGATTTCACTGCATTTGGAAGGGAACATTTATTGCTGTTTGTAATACTGAAGTGATCATTCGAGTGTGAAAAGGGTGTTGGCGGGCCCATTTCTGATTGATGGCTGAAACTTGGATCCAGCATATCTTTAATGTACTGGTCGAGGAATGTTGTCTTTGAAAGAGAATTTCCTTTGGATAAGTTCTCTGAGCCAGTTTCACACTTGTTACTCTTAGTATCCGAGGGCCAAGCTGTTTTCAAATATTGGGATAAACTAGTGGGATGAGGTTCAGCTGGTGGAGAAGGCATAATATTTTGGGGTTTACTCCTGGAATATGTCATTTGCAGTGAGGATGATTGATGACTCATTGGAGAAGAAATCTTGTTGAAAGATTCAGAATAAACAGAATTTTTCAGCATTGAATGCCTACTTTGATCAACGAAATGTCTTTGCTGATTATCTGAATGTCCTTGTAGACCAACTGACTGTCCAGTGTGATCTAGATGTTGTCTATGTTGGTCTAGATATTGTCTATGTTGGTCTAACAAGTGTTTATTTTGATTCTCAAAATGATCATTCTTGAAAATGACGCTCTCATTCTCACTTTGTTCAACAGGTTCTCTATAATTAGAAATGAACTTAGTCCTCAGAGGCTCTTTCTTCTGTCTTGAATCATTTGTCTCAAGATTCAAGTCAATGTTGGAGTGTGGTATATTTAATCCACCAATGGCGCCCATTAGAGAATCTTGACTCTTTTGACCTGGCCGTGCGAATTTCTCCAATAGATTCTTTTGTTCTTGAATAATTTTTGGGGATTCAACTGGCTGTGATAGGTTGTTCTCAGCTGACTGATAAGTCTCATAATTATCAATATCACTGCGGACAGATTCTGGGTACATCAGGTCAAGTAGGGTATGTGAGCTGAGCTGGATTTCAGGGAAATTTGGTTCAATCACAGCATTGCATGGAGACCCATCGGCTACCTTGTTGTTCCTGTTGGTGGCAGTGTGTGACAGAAAGCTAACATCTGCAGCACCAGTAAAGTTGGAGTTTACTTCATGGTATGAGGTGTCACTGAAAAATGGGCCGAGTCGCATCTGATCCATTTCTTGCAGAAATCTTTCACGTTCACGCCTGGCAAACACCAGGTGCCGAGCTTCTCGCATCCACATCTCCTCTGTAAAGATATTTTTCACATAGGCACAGACATAACAAGATTTCACCATCATGTTTAAAAACAAGGACAGGTTCAAACCCTCGATTGGCGTATCCCTAATGTAGTAATATAGAGGTGCCTGGTTCCTGAGAAATTCATACCTCGAGTGTAAAGCAACCGGGCTATTAAACACAGCAGTCTCAATAGTAGGATTGTCTTTCACATACTGAACTATGGCAGTTTTATGCTCTGTCAGCTTCTCAGTGTCTCCCCAGCTAAGCAGCATGGCATGAGTGTGAGAAGCAAGGAAGTTCTTGTGGCCGTCATCACTCAGTGTACCACCGTCATGGCTGAGAGTAATGCCATAGTCCAAAAAGTCAACAGCTGTCATGTTAAGATCCCTAGGCTCAATCTCTACAGTGCTCATGGACAGCGTTGGGAAAATTGGGGTGCCTTCCCTCCTGATATTGTGCTGTGTTGGACAAGCTTGTGGACATCCTTGCTGGTGATAGCCTGGAGCATTGCCACTGACAGGCCTGACAGCAGGTGCCGGCCTGTTGTAATCCATGCAATCTGTCATCAGGGCGCCAAAATCTGGGACATTTTCTGACTGTTCTTGAAAGCCCATGTTTGGAAAATTGAGATTTTCATGGCAAAGGCAGAGATGAGATTCAGTCAAGGCATCTTCCCTGGCAGACTCGGGTTCCATTCTTTGCCTAAGCACTACTCGAATGTGTGCAAGTGTGAAATTAACACGCAGTCTCATGTCATGCTCTTTCGCAGTCACTTTGAGAATTTTATCAGCTTCCAGAGCTTTCTTGTAAGCTGCGGGAAAGTTATCACTGAAAAAAAAAAAAAAGCAAGTAAGTTTTTGTAAAAAAAATATAAAACCTGGTTATATTTATAAAAAAAATCAAATAGAATTCCAAGCTTGGAAGCTTAATATGGGCACATTAATACTATCATTGTAACTCCAGTGGTGGAACGATAGGGTTGATGAGTGTGCGACCTACTGACACACATGACTCAGGAAGAAAATCACACAGGTCAACGGATGTCAAGGGACAGCACTACAAGTACACGTAAATATGATCCATATTATGGTCATGTGATCAAAAGCTTTCATGGATGAGAGACAGTGTTTAAGAAAGGACAGTTCAGTCCAGGACAGCAAGGCAGTAAGGACAGTGTGGTACAATGTGAGTCCTTGAAAATGTAGCTGTATGAGTCCAGGAGTAGACAGAGAGACTTGAATGCTTAGACAGCAGTTCGGCTAAGTACAACAAAGCATCTGAAGTTAGTGTAGCCAATTGTGCAGTATTCGCTGTTGATGTATTTGTTAAGTTTAAGAAGTTTTATAGTTTTTTTTTAGTCAACCATTATCCCTAGGCCAGATATCATAATTGGGATGTTATTTTAACGTATTCATTGTATTATTATTTCTTTATTTTTTTTTCTTTCACACGTCTTGAATGTTCCTTCAGAATTGAAGATTATTAAATTCTAGCCCAAACCTCTCAGAGGACTTTGAAGGATGCCAACAGGCAGAGTTCAAACCCAGGACTATCAAGATGACTCCAAGAGTGGATGGCAAGAATGGTAGCGGACAGGGTTCAATCCAAGATCATCAAGATGAAAGTCCACAGCGAATACCACCATAACTTTTATACTGCCATTTACTGCCAATATATCACTGTATTTATGTTCTGTATTGACTAAATTTGTGAACTACATGGACTGGAAGCCCCAAATTTTTCAGAGAAATCCAGCAAAGTTTATAGGCTAGTGGTGATCCACAATTGTGCTGCTTCTCTTACCACTAGTCAAACATTTACCAGACTCCTAGCAATGAAATGTTGATTGTTGAGGTTATAATGCTCTCCACAAACATAAAGCATAAGTAAGTGAAGTAACCTTTTTAGACCTTGCCAGAGAGTGTCACCAGAGAATGCTGACCATGTCCTTCAAAACTGCATTCTTTAACAAGAGGCCTAAACAAGACACTGGCCCCAAAACACCCCAACAGAAAGAAAACTATATGGAAACCATTGCACAGTTCATCTAATATATTGGTCATGTCATCTGAACACTCCAACATAATAATGAGAACGAGTAAGAAGATCTTGCCATCTTTAGGGCAAATGATGTAAAAGTCATCTGTTTCTATGGCAGAAGGTCTCTCTCAAACAAATGCCAAGTATCCATTAAAAGTTGGATGGACTCATGGATTTATAATTTCAGGATGTTTAGGGTGCTCCTGTCTTCTCTAAAATTCCTTACTTTGCCCGGTTCTGGCCAAATTTTGATGCCCGTTGCCGACACTTTGGAGAGTCGGTGGAAACAGTGGCGCATCTCTTGCAAGAGTGTCCGCAGCTCCGAGAGCTGCGTGATAGCTTGTCTGCAGAGTCACTTGACCTGTATGGGAGCTTAAAGCACTACGCCTAACAGCAGAGTTTCTCGCCAAGGCTCTATGGGAGGACTAATCCTTTCAGCCTTGTTACCCAATGGAGTTCATCTCTAAGATTCAAATCAGGGAACCCTCAGTTAAAGAAGCCAAGCACTTTACTACTCAGCCACCACACAACATAAAGCCTACCGGTATCAATAATAAAAAGTAGAGATCCCTGACTTGCCAAAACCGATGTTTTCAAAACTTTAATTACTATGGTCCAAGTAAGAATGACAAAATAATTTCTTAATTATTTCATTTCTGATGATCTCTTACATTTTTGTTCAGTTTTTTAAATTCAGTTTAGGACATACCATTTCATGTACACTTCACTCAAATGTGTCAAGGTCAAGGCAGTGTGGTAATGTCTCCAACCACACTCACGTCTGATGTCAAGGGCTTGAGTTAAATACTTGATGCACTGCTCTATAAAAGAGAAATACACAATAAGAAGATATAAATATATATATATTTTTTTTGACAGAAGAAAACTAAAAGGAATACAAGCTATCATTTATGAGGATAAACTCTAAATGTTTTTCTTCTATCTCCTGAAATTATGGTAATGATACATACCTGCACCTAAGAATAATTTCTTTTAATGAACAGATATTGCTTTATAATGTTAAATACACTTTCTATGCAAGATTCCAAAAGTGCTTTTATGCTTTATAATTAGCAAATTGATCTTTGTTACCTCCCTTTGCTTGTTTTACACTTTTCTGATGTTCTAAAACCTCCCGCAGGACGTTGGAGGATGATGACAAACCAAGGACTATCAAGAGGACAGCCCATAGCGCATACCACATAACCTGGCAGCCATGCCTTAAGTACGTTCTATGTAATATCTACAGAACATGTGCAAACATAACATTTGGAGGGTACAACCAGGACAAGAAAGAATATTTGATCATGGCAAGTACATCAAAGTATCCTATGAAAAAAACAATCTTGGGCTGCATTTGTGGATGGCTGCCAGGTCATGTGGTATGTGCTCTGACATTCAGTGATGAACCCTGCCATCTACCATCCCATGCCATCATGTGGGATGTTTGAGCTACAATGTAATTGTCTTCAAATCTGAAGGAACATCCGAAACATGTAAAACATTTTAAAAACTGATTTTCCCTACCTGTTACCCCCCCATATACTGGTATAAATATTGTTATAACTCTGCCATGCGCACTGCCATCCAGGCTAGTGCTAGAAGGTGCGCACTGTGACAGACTAGACCTAAAAGGATGTCAACATTAGAAAGGAGAACGATTTCCGCCCAAGTTGAGAGCCGAAGTGAAAAGACTGTGCCTAAGATAGATGTTGTAGTGTACCTGTGATGTCGTGTAAATAAACATATATGTGCCTCGTTGAGTTGCCTCACTTAAGTTATAACAATATATATATATATATATATATATATATATATATATATATATATATACACAGTGCTTTGTTGTAAAAAAAAAAATAGGTGTCGGTACTCAGTGATGGATTGCCTACCTTTTAACTACTAATAAATTAATAATAAACATTAAAATACAAGAAAAGTAATAATTTTTTCCCCACATCGAAAAAGGTGCCGGTACATTATACAATATATAAATAAATATATAAACATAGTTATCTAGTTAAGTGATGCATTTTATCAGTATGGTTTCCACAAAAAATGACTTTGTTAAACCCTCTTTAAGGAAGAACAGATAGTATATGCAATGAGCATGATTATAATCTCCAGTTATAGCTACAACAAAATGTAACAACTGATAAGCAGTCATCATTGAATTGCTGTCTATTTGACTTTGGTACCAGTAACTCATCTTTAAAAGACAAGAGAAAGACAAATTTAAAAAATTCATTATTAATTTACTATAGTCCTTTCATGATGACTTTCTTTGAGCTGGTTACATTGAACACTATATTGTTCGTCCATCGTGGGTTCGATGATGACCACTTTGTCATCCAGGGGGCTGAGGGCTTTGCACTGGGGTTTTATGCCTCCTCATGTGGCTGGTGAGACCTATGTGAGCCCGGAATGTTCGGCCGCACACTGGGCAGGTTATTCCAGCTGGAGCTAGTGACGTTTGTCTTGCTTTTCTTTTCTGGCGTTTTTCTTCTGCCAGCGTTGTTCTTTTTTCCTCAGCAACCTGTGCGCCAGTTTTCACAGCGCGACGCCATGATGCTCTGTCATGTGCCTCTGTCTCCCAGGTGGCTGGGTCTATGCTGAACGCCTTCAGAGAAGCTTTGAGGGTGTCCCTGAAGCGCTTTCTTTGACCACCTTGCGAGCGCTTTCCTTCGCTTAGTTGGCCATACAAGAGTCGTTTAGGGATGCGGTGGTCTTCCATTCTGCAGACGTGACCTGCCCATCGCAGCTGGGACTGCATCAGGATTGTGTGGATGCTTTGCAGACATGCTCTTCGAAGGACTTCTGTATCTGGTATTTTGTCTTGCCATATATTGAACAATATGTTAAATCTGGATAGATTGGTCACAATGTTCAAGCTGGGTGCGATGAATAATATGCATAAGCTAGAAATGATATATATATAATGATTAAATTGGGTATTTTATATGCTATGTTTAAGCTGGATAGGCTAATACTGTTCTAAATCAACCTGGAAAAATCATATCATTGTTAATACTAGGTTTAAAACAAACAAAATATATAAAATCCTTTTTTACAAAAAACAAAGCTTTTCTAAGGGAAACAACTCCATGCACTACATCAATACAGATATACACTATAAGAAGACAAGAGAAGTCAATAGCAACTGGTCTATACTGCCCTCAGTTTGCAACGGTCACAGGTCAGCGTGTTTAGGCCCTCTATAATGATTGGCTTTGCACTAAGCAGATTTTTACTGAATCCCAATCATGGCAAAGTCTTTGCCAAATCAGGTTTGTTTAAAAAAAAATAATGTTTTACCTAATTCACCCTTTTCTAGAAGAATCATGGCGATATTATTAAGAACAACCAAGAGATTCTCTGGGTTAACCTTAGACAGATACATCCTCTCATTATAAGACAGCCTGTACCACTTAATAGCACTGTCAAGATCATTATTGCCTGAAATGAAAAAAATATTCATATAACAGAATTTTTATAAAAACTATTTGATTTGATTTTACATATATCTTGTATGAGAAATCTGTCTGTAGGAAAACTCCAATGCGTCTATCAAGAATCATGGCAAGACATATTCATGTTTTTACACAAGATTGATGGCATTAAGTGGGAAGCAAGGTCAAGAGGCTAAGTGCGCTTGAACTTGGCTTGGCTTGGCTACCTATGAAGGGGGCTCGAGATTTGACACCCGACTCGGGCAGAGTTGTGTTTTCTGAGCGCCTGAAGGCAGCATGGAAAAACCTTCTCCCAGATACCCCCTCCACCCACTGGTCCACAACTGAGATTGGACTAAAGCGCTCTGAGCATGCTATAAGCATGAAATTAGCGCTAGATAAAAGCCTTAATTTATTTAAGTCCACCCATCTCTTACCTTTGAAATGAGTACCGGTAGTTAATTTATGGATAATGTAGAACATAAGTTATCAATAAATTTTATTCAAAAATTATAAAAATGGCTTTTGTCAAAGCTATCCATTCATTTGGAGACTGACTGGATAAACATACGCATTCATTGTTTTGTATTTTGATGGTTCAGTTTGTACTTTTGCTTTTGTACTTTTGGGGTGATTGAAGAAAGGGTAAAAAAAGTATTATAAGCTAATGTCTTGTTGAGCTCATATAGGTACCTACCATGCTATTGGGCCAAAAAATCTATTGGAGGATAAATTCTTTTTACTCCATTTAAAAGATGATATTTTGCTGACATTGATGGTGATTGGGGCAAGTCCTAATCTATACATCCAGAATGTGTACTCAAATTCTTCAGAACTTTTAATAGTAACAAATATTTTTACCTCGCTGTTCAGTCAGTCCAATAAGATTCAACAATGTGGACAGCTCAGGATGGTTCTCACATCTGTTGTTGATGTGCTCCAGGAGTTTATTCAGCCTTTCTCTGGCCAGTTGGTTGTTTCCTGCAATGTAAGAATGATGTTGATATGGTAATGTTTCAGGTCATTTGTAATTTTCAAATTTTTATAAACTTCTATCATATATTAGTAAAGTAAAGTTCCCCTTTCAGACCTTGTGGTCTATAGGGCAGATGATGTAAAGGTCATCTGTTTCTGTGGCCTACGGTTAACAAGGGTATCATGTGGCCAGCACTATGACCAACCGCCTTTACTTTTTCCCCAACTAATGTCAGGTACCCATAAAGAGATGGGTGGACTCAGAGGTGCCCAAAGATCCTGAAATTAAAAATCCCAGTCTTCACCAGGATTCGAACCCAGGACCCCCTGTTTGGAAGCCAAGCGCTTTATTGCTCAGCCACCACGACTCCCATCATGTATTAACCCAACTCAAATTTTCATAGCTGCATTCCTTATTATCACCCTGATCTCAGTCAGACTTCAACATAAAGCTTTCTGTTAGAACAAAATTACTTAAACACTTAAATATCTATATTTGTGGATAACAGGAGCACTAGATAGCTAGACAATTAGGTGAATAGTGTCATGCCCATATGGAGTTGCTTCTTTGCCAGGTGTAGTTTTTTGTGTGTGCACCATTATGGTTTGTGTGCTATCTCTGGGACCTGCTATATTGGCATCATTGTTCCATTGTTTCAGTTGTGTTTTGCTGATGGCAGATCTTTGCCTGGAGCTCTCTGTTGTTGTTTGATTGCCCAGTATTGGGAAAGTTAGTTTATTTTAATTCCTTCTTTAGTTTGTTCGTGGCTCTAAAGTCGTTGATATTATAATATTCTGAATGGCGGTCACAAGGAAGGCATATTTTTTCTTGTTTAGGGACGCAGGCTTGGGACTCTGCTGGAGTCAAACCTGATCTGTAGGCTGTTTTATTGTATGGACCCTGATGGGCCATTATCCATGGAATTGAGTCGTGGGCGTCATGAGCCCGGAGTGGACTGTTCACTCTGTGACCAAGGTGTGATTACCTTTTTACGATGTTATATATAAACTCATATCTTAGGCACACTGATTTAATATTGATTACAATTTATAACCATCATTTTTATGTCATATCATATCATTGCTTCATTAAACCTTTTGCTTTGTTATATACACTCTCGTTGTTGACTAGTATAAGTTATCAGATTGCCACTATTCGTTCTCTTGGTAATTACTTCAAAAAGTAATTGATAGGCAGACGAGCCACGGCCAAATTACAACCCCGACAGGAATTTCCTACTCAGCGTTGAGGTGGTAAGCCTAGTGGAGTATTTCATACCCTAGACATACCTGCAAACCCACCTTGACAAATAGCATGGATCATTAATCACTAGATAGCTAGACAATTAGATGAATAGCATGGATCTTTAATAAAAATAGTGACTATCTTCAGCTTTTAGAGAGTTTCTAATGGTGGAACACAAAAATAAAATGTTCATAGAGAAATCATTGAGCATATTGTAATAACTCACCCCTGCACTGGCGCTTATGGTGCGCATCAGGACAATATGGGACAAAGAAATCTTATCTTATATAATACAGACGTTACTTCAAAAAAGAAGATGATTACGTCCTACATGTCATGCATTTAGTTATGCATATTAACCAATGACTTAAATTCTGCCAAGTCACTGGTTTTCCTGGCTAGCTCAGGCAACCCATTCCATGCTCTAATAGCACTAGAGAAGAAGGAGTATTTGTACAAACTTGTCCTAGCATATGGGACGAGGAATGTGCCTTTCTCTTTGTGTCTTTCAGAGTATTTTATTACATTTTGTATTTGAAGATTATGGTTCAGTGTTTTATGTATAATTGCTACTTTACTTTTGAGTCTTCTGCCCTGAAGGCATTCTAAATGTAGTGATTTTACTAAATGATAGGAATAAGATTGCAGGAATTTTTATTTATTTATCAAATTTCCATTTAGTTCAAGTATGTAGAAGCTAGCTAACATTAACTTTGTTTTGCTATAGACAGACAAGTAAAACATAACATTATGTCTAAAAGATAAGGTTAGAAATAAGAATTATAACTGATGTGAAGCTATTTAGTAAATTATTAATTTTTTTTTACAAATTGCTTTTGTATAGCATAGCTATTATGCCACAGCATGCTAAGAGCGGTCTGGTTTAATCTCTTTTTACAGCAAGCGTGGGAAAGAGGTATCTGGGGAAAAATGCCCATGATGCCTTTAGGAAGCACAACTTAGCTTGAGTCATGGTTTGAACTCTAGCCCCCTCGATAAATAGTCAAGTGTGTTTTGCCACTTAGCCGTTCTGATTTCTATAACAAGCAAAATATAAAAAATCCTTTTAATGAAAAAAAAAACAAACAAACCGTAACTAAAGGGGAAGAACTCCATCCTTAAAACTATATCTATCAATAATATTCAAGTTATTTCCTCTTATTCAATATTAAAATAATTAATTACCAATAATTATTTAACTAATTGACTATTTTTGGTTATTGATTCATGTTTTGTTAGGTACAATAAATAATTGTTAAAATAATCAACTTGATCAGTAAATATGTGAGGGAGAAATAGCGCAAACAATTATTTAAGGGGACGAAACCCAACAGATTTAGCCATATCTGTGAATACTGAAGTATTAGTCTCCCTTGTTGGTATCAAACAAAAAAATGAATTACCAAGTAATAAATTGTCTAACTGGTAATTTTTTTTTAAAATTTATTCATGTCTTGTCTGTGTCAATAAATAATTGTGTGAAGTTTCAGCTTGATCCAAGAATGGGTGTGGGTGAAATAACCTGCACACACTTTTTACCAGACAGACTGAGCTGATATAAGCTTTGTAATAAAAAAAAAATACTGACCTGTAAAAATTATGGGTATTGTTTGATGAATCTCCTGAGTTATTCTTTCCTCTTCAACTTGCAGGTCAGAGACGTGAAACATTTCCCCCAGAGCATGCTTGTTGAGTCGACTTAAGAGAGTCCTGGCCTGTCCAAAACACCTGTTGAAGAATAGAGGCAATACAGGATGCCTTATGAAATTAATATAAACATGGACTTTAAGAAGATTGCAATCACTCAAATAAACCTCTGAATTATATATTATTCTATTTATATTATGCCCTTATCATTAGATTAACCTCAATAATGACTTAACAATACATTTTTCTTAGGAGTGGGGTATTCTAGAAAAATTGAAGGTAAAAATCAGGAGTGGAGCCCCTTAGGCATTAAGACAATTATGGTATTTATTCCCATGGTTCCTGCAACTGAGTTGGTGTCGAACGCATTGCAAAGCATTCCTTTGAATCAAACCACCATGGTTGAAAGAGGGACCATTTCACATATTACATGTCTTGATTGTTCCTTCAAAATTGAAGATTATTACATTCTAGCCCAAACCCCCTGCAGGATTTGAACCCGGGGCCATCGAGACAGCAGTCCAGAGCGCATACCACAAGCAGCCATCCTAGTCTCTCTTTATTTAGGCCAAGGAATGTTTCTATAAGTACAGGAATGTTTCTATAAGTTAAGATTATTAAGAAAAAGTGGATTCTTTGCTTTATTTGTGTAATGAAATATTTAAAACAAATTAAAGACATAAATCTATTTTCTAGATGGTTCCTAATTTAACTAATTAGCTACATTATAAATCAATAAGTATTGTAAGGACCTATAAGCCACCTATGATGATTCTCAATAAATTAAAATTCAGGTGGTAAGGTAGTGTTACAAAGTCTTTTTGAACTGTACAGTACCAGCGAAACACTGAGATGACATGCCATGTGATATCAGAAAAACCAAGAGAAATGGCTGGAACTGATCAGCCCTAGGTGAAGAAGACTTTGTGATCATATACTTTTACAAATAATGCTGTATCATTTTTTTTTGCAACATTTTCTTTCGAGGTGGTTGGAAGTGGGTGGGTACAAATGTCAAGGAGTTGAATAAAAGGAAGAAGTTGAGATAAGTCACGTGTAGTATTTTACATGCGTGATGTTAAATATGCCCAGCCTTTCCTCATAACCAGGCTTAATTATTCTATCAAGATGTTGACTATATAATGAACAGTAATTGTCTAACACGAGTTTTTATGATGTTTTTATTGAGGAAGTTAAATTAATCAACACATTTTACTTCCTTAATGATGCTTAGGCTCAATTAGTCACAAGTAACAGTTGCTAAAAAATTTCATTTGCTCCTTTAAATTCAATGAAAAAGAGACCAATCACAATGTTAAAAAAAAAATTAAATTTAAGAAACTTGCAAGTTGAACAAACACAGGAAACATAGAATTTAAAAAAAATAAATCAATTCCTATTATACCGGTATTTTCAAATAAAGTCAGATAGAATTGGATCAGATAGAACTGGATCAGATAGAATTGGGTCAGATAGAATTGGGTCAGATAGAATTGGATCAGATAGAATTGGATCAGATAGAATTGGATCAGATCAGATCAGATAGAATTGGATCAGATCAGATCAGATAGAATTGGATCAGATAGAATTGGATCAGATAGAATTGGATCAGATCAGATCAGATAGAATAGGATCAGATAGAATTGGATCAGATAGAATTGGATCAGATAGAATTGGATCAGATAGAATTGGATCAGATAGAATTGGATCAGATAGAATTGAATCAGATAGAATTGGATCCAATCGAATCAGATCAACTTAAATCATGTTGGCACTCTATCAACTAAGTTGCGAGTTTCAGGAATTTCCTGCCTTCCACATACCCAACCAGCTTCTAACCTTTTCCCATGACAACAGCGTAAGCTGACAGTAGGATTTGAAAAGAAGAAGTGTACATATATATTCAACCAAACTTTAAAGGGGAGGAATGACTTAGAAAAGTGTCAATACAAATATTTTTAACAAAATTCAATAAAAAAAAATTCTCTTAAATGGAAGTTTAGAATAGTACAGCCCTTGTTTTGTCTTTTTGTAAAATGTTTTACATGTTTTGGATGTTTCTTCAGAGTTGAAGATAGTTTACTCCCTAGCCCAAACCTCTCCCAGGATGACAGCAGCGGGCAGGGTCCGTCAAGAAGTCCAAACGACAGTCCAGCGCGCATACTGCTTGACCAGACAGACATCTTTCTAACACTAATTATCTTAAGTGAAAATTGATTGGCTATTTTTAAGGTCCTTCTCTCCCCCCCCCCCCCCCACCCCAGCTCCCTCACTTTTTTTGCATATTTTCATAAAGACTTAAAAACACAGGATTTCTTTATAGAAATACGAAACAAAATTTACTTAATAGATTCTTGATATTTTCCTAGTCTGTGAAGGACAATGCCTTTTCTGTCCAAAGCCCAGACTAAAAAATAAGAAGGTCCTTCCCTGTAGAGTTTACTGATAGCAGACGTCAAATGCTGGTCAGCTTGATTATACTCCATACCTGTTTAGTTCAAATAAAACTATTAAACAAACTTTTATTGCCAAAAAAAAAACCCCCAAAAAAACAAAGTTTAACACAAAAAAATTGCCATGCAATAAAAATCTGGGATATATGAAAGAGTAAATATTGTAAGTGACATGCAGCAGAGAAAGTAATTACTGTCAGTTACGAGTAACAGAGGATCAAAGCATGTTTAAAAAATGTTAAAGTTAATATGCAAGATGCAAAATGGATGTAATAGCTTTGAGTACCAAATTATTTTTAAAAAAATTTATTACTTGTTGATATAAATTAACTTATGGGTATTCAATTTAAAAAAAAAATTAAGTACCGGTAGAAATAACATAAGCATATATAAAAAATTATTAAAAAAAAGTTTGGACATAATGCATTTTTATTACTTGTTTCTACAAAAAGTTTTTGCCACATAGAAAGTTGTAGGTTTTAACTCGTTCTCTTCTAATTGATGATACCAGCGTTGATTTGACCCCATTAAACTAAATGGATTTTTTTGGATTTATAAACTTTAATTTGTGTTGTGTAAAAAAGAGCATGCTTTCTTCTACAAATTGATACCAAATATAACATTTTGTCATAAAAAGTTATTGAAGTTTATCATAACAGGATAGTGAAATACAAATGAGCAAAAGGAATAATACTATCGAAACGAGGAAAATAATAACGGAGAGAAAGAGTTAAACTTAGTTTTTCCACTTCTTTCTCTCCTAGAGTTTCTGTGTTTAAGTTTTTGAAGTCAATATACATTTTAGAAGCATAAAGCATCCCTGATCCGTTGAGAGCAAAATTTTTAAGTGACAAAATTTAAGAAAAAAAAAATTTAAGCAAATTTTATAATCTTTAACAATGTCTTAAATATTTGGCTGTCACCACATCTTTATAAATTATAAAAAAGTTGTTCTGTTTAATCCCTCTCAATGCAAACATGACTTTATAAGGTTGACAAAGGAAATGATACCGGTACCAGACGTCTTCAATGCAGCATTGAAAGCTTTCAAGATAGACTCTGCCACTTGGGAGAATAGAGCAAATGACTGAAAGTCATGTTGGTGCAATGAAAACATTGTCATGAAAATTTCTTAAGTCCCCAAAACAGAAGAAAAGTGTCGTGACAGAAACTTACGGCAATGCACACACTCTCCAGCTATAAGTACCGTATGCAGCAGAACATTCCGGGCTAAGATAGCCCTCACCAGCCACATGGGGAGGTACAAAATGCAGAGCCAAGCCCATTTGATTGACAAACAGAGCCAAGCCCATTTGATTGACAAACAGAGCCAAGCCCATCTGATTGACAAACAGAGCCAAGCCCATTTGATTGACAAACAGAGCCAAGCCCATATGATTGACAAACAGAGCCAAGCCCATTTGATTGACAAACAGAGCCAAGCCCATTTGATTAACAAACAGAGCCAAGCCATGTGATTGACAAACAGAGCCAAGCCCATATGATTGACAAACAGAGCCAAGCCCATTTGATTGACAAACAGAGCCAAGCCCATGTGATTGGCAAACAGAGCCAAGCCCATTTGATTGGCAAACAGAGCCAAGCCCATTTGACTGACAAACAGAGCCAAGCCCATTTGATTGACAAACAGAGCCAAGCCCATTTGATTGACTAACTATATAACATATGGTCCTGAATACAATCCTGAATTCCCTGTTCATTGGCAGAGTAGGAAATTTAAACTAAGAAATTTTTTCTATCTTCATTTCTGAAATTTGTAAAAGAAAAAAAGTAAGACAAGTTTAATTTTTAAAATATTAGTTTTATACAGCACATCTGTCATGCTTATAACAAGCTCAGTGCACTTTGTCCATTCCCTTTTGTGGACCAGCTGGGGGTCGGGTTGGTATCTGGGAGAAGGTTTCTGTGCTGCCTTTAGGCAGCTCAGCAAACACAGCTCTGCTTGAGTCAGGATTCAAACCTGTAAGGTAGTCAGGTGGGTTTTGCTTCTCAGCCACATCATTACACAGTCAGCTACAAAACCAGCTGGCCAGATAAGTGTGACAGTAGAAACCAAAAATACTTCTAGAAAAACATAGTACTTAAAGCCAATGAAACTGTTACTCACAATGCCTTTGCTCTCAAGGGAAGGAAGCCGTGACCTAATTACTTAAAGTACTAACAAGATTAACAGGATTTAATACTTTGAACATACAATAATCACATGTTACTGCACCATACTAAGGTAAGCACAATGTAATTTGAAAATAAATATAGATTTATGTTTTCAAAACAAAATATTAATGACACAAAGGATGCTACAAGTTATTTGAAAAAGTTTAAGCAGTTAAATAGTGGTTCAATTTCCATGGCACGTAAATCAAAATTTAAATTGATCAAAATGTAAAATGATCAAACGTTAAATTGATCAAACGTTATATTGCTGTTTTTTTTCCTTACTGACTAAACCAATAAAGTTTATGAAAATTATTTTTCGCTCTTGAAAATAAACTCGCAACTTACAACAAAGAGTTTCGTCATCCGGATTGGCTGGTACTGTGGAAATGGATGTAGTAAAGTTGCAGACAAAGAAAAAAAAAACAACAACAACAAAATCAATCAACAGAAATGAAATGAGTTTAGTTATTTTCTATTTTTTTGTTATTTGGTTAGTTAATGTTAAAACCACTACTAATAGTATAATAACATCTCCACTGGCCTATTAATTTTACGTTATGGTGCGACACAATATTCACCACAATAGTGAATATTGTATGGGTGAAGATTTCACCAACATTTTCCCAGATGGACGTTACAAATGATCAGATATTGAAACAGATTTTTTTATCTCGAAAATGATAATTGAAAGAGATTTACATTTTTCTTATTTATACTGGCAAATAATTTTAAAAAATGTATATTTAATGAATCCAGCTTAAGTGGTTAATATAAAATTACATGATAAAATAAATTGAATTAAAATAAGGTAATTAGAATTGCATGATCAATTGAGATATCGCAATATTTATTTTTAAATGTAAAAATACCTTGCACTTACAAACCCAAGATCCAAATAAAGAAATAAAATTGGGGGGTTAAATTGTAAAAATGTGTCTCACATTTCAAACATTGAAATTTCTCTAGTTTTAAATAATATTTGTTAAGCAGAAACAAAGCTTTTTCCTTTTTTTTTTCTACACCAAGATTAAGTTGAAAAAAAAAACCTGTTCATATCTTACCCTGACAAATTAAGACCTTAAAAAATCTTTATGTATATATTACATGCTCGCAGATATAACGTATATTTATAAATGAATGTAGAATATTGCCTTACATTTTTTATTTGACTAAATAATTCCTGTAATGAACCTAGGCAATTGTAATTTTGTTTAAAGCAAGGGCTAACTTAATTTTACAAAGCTTTTGTTACAGAAGCAAAATTATTTAGTTATTAAGTGTAAAATAACATAAAGCAAATCAAATATACAGGTTAATGATAAAGCACATTTATCTGCAGTTATCAGAGTCAAGCTACAATGTATGCAAGCTGCATTGACAGAGTTAGAAAGAATTAAAGAATAAACATTAAGTAGTTGGAAGCTTACAAAATGTAGCGATTTATAAACTATATCAGAGAACGTTTTCATTTATCTTAAGTGTAATATTGGCTTTCTGAGAAAAAATGAATGAAAGAATGTTATATTTCCTGGTTAGGATTATAAAATAATACTAGTAAAAAGGCTTTTGTTTTCAAGTTGGATGATTCAGGACAAGTTCTGGCACCAAAGTAAAACATAAGTAGGGGAGGAAAGGTAACATAACAGCAGACACACCAAGAGACAGGTAACATAACAGCAGACACACCAAGAGACAAGTAACATAACAGCAGACACACCAAGAGACAGGTAACATAACAGCAGACACACCAAGAGACAGGTAACATAACAGCAGACACACCAAGAGACAGGTAACATAACAGCAGACACACCAAGAGACAAGCAAGAAACATAACAAGAGACAACATGACTCAACACAAGAAACATAACAAAAAAGACATTAAAACAGATAGATTATCTAAGAGACTCAACACAAGAAACATAACAAAAGACAACATAACAGATAGATTATCTTAGAGACTTAACATAAGAAACATAACAAAAGAATCTGTAAGAGATTATCTTAGAGACTTAATACAAGAAACAAAACAAAAGACACTGTAACAGACAGATTATCTAAGAGACTCAACACAGGAAACATAACAAAAGAGACTGCAACAGACAGATTACCTTAGAGACTCAACACAGGAAACATATGCAGGGGAAGGCAAAGGTTATATAAAGAAAGCACTAGCTCTAGGTATCAAAATTGCACATGCAACTTTGACAGTAGGCAGTATAGTGTTATAGTAAAATGTTCACTAGATAACTAAAAGATTGAAAGTCAGTCTTATTTAAAGTTTTCATGCTTGTGAATAACAAAAAACTATTTTAAAAAAACTACACTATGACCAAAATATTTCAGTACAATGAGAATTAAAACTTTTACAACCAATATTATAATTATAAGGGAATTTCTTAACAGCACAGATAAAGATGTTGATATAACGGAACAATAGCTTGCCCCATTGAGGTTTCTTTTAGCTTAATGAAAGGCAATTATAAGGCTAAGTTAATGAAATAACAATCAAGACCCACATCTTTCTTAATGATGGCTTTCAAATTGAATAAACACGACACATAACATGTAATAATAACAGTACTAATATACCAAAACAAGGTGCGGAGTGGTAAGGCAAATCCTAAAGACTGGGATTTTTAATTTCAGGATCTTTATAGTTTCTCTGAGTTAATCCAGCTCTAATGGGTACCTGACATTAGTAGAGGAAAAGGTGGTTGGTCATTGCGCAGTACTCGTTAACTGTGGGCCACAGAAACATATGACTTTTACATCATTTACTCTAAATATAGACTCTAAATATAGAAAGGGGAACTAAGGCATCAAGGTTATTGAGAGTAGAAGGTGAAGAAAATATGGCAAAACATAGATAAGCCCAGAGACGGACTCAAACCATGGACCCTGACCCACGCCATCCCGTAGCAGTGACCAGAGTAACATCTACTTTAACTATCCAGCTCCAAAAGCTTTCAAGTCAGTATTGTTATCTGGCCTCTGCATTGTTACCCAGGGTCACCTGATTACGCTCACCTCCCAGAGGCCACCCAAATACCTGTCTATAATTATCTTCACAAACAATTCTATATTTAGGGTCAACACAAGGCTTCTTTCAAAGACAAAGACCCTAATTTAAATTTGCATCGATCTCTCTCTAACAATATCACAAGATCACATTAACACAAGACATATAGATAGCTGCAGAAGTGGAAGGTTGGCTTAAACAAAAAATGTGTATTGCATGCTTACATTAGCAGAAGGCTAGACCTACAGAGGCAATAAAAGGGAGGAAGTTATGAGCTGAAGTGCCAATGAGATTTTTGAAAAACATATTAGCACAAAATATTTATAAGCAACTAAAAATAAAGTAAAAAAAAAAAAGTTTTTTTGGTTGTCAATCTACATTGGAACCTAAAAGAATTTGTAATTAGTTTTACTTTTCTACAACAGTCCAGGCAGTCTAAAAATAGCAAGTTCTCCTATAACACAATTGATATATCTGGCACAGGCCAGGCTACAGATCAGCAACAAGTCCCCTAAAAATAACAATACGTCCCAAATTGTACACATCTATAAGAAAGTGATTCAGATTATCAACAAATGCAGTGATCCGTTCCGATGAACTGAGTTTGAACTCTAGTTTTGAATCATTGGCGGACAGTAAGTACAAAGTAAAGTTCCCTTTCAGACTTTGCGATCTCTATGAGAAACGAGTCCTTGTAATCACAACAAATTTCCGTAAGGATCAATAAAGCAGTCTTAGTCTTAGTCTTAGATGATGTTAAGGTCATCTGTTTCTGTGACCAGCACAACGACCAACCGCCTCCCCAAATTAAGTCAGGGACCCATTAGAGTAGGGTGGACTCAGGGGTGCTCTAAAAAATCCCAAAATTCGAAATGCAGGTCTTCACCGAGATTGGAACCCAGAACCCCAGGTTCGGAAGCCAAGTGCTTAACCACTCAACCTCCGTGAACCCATGCTTTAAATATATTCTAACTTGAATAGATTAGTTCTAGCTTCAAAATTCTATACAAGTTTACATTTTTTCAAAATAAAAATGTCAGAAATATGTTGTGACAAAATTGGGCTTATTGATCAACTGGTAGCTATTTATAATTTTGAGTAACATCTTGAATATAAATAACATGTCAATATAAATTCAAGTGCTTCATGCGTACAGTGAGACCAATCATCATAGAAGGCCTGGACATTGACCTGCCACATCGCAACTTGTGGAGCTTGTTGCCACATCACAGGTCTGTAGGACGAGGCAAAGAGCTTTCGGTCTCCACTGCCCACAGTTTGTGACGTTGCAGGTCAGTGTTGAGGCCTACGACAATTGGTCTCACTTACAGCCAATAGGAGGGGTGTGGATTGCAGATAAGAAAAAAATAATTGAAAGTGCTTTGTCTAACAGCATGCTGTTTATTGCTTTGTTAATTATAATTACAAACAACTAGTTAATGAAAAAAAAAAAAAAACTTTTAACATTGTATGGACTAAAGTTATTAGTGAATCCAAATGTTACAATCAACTACAGATAGACCAAATACTGGTACTATAACGAGTTATTTGTTTGTTAATATATTCTGACTATACTATAACGAGTTATTTGTTTGTTAATATATTCTGACTCTATGTTTAGGCCTATGGACATTCTGACAATAGAATAGTTTTCTGTGCTGCCTTTAGGTGTTAAGCAAACACAATTCAAATCAGGATTCAAACTCAAGGCCCCTTGTTGGGTGGCCAAGTTGTTTATGCCACACATTCCATGACAAATTAAAATAAATGGTGGAATATTATTAAACTGTATTCTTTAAAATCAATGAAATGTACACATTTGTCTCATTTTTTAAAATCTATGTTAAAAATTATGTCTTTGTGCTTTATATTCATTATTTTGGGGATAGGAGTATTTTTATTTTATTGTTTTTATTGTTTCTACATATTAGTTCTATTTTTTCTAAATGTGAAAGTGTCAGTTTCTTTTTTTTTTTTTTGTGATAGCTATAATTAAATAAACAATGCTAGTTACTACTAACAACAAAATTAAAATAAATATCTCCATTCCGATGTTGATGTACACTCTTTGAAAACCTCAATTTTACTTTAAACGCGTAAATGTTGTTTTGTAATTATGCAAGCTTAAATTAGTATTTCTCTACAACTGCATAAACTCAATCTACTGTTTTGAAAGGAAGGAATTTAGATATTTTCAATATCTATCTCTCACAACATAAAAGACATTGACTGCTAGCTTCTAGTTGTTTTTTTTTCTTTGCAGACCATAAGGAAATGAGAGGCATTTGTTTTAAATCTGTCTTTACAGTGTAAGCCAAATGCCGTCTGCTTTATGCACATCAAAATATCACTCCTTTTCTTTTAAAATAAAATTACCTAATTTAATTTTCGGTATAGGTGTCTGTACTAGCTTCTTAGCAATACAGTTAGATAAAACAAGAAGTTTCAAACAAATTTGAACTTTCTGATTATGTACAGTTGACTCTAGAAAGTTTGACACTTATGGACTGGGTGACTGTCTGATTACTGAAAATGACAGATTACCAAATCTTAGCTGTACTTCAAATAATTTAACCGTATATGCCATGAACATTCTAATTATGATGTAATAAGACATTTTCTTGGAAGGTGGGGTGGCTGAGTGGTAAAGCGCTTGGCTTCCAAACCTGGGTGTCCCAGGTTTGAATCCTGGAATTTTTTACTTCAAGATTCTTAAGGCGTCTTTGAGTCCAACCAGCTCTAACAGGTACTTGACAATAGTTGGAGAAAAGTAAAGGTGGTTTGGTTGTTGTGCTGGCCACATGGCACCCTCATTAACCACAGCCACAGAAATGGATGACTTAAATTTATCATCTGCCCTATAGATCGCAAAGGTCTGAAAGGTTAACTTGGCTTCTCTTTTAAAGACATTCACTTAGACTTTGATAAAAAATAAACAATAAATGATAAAGAAAGAGCTTTATCGAATTGAGGATTTAGATTTAAGGGTCTTTCTTTTGATGTCATCTTTAATCTATTTACACAAAATGTTCTACTTTCTCCCTATCTTTCATAATGTCATTAACTTGACGAAATGTCAGAGGGAGTTTCACCACAGTCATACCTCTTAATAATCTACCTTTATTCAGAAAGAGAGAATGGCTTATGCTTATGTTTTTGCCAATTTCACTCACCATCATAAAAGAGTTACCAAAAACCTCTACACCAAAAATATACAGCAGGTAAACTGTCTAATAGGAATTACAGAAAGACCATCAAGAACAAATTAAAAACAAATACTACAAGAAGCACATGAGAAGAGGCGGGACGTGCAAGGCAAAACACACGCATGTATCAGATTTCTGAGTGTGTCAGATTAAAAAGTGTCAGACTATATAAGTGTCAGACAATCAAGAGTCAACTGTATTTCGAATCTAGGAAACTTTATGCAAACTTTAGAAACCAAAATTTACACAAATAAAAACTATAACAGATATAACATAATTATAGCTTACACCTAAATCGAAGCAGTTTCTTTAAACAAAAATCAACAGTAGATTGAGTGAATACTGTAGAGTAACAATTTTTGTGTATGTTCCAGATATCAGTCATAAGGCTGGTATGTCTGTGCTCTATGTTCCTATAAAGGGGTAGAAGAATTGACAAATCTAGCGATTGACTAGCAGGTCAAGCTGGATTATACGTGCCAGGGAAGATGAACCATACTTTCCTTTTGATATACCTGATGCCATACTCAGCGCATTCCCAAACAGAGCCTCCAAGACGGCCCGCTCCACTGGTGTGCCATAACTGGAGGCACTGGTGAACAGGGAGCGGTAGAATTCCTTGGCTTCTTTGGCAAAACACCTCATGATAAGACCATTGGCAGATATTGATACCTATATTAGATGGGATCGAAAAAATGTGAACAATTCATTGAACAGAAAGCATGTTGAAATTAGCTTAAATATTTTTATTACATTCAATTTTGTTAAAGTCCCCAACGTGTGCTCAAGCATATCTCTTACATGTGATCAAGCATATTTCTTACAAGTGATCAAGCATGTCTCTTACATGTGATCAAGCATATCTCTTACATGTGATCAAGGATGTCTCTTACATGTGATCAAGGATATCTCTTACATGTGATCAAGCATGTCTCTTACATGTGATCAAGCATATTTCTTACAAGTGATCAAGCATGTCTCTTACATGTGATAGAGCATGTCTCTTACATGTGATCAAGCATATCTCTTACATGTGATCAAGGATGTCTCTTACATGTGATCAAGGATATCTCTTACATGTGATCAAGCATGTCTCTTACATGTGATCAAGATGAGGAAGTATCCACAAATGACCCAGAACTATATTCCATTGCGTCATCATTTCTTAGTAATCCCTAGGTTAAAATGAATAGTCAGGCACAAGTGCCCATGTTTTCAAAGTGGCTGGTTAAGTATCTGAAGGACTTCCTATAGTTAATTCCAACACTGACATACATATGAATTATTTAGCCACACTTGAAATATTCCTTAATTGATGCATAAACTAGGCACGATACATTTGTTAGAAAACAAATAATGTAGATAACCTGTAATTTAGTGCAAGAGGAAGGGTTGATGTGACATCTGTCCTTGACTCTCCCACTAAGCAGGGGCAACTAATCTGATTATTTTAGGCAAGGATTCAACCTCTTGCTAATTTCTTTTTTCCACATGCTAGGACAAATATGTATAAGTGCTCCTTTTCCCCTAATGATAATAAAGCATGGAACAGGTTGCCTGAATCAGTCAGAAAAAACAATGACTTAGCAGAGTTTTAGTCTCCAATAAACATGCATGACTAGATAAGCACATTGATAAGACCTAATTATCTTACTTTTTAAGGAACATCTCTCTGTAACTTATACGATAAAGACAATGTATGAGCAGTGCTAAAGTAAGCACTGGCCCCATCTTTGAACATTGTTAAGACTTTGACGTCTGCTCAATGTATCTGTGGGTTATCTTTATTTTATATTTCTACAATGCACCAGACACCACAAGTAATCAAAATAAATAGGATTAGGGGAATCTAATTTAAAATAAATGGAAAGGAAAAAGAGAGTAGTGAGGACACCTTTTTTATAACGCAAATAATTATTTCATAAATGGGTAGGAATCAATCATTCTTTGCTTGAAATTCTAAATATTGTAGACTAGAAGGCATCCACAATGCAACCTTTTTTTAAAGGAAGTCAAAAGAGTAGGTTAGTCACAGGGGAGGTAGCTTGCCTTTATAAGCTAGCCCATATACTTAGTCATAGTAGTTATTTTGGTATATCTTGTCCTGACCACTTGGTGAATATAATAACTGAGAGAGTAAGCTTATCCATTCATTCTATGCAGATAAATTGGCGGGTGAATCAGAGGCCTTGTTTTCAATCAACACAAAGGAAGCATTCCTAGACCTAATAGACCCTTAGCTGCCAACTACCACAGTTGACATATAGCTCTGCTACTTTGGCCCAGTTTTTGACATGTACAAGCCAAACCTTAGCAACTGTTGATTTTTAAAAAATGCAGCTAATCATGTATTACATGTAGTCAACTTTGGCCCAGTTTTACTATTCATGGAAGTAACGCTGGAAAAACATTATTATCATATCTAGTAACACGGAATAACCAGGAAATTAAAAGATAACGAACACACCAGCCCTAAGTGAATACAATGGTATACCTTTAAAAATGCTTCATAAGTGTTCTCGTTGCAGTGAAGGGCTCTGTGAATAAGATAGCGCACATTTGGCCACTCTTGTATTAAACCACCATAAACCAATCCCTTTCTCCCTTGCATCCTCATGTTGGCCTCAGTATTGACAAGAATTCGGCAGAGGAAATTGGTGTACCTTGTAGGAAGAGACATGAAAAGTTAATAAGTATTTTAAAAGTACAAGATTATATGTAGCATAATATATACTGACCTCTTGCTGGTTAATAAGAAGCCTCAATTGATCAAATGATTTCAAGGAAAAAGTTAAAGCAATATTTTCTTGGCTACCCACATGAAACCCATGTCAATGATGGACCCAAAATGGCAAGTAAACTTTTAACTGCCCCAAGGTCTGTCTCCAATGGAAACATTTTTAGCATGCTGATTTAAATATAGGAAAGTAATGAAAAAAACAACAACAGACAGTTATAAAGATAAGAGGAAGTGGCTTATAAAATGGTCTGGGAGGTTGGCAAAACAGATTTGTTAACTGGTAGCTAAATGATGAGAAATTCAAGTTACAAGATAAAGCATTTTAAAAAATCCAATCTAATCATTAATCTTTTTAAGACTTAAAACTACCAATTTTTTGAGTCCACCGAACTCTAATGGGTACCTGACTTAAATTGGGGAAAGTAAAGGCAATTGGTCGTTGTGATGGCCACATGACACCCTGCTCGTTAACCATTGGCCAAAGAAACAGAAGACCTTACCATTACCTACCCTATAGATCGCAAGGTCTGAAAGAAAACTCAAAGAGGCACGGTGGGTGAGCGGTAAAGCGCTTGGCTTCCGAACTGAGGTTCCAGGTTCAAATCCTGGTGAAGACTGGGATTTTTAATTTCGGGATCTTGGGCTCCTCTACGTCCACCCAGCTGTATTGGGTACCCGACATTAGTTTGGTTAAAGTAAAGGCGTTTCTTTGTGCTGGCTACATGACACCATCCTTAACTGTGGACCACAGAAACATCATCTGCCCTGCAGATAGCAAGGTCTGAAAGGTGACCTTTACTTTTTTTTTTTTTACCAATTTAAACTGTCTATAAGGGATCAATTAATTTTTTTAAAGATGTTACTAATAATAATTTTTCCAGGAAAACATTCTAAAAACATAACTTATGAAATGTAACATTTTTAACATTGTGTTCCAGTTCTACAGTATTTTCAAGTTTATACATGAGTGCTTCAATAAACTATCTAAAACAAATTTATTTCATCATACCAACTATGAATTTATAGGGCTGACAATGATGCAAAGTTTTCTTTTGTTTTTAAATGTACCTAACTGTAATGCAACTAACCTGTTGCAAGAGTTGTCAAACCAATGACCACTAAGCACCATCCTGCCATCACTCACTGAATTCTTACAATAGTTGACAACCAATGGATGCACGGCCATTCGATTCACGCCGGGTAAGCACCTGATGATGTAGTTGTTCTTGAGATACTGGATAATTTTCTGCCATTCGTAAGGGTTTTTGTCAGCACTGACTTTCTGGAGGTGTTCTAAGAAAACAGAGATATTTTTTACTCATGGACAGGGTGAGAACACATTGAGTAGTAATATATATATATATATATATATATATATATATAAAGGCTTTACTTTGAGTCTTAAGATTAAGGAGGAATGCAGTATTTCACATTTCAAAACACAGCATTTTCTCCAGCCTGCCCTCAGTATTTTTCAAGTGATTGGCTTGCAATACCACTCTTTACACTAAACATCATTCACAGTGGCAAAGAACAGTCGTAGCTTTTATTTCGGATTTTCAATCCCCTAAAATGACTTCCAAGTACCCAAAAAGGCTATAGAGCCCAGTCTGCCCCCCCCCCCCCCCCCCCCCAAAGTTGCATCACGCAATCACCATAGAAATAATATCTAGGATTCTGCAATTATATGACATTAACATTCTATTTCAGAATATTAGGGCACTGGTTACAGTCATTTATTTAAACCAAAATATTTGGGTGGCTGCTTGGTCATGTAGTATACGCACTGGACAGCCATCTCGATGGTCCCAGGTTTGAACCCTGCCTATGCCATTCTTTGCCATCCTGCAGGATTAATAATCTTTTAATCTGATTGAACATCCAAAACATATCAAACATTTTTTAGAAAATGTAAAGAATAAACCCAAGCACTTCCATTTAACATGTTTTAGATTTACTTTTTTGGGTCAAACTTTTTTTTTGTGATTACAAACTTTGCAAAAAGTGGATTAGCCATTTGATTGCTGGTCAATGTCACTATCTAAATACAATATAAACCACTGCATTCTCACAGATTTTGCTTTCAGAGGTTTTGTTTTTTAATAATTTTATCATTCTCTTCAATTTAATAGGCCAATTTTTTTAGTTGAAAACATTCCCATTTACCCTTTTTTTTAATGGTAAATAACTTTGAAATAGAAATTTAGAAAAAAAAAAGATAATAAATTATATCTGGTACATGTAAATAATTCAAGTATACAAAACTATTTCACCATTATGAAATAAAAATGAAGCCTGCTGCCAATAACCATGTTCCCTATTTAGAGTCAAGAAAAGTAATCAAGCCACTTAAAAAAATATACACATCTGCTCCTGATTAATTTATAATTAAATGTTCCACATATGACTTTAAATTTATCATTACAGCATATTACTATATTATTACTGTATTATAATAGATTGTCTTTAGAATTTAGCCTGTATTACATTCATAGGCATTTTTAAACTGCATCATTCCTGGATTTTCAGGATTTGTGGGAGTAGAAGGAAGCTACCCCCCCCCCCAAACAGCAGGCAGGATACTGCATATTATCTTTAAAGTATAAAATTTGAAAGAGCCAAATCTCACCTAGTGTAAAAGAGCTGTCTAAAGAATGACTAAAATGTATAATAGACATAAGTATGTTCTGTGGTATCCACTCTGGAACCTCATTGAGTCTGCAATCAAAAACAGAAGACAAGAAATCCTCATCATTAAAAATTTTCTTTTCCAGTTCTTCTGCAGGAACTCTAAAATCCTCACTGGCAATGAATGTCTCTGCTACCAGCCTAATGGCCTCTGGAAGACACAGATGTTTCACGCAGATGTGGGCATAGTTTAGCACCTCCATGTGTGGGGCGTAGAAATTTAATATTGATATGACATCCCAGAAATCGGAGAGTGTATCTATTTCCAACGTTTCCATTCCAAATCCTTTAGGGGAAAACTTCTTATAGGTAGTGAATATAACAGTCGCATTCAAAGAAAGTCGTTTAAATTCTATGACCATCCGAGACAGGAAGTCCGAGAACTGGTGCCCGTTGTGCTGGAGCATAAAGCTTTCACACTTGTGGAACACAAGAACATGCTGATAGTTGTTGTGCTTGCACAGCTGAGAGTGCATACGAGAGATGGTCATTTCTTCATCCAGTTGACACGATGGCACGGATTGTTGGCACAGCTTTTCTACTATGGTGGACATAAGGTTTTCTAATGAATACAGCTTTTTACAATTTAAATGATGCTGCATAATGGCTCCTTGTAACTCCATTTTCTTTTCATTCACTGCCTGTTGAATAGATTTGAAGACAAATTATAAAATGTATTTTAAAAATTAAACACTATGTTGACAATAATTATTCATATCTTTCTAGAACAAAAGAAATAAGCACAATCTACTCAAATAATTGAGAAAACCAGTGATTAGAAATATGATGTGGAAGCAGATCTGAAGCAACTTGGGGTCAGGGCGTGGAGACGAAAGGCCCAGGAGGGATCTGAATGGAAGGATGTGTTGAAGCAGGCCAGAGCCCTCCATGGGCTGTAGCGCCACTGGGATGGATGGATGGAATGATTGGAAATCATGTCAATGAGTTTCAAGTTTTTTTTTCAACATTCAAGTACCTTGAAAGCATAGACACAGCTTACAAGATAACTGATGGCATAGTACAATTTAAATTTCAAATAGATTTACAGATTTGTAGGTCATAAATTATTTTTTTTTTAAAAGAACAGCTAAAATAATGAGAAAAGATGAATTAAGACAGAATGAGATGTCATAAAAAGATTGACATCCTCAGAATATTAAGTGAGTAATTAAATCAACATACCTAGACATGAGATAGTGAATAGAATGAAGTTCGAAAAAACAGTTCAAGATATACCTTAACAGATCTATATGGAAATTTGTTAGGGAACTTTACTACTATAAGGGGAGATAATAGCTAATGTGTTACTATCTCAAATGAATTTTCATAAGACTGAAAATGTAAATTTGGTTTATCTATATATGTTAACTCACAGCAGAGTCAGATGCAAGTCTGATGAGGATATTGTCAAATTCAAACACCAGAGAAAATTTAAACCCCCAGTATCCAGTGATTGGTCTACAATATATGCTCAGATACAATTCTTCTGAAAGTGTACTTAAACAATTTTTAACAATAATCTTTATAAGCCCAATGTACATAAAGAGCGTTTACACTAGACAAATGTGAAGATAAACAGCAAACTTTATTTCTCATGTTAGCCATGTGATTAGAGTTTTATGAATTTCTAAGCTCAAGCATTAACCTACAATAGTTATGAGATTATTTGATAAATTTGGAGCTAAATTCTTAAATCTTATACAGCCTATAATCAGTGTCTAATTATTATTGTAAATAATAAATCTTTATTTATTGATTAACGGTTTCCTCTGATTATTAATATACTGCTGCCATCATGAAAAATAAGATCTAAATTCAAAGTCAACAATAGTTGAACAACCACTATCATCGACAATACAGAAATCCTTCCTTTATTATGTTGAATGATTGCACCTTTGTGCACCATATCAACACTACAGTAGTAGACAGATGATTTTATAAATGTGGATCTAAATTCTTAAATCTTATACAGCCTTCTCTCCCCCTTCACTTACAGTTAATTCAAATAATTATATTTATACAAATTCCACTGCCAAGAGCAAACATAGACGGCGAAAAGAAAATCTTAATCGACCCCCATTAGACAATGGTTCTGTTTGCCCTGAATGTGACAAATATGTAGGTCACAGCTGGAGCTGCATAGCACTGGGAAATACTGCAATCTTCTTTTATCTTCGGACTCGAAAACAAGCCTTATTATTATTATTTATACAAATAAACTCTATTTCTTTTATATCATAAAATGAAAAAGTTTTAATTAGACAAATTATCTAGACACCTACCTGACGAACCAATGTTGATTTTCCTGCCATCGGTGGACCAGACACTTGAACAAGATTTCCAGAAAGAAGGAGAGATTTAAGTTTACTTTTCTCCACCTGCCTGATATTTGCTTCAGGGTGCTGATAACTTTGTGTGTTCATCTGATGGCTAGGTGATGTTTGAGTGTTTCCTGATTGACCTGGGAAATTCTGTTGTCTATTGCTTGTTGAAACATTTGGGTTTACAACACTGTGCTGGGTTGGGGATTCAATATTTGTAGAAGGGTTTGATCTGGGTTGAATTTCTGGTGTCTTTAGCATCATAATAGGGCAGTGGAGAGGTGGAGGTAGAATAGAATCCATGGCAGTATATCCAAATGTCCCATTTGTTAATAAACTATTGTGACCTGTTCCTGCAGAGTCTAAGTAAAACAATGGTGCAGTGCCATGATGATAAACACTGTCAGCAGAGACACCATTTCCAGTTGATGTTAAGAAAGTATAGCTTGGAGTTGTAAATCTAGCATCAGATGAAAGCCCCACAAAATCAGAGCCAGAACTGGATGGACTGACTGGGTTACTACTGTCTGTATTAGACATGAAAACATTATCAGAAGCAACAGAGGGATCTGTTTGGTGAAATCTGGGAGCTGTGGTGTTTTCAGCAGTTGAAGGTCTGAGGCCAGGATGATAGAAGTGTTGTGGACCAGGATTGTACATGTCGTATAAGAAACCTGTGGTAGAAGGTCTGTGACTAACAATTCTGTTGCCTGGTATATTACTACCAAGATTTGGTGTGCTAACGCTAGTTTGAATTTGGGCATAATCATCACTTAGTGGGGGCATGGCATTTTCATAGTCTGTGGTAGAAGCTCTGTGATTGACTATTCTGTGGGCTGTCACATTGCTACCCAGATTGGGCGTGCTGTTGCTAGTTTGAAATTGTCCATAATCATCACTTAGAGGGGGCATGGTAGTCTCATAGATTTCATTTGGTGGTTGATTCTGTTGGTTACCAGTCGGGTGTCTTCCACCATTGTAATATATATTGTGATCCATTTTTCATTGTGGCATTCATATTATCTCCATTTACACTATAACAAGGATTAACTTCTAATTGGTCAAATAACATCTAAAATACCGGTATGCCATTTTATTTAGAACTATCTTCATGTGGTCAAATAGTCTCAAAAACTGCAACAAAAAAAAAAAAAAGAAAAATTAAAAAAAAATTATTTACATTATCATTGATTAAAATGTAGAATATTTCCTAATTTTGTAGGATTTTTAAAAACTTTTAAAACATGTATAAATCTAATAGTTTTATCAATTTTAAATACATTGATGAAAAGTTTTCAAGTGTCAGTAGTTTTAAATGCTTCAGAGTGCTATCGTTTCAGGTGAAGGGACAAAACCTGAAATACTGACCAGAATCGCACAGTGCACAGAAGCACAAGCAGAACTTGAAACAATGTGGAGTGTTAAAGTTAAAGACCTCAACACTAAAATTAGAATGATGTGCTCCCTGGTCATGACTACATTCTTGTATGCTTGCTAATCTTAGATGCTAAATGCATAACTACACAGGAAGATCTTAGCAATGGAATTGAAATGCTATAAAAAGATCCTAGGTATCACCTACAAAGACTGCACCATAAAGGAACAGGGCTATAGGCTCCCACAATGACCTGCTTACCATTGTCAAAATTGTAAACTGAAACTTTATGGACAAATCACAAGATCCTCAGAGCTTGCAAGGACCTTCCTATCTAAGGGAAGTGCCAAGTAAAAAAAGAAGTGGTAGACAGAGAAAGCGAAAGGAAGACACTATTTAAAAAATGGATCTGGATTCTAGATTTTATTCTAGTTATTTTTAAACTTAAAGATTAATAAGCCACTTTTTACTTGTAAACTCGAATCAATCCATTGGATTGGCATTTGTCCGATTTGTCGTCAAACACAATCACATCTTTCTGATTAATGTCTGTTGCCACTATTATGTCAATTATGTGACTATAACTAATGGATTCACTCTAATACTAATATATCACTTGATTTCTAGATCTATTCTTATTCTACCTCAGATCTAGTGAATTTCGATTACAATAGTAGATCTATCTATAATCTACACAGACTAAAATCTAAGTCTTAATTGACTTAATAGTTAGATGCAGGGAAAAGTTTTTTTTTTTTTTTTTTTTTTTGCTTTGGGGTATTCCCGTTTCCAAACAAGAATAAACACCAATCATTGACAACATAAGAAACCTCATACTAAATATAGATAGATAGATAGATAAATAGATATTTACCTCGCAGGATATTAGTTTATATAGGCTAGTTGTGATCTGGACTGTAGTTTACATACAACTAATCTAGATCTATACTATATTCTATAGGCATAGTAGTAGATATATACCAGAATTTTTTAAAATTAGGCCTAAAGTTTTTCTCCTTATGAATGTTTAGTATCATAATAAATTTAGATTAGAATCTACATTATAGTTAGTACACTGGAATGTAGGTTATGGATCGTCACTATCAAGATTTAGATTTCTCTGTCTGCCTCTTGTCTTGTCTACTGTCTTTTTTTTTTTTCAATCTTTCCTAAACTGTGTTCCAAAGAACCCTAGCCCTTGTGTTCCGCAAGGCCTGAATAGGTGTTCCACGAACTAGGCCTAGTGTAATAATTAATTAGTGGGCTACCAAGTGAATTAATCTCTCTAAAAAAATATAAGTAAAATGTTCCGCCAAATACACAGAATGTGCGAAGTGTTCCGTTAAGAAAAAAGTTTGGGAATCACTGGTCTATTTTTTAAATTCATTTTGTGAATGACGCAATTATCTTGGTGGAAATCCCCCAAATTATTTGTGTTGTTTCCAGGGAAAAGCCGATACTCATCATTGCTTTTTTCAATGCTCAATAACTCCAGCGGTGAAAGTCAGGAAACTATTTTTACTAATATATAAACTCTTCTTTTCCACACAGGCATTGTCCGGCACTATTTTGTACACGTTATTTCTCCCACAACCATTCTTGAATTAAGTTGAAACTGAATCAATAAAGAAAAATAACGATTCAGTTAATTAGTTATTGGTAATTAATTTAATAATTATTTTGTCTGGTATCGAAAAAAGGAAATAAATGTTACTTAATGAGAGAATGTGGCTGTGATTTGTTAATTTTGTTTTATATAGAAAAAAAGAGATTATTCTAGCAGTATGGATGGCTGCCTGGTCGTGCGGTTTGCACGCTGGACTGTCGTTCGGATTTATCGATGGTCGATATCCTGCCCGCTCCCATCCCCCGTCGTCCTGCGGGAGGTTTGGACTAGGAAGTAAACAATCTTCAACCCTAAAGGAACATCCGAAAAATGTACACCATTTTACAGTATGGATTCGACATATTATGCAGTTCTTTCCCTTAGAAAACATATATAAAAAAAAAGTTTTTTTTTTGTGGTTTTTTTTTTTACCCCATACAAATAGATCTACATGTGTTGAGTTTTGGCACCACTATAGTCTAGAGAATCTATTCTATATCTACGCTATGAGATAACACATTTGACTCGTGATAAATCTTTATGCGTCGGCTGCCGGCCTATAATCGTATGCACTTCGAACCCTGCTCGCTGTCATCTCCTGCTGTCTTGTACGTGTTAAACAAAATATTCAATAACCCAGTAACTATATAGAATTAACAGATTGAGGCATATATAGAACACCATTATCCTGAGAATCATACTATTGTACGTACATCATTCCATTATTAAGAAAATATCACAACACTGTAAACAAAATGTAGGCCTACAGTCATGCAACAGTCTCAAATATTTCATATGGAGTTGATATGAGAAAGTTGACATGTATTCAACGACACTATCCTATCTTATCTTATATAATACAGACGTTACTTCAAAAAAGAAGATGATTACGTCATACGCGTCATGCATTTAGTCATGCATATTAACCAATGACTTAAATTCTGCCAAGTCACTGGTTTTCCTGGCTAGCTCAGGCAACCCGTTCCATGCTCTAATAGCACTAGGGAAGAAGGAGTGTTTGTACAAATTTGTCCTAGCATATGGGACGAGGAATGTGCCTTTATCTTTGTGTCTTTTAGAGTATTTTATTAAATTTTGTTTTTGTATTTGAAGATTATGGTTCAGTGTTTTATGTATGATTGCTACTTTACTTTTGAGCCTTCTGTCCTGAAAGCTTTCTAAATTTAGTGATTTTACTAAAGGTGTTACTCTAGTCAAATGTGAATATTAGTTTGTTATGAATCTCACTGCTCTATTTTGTGTCTGTTCCAGTTTCTTAATGTTTTCTTGAGTTGAGGGGTCCCAAACGGAGGATGCATATTCTATTATTGGCCTAACCCAGGTTAAATAAGATATTAGTTTTATGTTCTTATTTGATTTATAGAAATTTCTTTTAATAAATCCTAATGCTTTGTTTGATTTTTTTTGTAGTTTCATCAATATGTGGATTCAATGACAGTTTTTCATTTATTATATTATACTACAAATTGTCATGAAACATTTTCATTTCTAAACACTGTCAAGGTTTCTCTTTATTTAAGATCATTGTTGCAAACCATCTTATATATATAGAGAGAGCAGAAAGCAAGGCGTAGGCCCTAGCCCCACATGTTTGTATGTATGTCCAGCATAGAAATTAAAAACGTTAATAGACCAATCTTGATTAAAACTTGGCAGTCTCCATATTTAATCATAGATCTAAATTCAAACCAGTAAATCAGTAATACCAAAACTAAGACCCGCAGGTAGCGGGTCATATCCGGCTAATAAATAATAAAAATTAGTTTGTACTACAAACGAAACAGTTTACAAAGATCGTATACATTCAAAATACATAACTAATCAGCACTTTTGAAACTCTGCACACGGGTTACATTAAATAAATATCTCCGTATCCGCCATAGATACAAAGCTCCAATAAAAACGTCATATATGTCTGGTTTTTTTTTTTGGTTGTTGATTATTTAGTGGTCGGTGATCTGTATATTTTCTTTGATGGTAAATTTATGTAATAATGTTGAAGGTTCATTTTTGTTGGTTTGTTTTAGCCACAGATCTTTATGTGCATGTATTTCATTTTTCAAATCAAATTTGGCAAGTGGCCTTAAGTTCACAGTCCTATGGTGTCGGAGTGGTAAAGCGCTTGGTTTCCGACCCGGAGGGTCCTGTGTTCGAATCCTAGTGAAGACTGGGATCTTTAATTTCGGGATGTTTAGGGCGCCTCTGAGCCCACCCAGTTCTAATGGGTACCGTTTGATTCTCTAAGAGCTGAGCCGAAGGCTCTTCGAGCTCTAAGTTTGAAAAAAACCCTGATTGAACAGGAAAAAAACAAAACCTGATTGAACAACCGTTCTGTCTGGAAGAGATCCGAGTCAATGCCTATGTAAAGCATTGCTATTTCCGATATATCTGGCACTCCGGGCGCATGGGCTAGAATGCATGGCCGAAGGCCGAGTATACCAGGAACCTCCGCCATTTTACTATGTTGTACCCAGCTAACGGTGTAGGACTCGCCATTAATGTAACGGTCCCTTGAGGAACGGCGCATGGATTATCGACAGGACCGTGGAAGCTCTCTTTCAACTCCGCTCCGTGCAATGGGTCCACTCTCGCGTTTTGTTTTGCTATTCATTTAGCCTAATCACTTCCTCTAATGGTCGTTTCCACACGAGCGCCACTTTGAGGCAGAATAGCGTGCTCGCGCTAATGGGTACCTGACATTAGTTAGAGAAAAGTAAAGCAGTTGTTGGTTGTGCTGGCCGCATGACACCCTCGTTAACCGTGGGTCAAAGAAACAGATGACCTTAACATCATCTGCCCCATAGACCACATGATTTTTTTTTCTTCTTCTTCTTCTTCTTCGTTCTCATTGTTATGATGGAGTGTTCAGATGACTAGACCAATACATGAGATGAACTGCGCAGTGGTTTCCAAATCAGGGAGCTCTCCATATAGTTTTTATTCTCTTGGGGTGTTTTGGGGGCCAGTGTCTTATACGGGCCTCTTGGTAAAGAGAGCAGTTTTGGAGGACGTGGTCGGCATTCTCTGGTGATACTCCTCATGGGCAGATTTAACTGGTTCCAATTTTGAGCTTCCGGTCAAAGAAACAGATGACTTTAACATCATCTGCCCCATAGACCACATGATTTGAAAAGGGAACTATGTCCCCACTAGGAGCATGTGGGATTTGAAAGACACACCTAGTGAGTAACATTTTTTTGTGTGGTTGAAAGAATGTAAAAACCATATATGGAATATAATGATGTGTATTTAAAACATCAACGCTTTCGTTTTGTAATCACGTGGTTTCAAAAAGGAGATGTTCAAAAGAAATCATTTTAACTTCTCAGTGTGGAGAGTTCTGTCGATTTTGATGTTAGACTTTGATGTCAGATGAGTAAGTAGATCTAAGCCAAATTTAGTTTCCGCCCACTTAAAAAATTCTTCGGGCTTATAAGCAAGTCTCTACTACATCAACACTGGAATAACACAATGATACCAATGCGTTTTGTTTTCAAGTTTAATTGCCATTATACGGTCTGTTGAGGCGCGCGGTGACTGAGCGATAGAGCGGGGGTCCCGGGTTCGAATCTTGGTAAAGACTGCGAGTTTTAATTTCGGGATCTTTTGGGCGCCTCTGAGCCCACCCAGCTCTAATGGGTACCTGACATTAGTTGGGGAAAAGTAAAGACGGTTGGTCGTTGTGCTGGCCACATGACACCCTCGTTGACCGTAGGCCACATAAACAAATGAGCTTTACATCATCTGTCCTATAGACCACAAGGTCTGTAAGGGGAACTGTACTTTTACTTTATACTGTCTGCTACAATTCTTCATTTTTAAAATCTTATATCAACTCACCCTGTCTGTCTGGTTGGAATCTTGTACACGTTATTTCTCCCACTTCCCATTCTCGGACCAAGTTGAAACTTCGCACAATTATTCATTGTCGATGACAACACATGAAAAAAAAAAGTTAATCAATTTGTTGTAATTAATTAATATAGTTTTATATAGAGACAGTATGGCATAGTAGGCATACCGAGACCAATTATCAATCTATGACGTTAGGTCTCCGGCATACTATATACCAGGGGTTCTCAACCTGTGGTTCGCGACCCCCTTGGGGGGTCGATTTACGATTTGCCAGGGGTCGCCTACGACCATCGAAAATATGGATTGTTTTGTCTATTCTTCTATTGCTGTATGTGTGTGTGTGTGTGTGGGGGGGGGTCGCGGCTGAGTGGGGAATAGTAAAAAGGGGTCGCCGAGCATAAAAGGTTGAGAACCGCTGCTATAAACTAAGGGGAGATGAGTCATGTATATATAATTAGGTCGTTCGCTGAAATTTAAAAAATTAAAAGTAGACTATAAAACCTTTTACTTATATAAGCATTTGGATGGTTTAGTGGCTAACAACTCCAAAAAGCTTTTTTTTTTTTTTTCCAAAAGGTAGTAACTCCCTTCTCAAACCCACTGGTCCACAAAGTGATTGGACCATAGCGCGCTGATCATGTTATAAGCATGAAAATTGCGTTAAACAAAAACAATTCACAACAAAGTTACAAAGACAGGTTGTGTGCAGGTAAAAAGGCAGGTTTTCCAATATTTTCAGAAAGAACATCAGAATGAAATTCTATCAAAGACAAATGACAGAGAAGAATGGAGAAAGAAGGCTGACAGATCTTGTGTGGTGCCCCAGCGGTCCAGCAGACCAAAGGATAGGTGAAAGTGAATGTGAAGTTAGATGTGAACCTGGCCTAACTGATGTCTTTTAATATCTAATTGTTTTGTAAAGGGTCAATCTCTTATTCAAATCATCAACAAACAAGGTTACAAAGGCAGTTTGTATGGAAACACAAACTCAAAATCGGCCCCCGAAGTGGTCCACCCAGGCACGTAAAAAGACAGGTATCAGTATTTTCAGAAAGAACACCAGAATGAAATTGTATCAAAGACAAATGACAGAGAAGAATGGAGAAAGAAGGTTGACAGATCTTGTGCGGTGCCCCAGCGGTCCAGCAGACCAAAGGATAGGTGAAAGTGAATGTGAAGTTAGATGTGAACCTGGCCTAACTGATGTCTTTTAATATCTAATTGATCTAATTGTTTTGTAAAGGGTCAATCTCTTATTCAAATCACCAAGAAAAAAAAACAACATTTCAGTAAAAAAAATATTTTTTTTATTAAAAAAAAAAATAATTTATTAAATAAACTTTTCTGAACACATAATGTCACATTCTCAAAAGTGGAAATAATTTGAAGAGTGAATTGTTTTGTATTTCATGCTTCATATAGTGATGTGAGAAACTTTAGTAATGATTGTAGAGTTCAATTTTAGAATTAGAACATCAAATATATAAACGAAAGACTTGAAATTCCAATGATCATTCACAGATGTTAAGGGAAATGCCCAGTCTGTATGTTAAGACTAAATATACTCACAGACAGTGCCCAGGCTTTCTATTTATCCAAACATAAACATGTGTTTAACTTCCCACAATGTCAAATAAATAATTTAATAATTAATTTAGTTACGAATTTTTCCCGTAGTACACTACATTACAGTTCACGGGATAATAAAAAATACTACTCATTAATTGTTGTTTAAAATTAAGTCCAACTTATTTGCATACTAAATAGATTTTTTCTCTTATAAAAAGTAATACTTTTTGAGTGTGTAATTGTAGTAGTTAATATGATAGAACGTACTTAACTTAACAAAACAAATGTAAAAAAAACAACATTATTTTGACAAAAAAATCTAAAACCATTTGCATAAATGTGTTAGAAATGCGGTAAATTGACATCTCCCCTACTAAAGAGTCTCCCGTGTCTGTTACTATTAATAGTGAATAGTTGTAAGTAAAAGTGGTATATTTTTATGAAAAAAACTGCTTGCATAAATGAGTTAAAAAATTAGATTTTACGCTTTCAGAAAAGAAAAAAGTAGCCGTTGCATCAGAACTTGGGGTTAGGGTTAGAATGGTCAAAAACATTATGATGACGGATTTTCACTGTCTTTTCTAGTTTACGAGACCTAAACGGGACGGACGGACGGACTGACATTCCACACAAAACTAATAGCGTCTTTTCCCCTTTCGTGGGGCCGCTAAAAATATTTCCAAATAGCATATTTTTTTTATTGTTCGTCGAGATCTACTAAAACTTAATTACATGATTGATTCACAATAGAGTTATTAAGCAGACTGTGCCAATAAGACTTAACAGATTCTGTAATTCAAGTCTATTTTTGAAAGGGTGGGACAGTGGAAAGGAAGGGGGGGGGAGAGAAAAGTGATATAGAATTCACAAACCAGAAGTGAATTTTGTTCCAATCAAACGTAAGACATACTAAAATACACTGGCCAAAATTGGATGGTTCAAGTGCTGTCAGTTTTATTGATATTGAGGAGGAGGGGGGGGGGCGTGCGGGGTTATGGCCTAACCATAATATGACATTACGAGTGGCAGGATGTAATAAGGACAAAATAAAATAATCAAAGAGTCTATAAAATATGTTTAAATATTTGAAAAGTAGAAAAAATAAACAGAGATTGTCAATAAGACTATTTGTTAGAGCGGAGAGCTGGGGGGGGGGGGGCGGGGGGAGGAAGAAATGATTTTCGAATTTACGGGGCCAATCCAATACTACAATTCCTTTAGCCAAAGGAATGGCAGAATGAACACTGTATAGCAGTGTTTCTCAAACTGTGTGCCGCGGCACACTAGTGTGCCGCCGAAGATTTGCAGGTGTGCCGCGGGAGTTTTCAGAACGCCACACGTGCAGCGTTAAGCAGGTCTGCCTACTTCTAAATTTTTATTTTACGTTGCGATGACATCCCAACTTGCAACGACCAGTTATAGTAGTGGATCGCTCCATTACGACGGAAAGGGGTGTTAGGTATTCAGGTTATGGAATTGTCCACTATACATATATTATTATAATGACTCAAATGTAGGCCGCCTTAGCAGACGCACAGTTCTTGAATTGGCAACGATAATAATAAGCGATGTGTTTCATGTAAATTGGTTAGGTATATGCTAATAATAACAAATTATCAATAAGCCTTATTCATTGTTATCCATGAAGAAATACATTAGCAAGAATGAAACTGCGAAAGCGTTAAATGAAAAGCAGAGAACCAAACGAAGGTACAAAGAAGATTACATCGAATATAGTTTCATATCTTCTGGACCTGAAGATTCTACATTGAAATTCTCTCTGATCTGAAATGCAACTTAAAAGCAAATTAAAGAGACACTTGGAAACAAAATATCCAGCTGTAAAAGCGCAACCGAAGAAATTCTTTGAAAACATTAACGCTCAACAAAATAAACAATCTAAGAAACTTACGAAGTACCTAAAGCTGCCAGAAAAGGGATTGACTGCAAATTATAAGGTTGCTCAGTTATTAGCAGAACGCAAGAAAGCACATACAGAGGCTGAATCAGTCATTGCACCAGCTTTAGCAATAGTAATTGAAAGTATCCTTGGACCCGATGCCGCCGAAAAAGTTAAAAAATTTCCTTGTCAAATGATACTATCTCGCGCAGAATTGAAGATTTATCGTCAGATTTACAAGATCAAATCTGCGAACACTTTGACGTGACTGACGATGAAGTGTCTGTGATGTGGTCTCTTCAAGTTAATGAATCCACTGACGTTAGCGGCAAAGCCCAGTTGCTAGCTTTTATTCGGTTCATAAAGGATGAAAAATGTGTCAACGAATTCTTATTTTGAAAAGACTTACCAACTACGACCAAAGGCGAAGATATTTTCAAAGTGGTGAACGAAAACATTTTGCTATTCAAACTACAGTGGAAAAACTGTGTCAGCGTTTCCATCGATGGCTGTCCTTCCATGCAGGGAAATAGAAAGGGATGTATCACTCTTGTGCGTGAAGAAAATCCAAATTTATTAGTTGTTCACTGCATGATCCACAGAGAAACTCTTGCCTTCAAATCTTTGCCGAAAGATTTGATGTCTGTTCTGAATCAATTGATCGAAGTTGTAAACTTCATCAAATCTCGACCGCTTGCATCCCGACTTTTGTCTCAGCTCTGTGAAGCAATGGATTCAGACTACAAATGTCTCCTGTATCACACCAACGTTCGTTGGCTCTCCAGGGGGAAAGTATTAAAGGATGTCGTCCAACTCATGGCTGACCTGATTTCATTCTTGGAGGCTGAAAAAAATGGATCTTCTATTCATGACGAGATCTGGCGGGTTAAGGTGACATTTCTCTCTGATTTATTTGACGAATTAAATTAATTGAATTTAAGTCTTCAAGGACCATCGGAAACCATCATCTCAGCATCCTCAAAACTGAAGTCATTTGGTGAAAAATTACCTTTGTGGCAAAGTAAGACCTCGAAAGGAGTCTTCGACTGCTTTCCTATTTACAATGAATGTACTTCAAACTAAGAAATCACCCCCGAAATTCTGGACACTTTGACACATCTGCAGTCGGCATTGCAGCATTACTTACCAACAGTTGGAAGTAATGAGTATGGATGGGTCAGCTATCCATTTGGAAACAATGAAGCTACAAATCTGACAACTGAAGAAGCAGAGCAGCTCATTGATTTAAAAAACGATGCAGTTCTTAAGTCAAGTTTTGCCGATGAAAAGCCTGGATGTGTTTTGGATTTCAATCAACAAATTATATCCTGCAATCAGTTTAAAAGCAATCAAAATAATTCTTCCATTTGCATCTTCATGGATTTGTGAGTTTGGATTTTCAGCACTAACTGAAATTAAATCTAAGAAAAGAGAGACTTCTTACAATAGACGATGAATTGCGAGTTTGTTTGTTGACTTTGGAGTCTTGATTAGATTGCATTTGTTCTCAAAACAGGCACACCCTTCACATTAAATGTAGTACTTAAAAATAGGTAAAATCTTTTTTTTTTCTTTTTATTGTAAAACAACTGTTGATTTGACTGGTGTGCCGCGAAATTTTTGTAGTTTTTTTACTGTGCCGCCAGACAAAAAAGTTTGAGAAACACTGCTGTATAGCCTGGGAACAAATCAACGGGCGTAGCCGGTGATTAATTCCTGTACTAATATATCCTAAATACTAGTAATTTATACAAGTGGGTCTATTATTTCCTATTTCAAAACTTGAATTGAAAAGAAAAAGAAAAAGTAAGCATCCGATTCAGCTCATAGTAATACCACAAACAACTCCATTGAAGCTCTATAGTAATATAATAATGAAGAATATTATGAAGGAGTCAAAATACAATTTTATTGGAAGCCCAGCAGTGGCGTAGCTATGAATTTGCCATCATTTGGGGGCCCGGCGGGCTTGACCTCTTTGGGGGCCCCTGCATATTGCGTAAAATTTAATATTTAATGTGAAAAAATTGAACACTCATTTGGGGCCTTCCTTAAGTGGAGGCCCAGGTGAATTTTGAAATCCCCCCCCCCAACACCCTGGATACGCCACTGAAGCCCAGATTCAGAGATACAGGTTTATATCCAATACACCGCACAAGAAGGTATTTCTGACTACTTCCCCTGTTATGAATTATCTAATTATTTTTTTTTCCCAATTTCGAAACGTACAGAAACAATTAGTGTCTTGTATTCACAGGTCCTGGAAAATAATAGTATACAACCACTTATAATATATGCGCACTAAGCACACTGAAGTCTAGATGTCACGAACACAAGAGGGACGAGTGCTTTACCATGACCGAATGATCATTATCTAGGTCTGCATCCATAGGCCTATCACCAAACTAGAATCTTCTATACCATAAATTCTAGATCCTGTATTCTAGCCTAGACCACTGTCTTCTGATGTTGCTATGTCTGGATCTGTATCAATAACCTATAAATCTTGGATTTTTTGTTTCGTTTTTTTTTTTGGCGGTGTAAAAAATTTCCAATTTTATACAATTCAGTTGTTATTAAGAGTAAGGTACACGTAATCCAGCGGTTCTCAACCTTTTAAGCTCGGCGACCCCTTTTTACAATCCCCCACTCTGCCGCGACCCCCCCCCCCCACCCACACAGCAATAGACAATAACAATCCATATTTTCGATGGTCTGAGGCGACCCCTGGCAAATCGTCAATCGACCCCCAAGGGGGTTGTTACCCACAGGTTGAGAACCCCTGACGTAATCGCTCTTACAAAAAGTCCTCAACTTCATAAAGGAGACATTGTTTTTTTTTGTTCTTTTTTTTTTGTTGTTGTTGCTGTTTTGTTGTTGTTGTTTTTTATTCTGAAGTCGAATAAATCAACTCTGATTCAAAGTTCACAATTTCGTTTTGAAAATTACACTATAAGATAGTTTAGAATCTTTTTGAATTGAGAGGCGGGCTGTGAGAGGTTTGTACTTGTATGTAAAATAATCTTCAAGTCTGAAGAAATGTCCGAGGCATGTGTAAAATAAACAACAAATCATCAAACATTTTAAGACTCCACGTCCATAACTTGGACATTCTCACAAGAAGAGATTAACAAGGTCGCTTGATCCCTAGAATTTTACATATACTGGTGGATTTCTATCTTATAAATTATAGACGTTACTTCTTAAGAGAAGACAAGCAAGATCACCTCCATAGAATTTTAAGGGTGTATAGGTGAATTTCTATCTTATAAATTATAGACGTTACTTCTTAAGAGAAGACAAGCAAGATCACCTCCATAGAATTTTAAGGGTGTATAGGTGAATTTCTATCTTATAAATTATAGACGTTACTTCTTAAGAGAAGACAAGCAAGATCACCTCCATAGAATTTTACATATACTAGTGGATTTCTATCTTATAAATTATAGACGTTACTTCTTAAGAGAAGACAAGCAAGATCACCTCCATAGAATTTTACATATACTAGTGGATTTCTATCTTATAAATTATAGACGTTACTTCTTAAGAGAAGACAAGCAAGATCACCTCCATAGAATTTTACATATACTAGTGGATTTCTATCTTATAAATTATAGACGTTACTTCTTAAGAGAAGACAAGCAAGATCACCTCCATAGAATTTTACATGTATAGGTGAATTTCTATCTTATAAATTATAGACGTTACTTCTTAAGAGAAGACAAGCAAGATCACCTCCATAGAATTTTACATATACTGGTGGATTTCTATCTTATAAATCATAGACGTTACTTCTTAAGAGAAGACAAGCAAGATCACCTCCATAGAATTTTACATGTATAGGTGAATTTCTATCTTATAAATTATAGACGTTACTTCTTAAGAGCAGACAAGCAAGATCACCTCCATAGAATTTTACATGTATAGGTGAATTTCTATCTTATAAATTATAGACGTTACTTTTTAAGAGAAGACAAGCAAGATCACCTCCATAGAATTTTAAGGGTGTATAGGTGAATTTCTATCTTATAAATTATAGACGATACTTCTTAAGAGAAGACAGTTAATTCCTAGGAGAATCCATGTGTCTAGCTAGCCATGCTTGTTAATCGGTGACTTAAAATCTGTCTGGCTGATTCCAATAATTTTACTCCATCCTGACACCCCTCCCTTGAATTCCACATGGACCTCTTTTTTTTGTCATTTATTTTGTCTCACTACGCACACACACATATTTAGACGAGCTTGTCACTGTGTGTGTTAGACCCCAATCCACATCTCCCTGCACTATGTTTATATAACCTAACTATTCAGTGTGCATAAAGAAAAGTGTGTTTTAGTCTATTACATGAACGTAAGATCTAGATCAGTGCGGCTTTTGGACGTCTCTTGACAGACGACAAATCCAATGGCGTAGCGAAAGCATTCATCGGACTATACAATAATGATAAGATCTGGCGCTGTATTGTCTGGCTTTTGACAGCATGATTGTGATGTAACAAAAGTTCGTTTTGAGAATCAAGTTCGATATTAAATTATGATTCAAGAACTTGGCGAGGTTCTGTCTAGGTATAATGTTCCCAAAAGTAAATTCACACTTTAAAAAAAAACAGTGAAACTACTCCTAGATCTATTTTTATTTACCTTTCTGTATACTCTTCGGAATGTCGTCAGGATGGGCCTAATTTCGGAGTTCGGCCACTGTCACCCTGCTTCCCAGACAGTTTCACGCTCAAGGAGGGTAGACAACTTCAAAATAAAAACCAACATTACGTAAACCTTGAAAACCTAGGCTTACATCTTAAGTGATGGCAATGGTCAGTAAATCTGAGGATGTAGTGCCTATTATATTTCTCAAACATATTGACTTTTTGCAATAGTTCGATCAAACATGCGCGTGAAATATTTTTTCTTTGTGAGAGAAATGCCTTTCACCGAGTCAATGGAGAAAAAAAAAAAGTCATCTTTCTATTCTACAAATTATTTCAAGCTGCAGTTAAGTCAAAAAACTAAGCGTAGTTCATATTAATACCCATTCTTTGTGGCACTGTACGCATAACAATACATCATTTATAAGTGAGTCTGTGTGTAAGATTGAAATGATTGGCGACATCTCAGTAAAAAATAAATAAAAATAAAACGTGCCCAAAAAGGAGAACTCTTGCCGAATATATGGTAACCCTATCCAGCAGGAGGCTTCCGTTAGGCCGGGTAGGCCACAGCCCCGGATAATCCATAAGAAAGGGTCCTCTACAAAAGAGGTTAAAAGATATCCGAATTTCGACGGGTCAGAGACTTTAATTCTTTTTCGTAACATTTTTTTTTCGCATTTTTATGACTGACAAAAATTTCCTGATTACGAAGTGTACGCGCGTAGCATGCTAGGAGTAAGTAAATACAGGTCCGGATTTATGGCAGTGCAAGAGCCTTACTCTAAAAAAAAGTAATTAAAAAAAAATTCACTTTTTAAAACTAATGCACATCAAATATTTTAAAAAGGAAATTAAATGTACAAGAACTCTCTTTCTTTCTTCTAAAACAGCGGTTCTCAACCTTTTATGCTCGGCGACCCCTTTTACAATCCCCCACTTAGCCGCGACCCCCCCCCCCCACACACACACAGCAATTTAAGAATAGACAATAACAATCCATTTTTTCAATGGTCTTTGGCGACCCCTGGAAAATTGTCAATCGACCCCCCAAGGGGGGTCGCGACCCACAGGTTGAGAACCCCTGTTCTAAAATATAGCGCGCGCTTTTGGAAACAAATATTTTCAATCCAGAGTTGAAGCTTTTCGAAAAATTGTAGGGGCCTCCATCAAAATCCGGCCCCTGTCTCCACATACTTAAATCCGGCCCTTTTCTTCTAAAAGAACGTGTACAGTTTAAAAATGAGCAGCCTATTGCTACCAACAAAAAAAAAGCACATTTCATTGAAAGTAGCTTTTTTTTTCCCACGACGATTATTTAGTAGACCTTATTTTCCAATGATAAGTCAATCCACGGACCTCATTCACCAATCGTAAACAAACAACATTTTGCCACGCGGTTCTATATATCTTCTTTACAAATTACGCAATCCATAAAGGCTGTCACGTGATACGTAGTTTTCATTGTTTTATCAATATGATCACGTGGCTAAATGTTGTTTGTTTACGATTGGTGAATGAGGTCCACTCAAATGACAATAAAATAAATTGCAGAAATAGACTTGTAAGGTCCTCAAGGGGGAAATTTACTAGATTAACTCTTTCTCTCCGTAATTATTACCACATTCTGATGGAATCAACGTTTGTATCGTCGGTTAGGAGAGAAAGAGTTAAGTCAAAGGCATTGTGGGATTGGATGAAGGGGGGACTTTTAGGAGGGAAAACAAAATTGCTTGTCCGGTGGCGTAGATAGGAATTTGCCATCATTGGGGGGCCCTGGGGGCTTGACCTCTTTACGGACCCCTGCATTTTGACATTCAACTTCAAGACATAATCGGGTAATATTTATTATTTATTGTAAACAAAATAATCGAGCACTCCTTTGGGGGCCTCTCGGGGGGGGGGGTCGAAATTCTCCCCCATCACAGCTACGCCACTGTGCTTGTCCTTGGTACTACAAGATTTGAGCATTGACCCCCCCGTGAGATTGAAACGTTGCTGTGACAGACTGACTTCAAGCCCCAGCTGAGCTTCAAGTTCAACCGTGAAAGTAATTTACAACATGCAACTCTAGATATAAATGTGTGATGTCAGAGCGGTTCGTGAACCCGGATGTTTGAAAAAAAATTGCGGGGGGGGGGGGGGGGGGGGGGGAGACGCACTAGTGACTGGCGGCGGCTCGTTGGATATCTTTCTGTTTGTTTCACTTAGTGCGTTGAAACACGCGTGTTGTGACCTTTTGAACTATGTGTTGGCCCCGCCTGTCAAAGGACAATAACTCTAGTAAGAGGAAAGCAATACTAACCAAAGTATTAGATCACAATGAGTGATATTGTCTAACACTTCATGTATTGTGTAAGAGTCTCTCTCCCACCCCCACAAACACACACACACATTCAGTAATCCCTAAAAACAACTTTTCACATTATATAATACCGGCTTAAGTCATGTGTACTGAGAGAAGAGACTACAGACGAGAGATTTATTAGGCATATAAAAGAATATTCGTATTTGATTAGAGTAGCGGTTCTCAACCTTTTATGCTCGGCGACCCCTTTTTACGATCCCCCACTCTGCCGCGACCCTCCCCCCCCCCCACACACACAGCAATAGAAGAATAGACAAAAACAACCCATTTTTTTCGATGGTCTTAGGTGACCCCTGGCAAATCGTCAATCGACCCCAAAGGGGGTCGCGACCCATAGGTTGAGAACCCCTGGATTAGAGAAACACCATTAGTAAAATCACTCAACTCAAGAAAATCTTCAGGACAGAAGACTAAAAAGTCAAGTAGCAATAAAACATAAAACACTGAACCATAATCTTCAAATACATAAAAACTCAACGTAATAAAATCTCTTATTCGATATGCTGGGGCTAATTCTCATAAGTGCTCTTTTTCCCCTTAGAGTAATAGAAGCATGAAACAGGCCGCCTGAATATTGAAAAACCTCTTCAGTTGGTCTTTAAAAGTCTGTAATTGACGATTGGCTGACACACGAATACGCGTAGGACCTAATTATCTTTTGGAAGGAACTTATGTAGTTAATAACAAGATAAAACTAGATATATAAGCCTAGCGTTAAAAAAATATATAATAAAATTAAAAGACACCTTTTTCTCATAACCAGTACAAGGTCATTGCACATAATTGTTATTGTTTTATACTGATTCATGTGTTGTCATCGACAATGGATAATTGTGCAAAGTTTCAGCCTGGTCCGAGAATGGGAAATGGGAGAAATAACGTGTACAAGATTTGTACCAGAGAGACAGGGAGTCGATATAAGTTTTGTAAAATAAAATTTTTAGTAACAAAAATGTAAAATGACTATTGATGAAATATAATGTAATAGTCTTCGAGTCCGAAGATCGGTGAGGAATGCAGTATTTCCTGTGGCTGCGCAGTCCCAGCTGTGACCTACATATTTTGCCACACCCAGGGCAAGCATAACCATTGTTTCGCCGTCTGCGTTTGTCCTCGGCAGCAGATTTTCATTTGGTCTCAAATGTGTATCCCGCGGCCTTCGTGAGTGACCTCCAGCTGTCTCGTTCTGAGGCCGCATGCAACCAGGTGCTCTCTTCTATGTCAGCCAAGGAAAGTTGACGCCTAAGCTGGTCTTTGAAGCGTTTCCGTGGGGCGCCTCTGTTACGTCGACCATCTTCGTGAGTGACCTCCAATTGTCTGGTTCTGAGGCCGCATACAGCCAGGTGCTCTCTTTTTTACGAAATAATGTATATGATAAATATAAAAATGCACTTATACATGTTACCGACCAAAGTGAGAAATGTAGGCATCCTACTGGACTTTCAAAGTGAGGAATAACCTTCAACCGTTTAAAAACAACTAGCGGTTATTTGGGAGATTTGATACGAAGAAGAGTGTCACGCATTTTATTACAATTAGAGCCAAATTCGTTTCGAATTAGTTGGCAACAGTGAAGTTCGATTACCGTCCTTGACATTGACTAGTTTCCCGTGGAAATCTCAAATATATTCTGTTATGCAAGAGTCTACCTACCGCACGTGCTTATTCAAACAAATAGAGTTTCCTCCCCTTGAGAGCACAATTTTTGTTGCCATATATAGAAACACGACAGAACCTTGCAATGATTAAGGGCTATTCCTTAATTCATTTGCTTAGAGTTTCTTGACCATGACTCGTTCTTACGCAGGTAACTATGAACTCAATCTCTGTGTGCATGCAGGGGCGGCGTCAAGGGTTGACAAACAGGAGGTGCAGCCCCATAAGTAAAGCGAGTGTAGTTGTAGGCTTAAACAAGAACCGTTTAATCTTTGTGTGTGTGTGTGTGTGTGTCAGGCAGTAGCGTGGCTAGGGGCGGTGTCATCCGTTGTTACCAGCACCACATTGAAATAAAACTCCTTAGTCTGACTAAAAAATCGTATCACAGAAAGCTCTGTCACTCTCTGATATTGATTTATGTCAAAAACTCATTGCTAGGCGTAGCGAGTATGTTACATACATTCTCTTTACTTTTCAGACGCTTGTTCAAAAATGAAGATGATAATGCCCTAGTAATATGTCCTATGTCCTTGACGTATGTCCTAATCCTATGTTTTATGCCCTAGTCTTATGCCTTATGTCCTATCTCTTATGTCATAGTCCTATGTCCTATTCAAAAGTAAAGTAGCAATCATACATAAAACACTGAACCATAATCTTCAAATACAAAAACAGAATTTAATAAAATACTCTGAAAGACACAAAGATAAAGGCACATTCCTCGTCCCGTATGCTAGGACAAATTTGTACAAATACTCCTTCTTCCCTAGTACTATTAGAGCATGGAATGGGTTGCCTGAGCTAGCCAGGAAAACCAGTGACTTAGCAGAATTTAAGTCATTGGTTAATATGCATGACTAAATGCATGACGCGTAGGACGTAATCATCTTCTTTTTTGAAGTAACGTCTGTATTATATAAGATAGGGTTATATAAGATAAGATTCCTATGCACTAGTCCTTTCTTACATTATAAAATACAGACGTTACTTCAAAAAAGATGATGATTACGTCCTAAACGTCATGTTCTAGTCCTATGTCCTAATCCTTTGCCCGGTCCTATGCCCTAGTCCTATGCCGTAGTTATATGTCCTAATCTGAACCTATAGGACCACAGGGGATGATTCTGGTAGAGGTTCGAGCCCATAGTTCCAAGAAACTGTTATCCAAAGAAATGAGCTAATTCTATTTGAACAGCTATGTAAATGAGATCAGGTCTCCACAGCGTTAGTACAAACGTTGTTGGCTGTGTCGTCTGCTACCCAATGATTTAGTGACTCCCGACTTATTACTCTAACTTGGTTAGAATTGACGGCGTCGTATTTATATAGTTGAGTTTCTAATTTTTTCCAGGGGCATATCCATGAATAAGTGTGTGTGTATGTGTGTGTTAGTATGTCTGTGAAAAAGAGAGAGAGAGAGAGAGAGCGAGAGAGAGAGAGAGAGAGCGAAAACGAGAGAGAGCGAAAGACGAGAGAGAGAGAGAGAGAGAGAGAGGAGACAGATTGATAGATAGATAGAAATGTAGACAAATAGACAAGGCAGACAGAAGATTAGATTAGATTAGATTAGATTAGATGACAGACAGACAGACAGACAGACCGACAGACAGACAGACAGACAGACTGATAGATAGATAGATAGATAGATAGATAGATAGATAGATAGAAATGTAGACAAATAGACAGACAAGGCAGACAGAAGATTAGATTAGATTAGATGATAGACAGACAGACAGACAGGCAGACAGACAGATAGATAGATAGACAGACAGATAGATAGATAGATAGATAGATAGATAGATAGATAGATAGATAGATAGACAGATAGATGGACAGACAGATAGACAGAGAGATAGAGAGAGGAGAGAGATTGATAGATAGAAATGTAGACAGATATACAAGCCAGACAGAAGAGAGAGAGAGAGAAAGTTATATTGCACCAAAAAGGCTTCTAAATCTATCTTCTAAATGCCTATTTATAATAATTTATTGAGAAAAATATGCTGTCTTAAATGCTGAGAGAATTGAAAAATGTCGTGTTGATTTGCTTTGTCAGTGTTGACATTAATAGGAAACGATTACTGTACCTTTTGATATTAAACTCAATCTAGATTTATATGTGCTTGAATAAATTTCCGTTAAGCAAACAGGTGTGTGTTATCCAACCACCAAAGCAATGAATGACTACCCAGCACACAGCCTTGAATGCCAATACGTCACTTCAGAGGGTATTTATAACTGTTGACATCAACAGAAACCTCGCGTCTTACACGCAGATCCTGGTTTGTGATGCCTAAGTGGAAAACCGGAAATATTGTTTGTAAATCAAGGTCTCTATATATTTACTCTATAGACTTTGGGCCAATGACATTTTCAGCCTTCGACAGAAAAGAATGAGCTGTGACGTGTTCGGCTTGTATAGCTTTCCCTGTTTACTAAATATAGCCTAAATATAGCCTCCATCCGATAGGCTTCGTTAATAATGTGTGTCGCATGTTGCGTGTTACATGTGTGTGTGTGTGTGTAACCTGGGAGTGTGATTGGGTAAGAGTAAGCCCTTACTTATTCACCTTGGAATTCCAGTAGGGTTACGAAGAAATTTGCAGGAAACACTGGCATACATAGCTTGGGTGGGGGGTGGAGGAGGGGGGACAATTTGAAACCCCCCCCCCTTTGAGAGGGACCCAAATGAGCGTTTTTACATTAAAAATTAAATAGTACGCTAAATGCAAGAGCCCCCAAAGAGGTCAAGCCCCTGGACCCCTAATGATGGAAAATTCCTAGCTACGCCCCTGCATTCATAAGAGAATGTTTTTTTTGTTTTTTTTTAAATTCTAAGTTCAATTCAATGGTCTCAATCGTAACGGGTTCTACCTTGCCCACATCCACCCGAGACCAATGGTCATAGTAGGCCTGACCACAGGTTGCCACGTCACAGTTCATTTGTCAGTTCGTGTAAGACTCACGGCAGGGTTACATATATGCATGTTTTTAGTATTTTTCTTTACAGTCGGTTACCCCTGTTTTGAGTCTTTGAATTCTCCAACTGTGCAGTGTTCTGAACATGGCAATCGTTACCTGTTCTTTCCTGTCTGTCAGAGCATTGTTTGATAGCTACTGTGACATAAGTAAAGTAAGACCTTGTGGTATATAGGGCAGATGATGTAAAGGTCATCTGTTTCTGTGGCCCACGGTTAACGAGGGTGTCATGTGGCCAGCACAACGACCAACCGCCTTTACTTTTCCCTAACTAATGTCAGGTACCCATTAGAGCTGGGTGGACTCATAGGCGCCCGAAGATCCCGAAATTTAAAATCCCAGTCTTCACCAGGATTCGAACCCCGGTGCCCGGTTCGGAAGCCAAGTGCTTTACCGCTCAGCCACCCCCTACAGTGACATGTCGAGATTCACTTGGAATTCTTGGTTCTCGCGTTTCACGTGGAAAGCGAAAATCTCGCTCAAGCCTCGTTTTGAGATCTGACCACATGGTCAGACATCAGTTTTTAATTTAGTTCTAGGAGTGTAAGGACAGGACGCTCCATATTGTTTAGTGAATTTGTTGGATGTAGATCTAATATCTTACAAGTGATTCTGATTGATCCTCATCATTTATGCCTATGAGGGTGAATTGTGTATTTTGTTTTATATCAATAAATTTATTGTCTGCTGATAAGTGGGTTACTTAACTCTTTCTCTCCGTAATTATTTTCCACGTTCCGATAGAATTCTTCATTTTCCCATTAGTATTTTGTTTTTACCTTGATATGATTAAGCTTGAATAACTTTCTAATTCATTATCAGAAAATGTTTTATTTGGTATAGAATTAAAGGGGAATGCATGCTCTTTTTATCTAACACAAAGTAAAGTTTATACAATCAAACATTAATTCAATTTAATGAGGTCAAATCAACGATGGTATCGTCAATTAGGAGAGAAAGAGTTAATATTTCTAATATCTGTTGTGCTGCTCTAGTTATAGTAGACTTCCGCGACAGTAGAAGTGAAACCATTCAAATTGAAGTGAGACATGTTTAGTTAGTACACAGCAGACACGTTAATTAACACCAGAAGAGGTGTTACACCAACTGCCACCATTCATCCGATTTATTCAGGTTCTAAACTTGACCAACCAGAGGAGCCACAGTGGTCAGTCCGACTATGATGATTGGTCTCTTTCCATACCCCGCCGTCCTTTGGCAGGTTTGGCCGAGACCTTTCATTACAGAAGGTCTCAACACTGACCTGCAACGTCACAACCTGTGGGCAAGCGTGGTCGAGAGGCTAAGTGCGCTTGAACTTGGCTTGTCTTGGCTACCTATGAAGGGGGCTCGAGGTTCGACACGCGACTCGGGCAGAGTTGTGCTTACTGAGCGCCTAAAGGCAGCACGGAAAACCGACTCCTAGATACCCCCTCCCCCCCCCCGCCACTGGTCAACAAATGAGATTGGACCAAAGCGCTCTGAGCATGCTATAAGCATGAAAGTAGCGCTCTATAAAAGCTATGATAATAATAATAATAATTTAGAGAAGTAGCTCTTTGCCGCGTAAATGGTCTGTACGCCGTGGCAACGAGCTTTTGGTCTAAACTGCCCACAGGTTGTGACGTTGCAGGTCAATGTTTAGGCCTTCTGTAACGATTGGTCTCGGCTAGGCCGCTAGGATTTACTTAGCTCTAAATCTGAAGGAACATGTAAAACACACAAGATAATTCTAAGATGTGTATTTGCTAAAAGAATGCAGCACAAGCACAAGTATCATGTCTGTGCCTTCTGTTCGCTAGTATGCACTGCAAGACAATTTCAAAGTAAAAAACTCTTTTAGATGTAAGTTACATTTCTCAACATCGCAGGGCACACGGAATGAAGGCAAGCCGCCCCACAAAACTAGAAGAACAGGGTGCGAACGATGCTATGTGGCGTCTATTCAAATATCAAATCATAAGGGCCGCGTCCGATTGGAGCGAGCAAACAAATTTTGCCCCATGTCAACCGTAAAAAGTCAATGACTGAAAATCCAGGAGCCGATCTCAATGTTGTTAAGTCAATATGCTTTCTTCGAACTGGGACGATCGTGAAAAGGAGGGGGGTGGGGGAGAGATAGGAGAAAGGGCAACCAATTCGACAATTTTTCTTCATGTAACTTTAGACAATAATCATATTCAAAGGGAAGTAACCCAACCTAAAGATGTCACAAATTATGTTTCAGTTAGCGGCCTTAACAAAGAAAAGGACAATAAAACTCAATGAAGAAATGAGCTATTTTGAGACCGTGGAATATCCACGTGGAAAGTGCAAGGTAAGGCTCGCTACTTAGCGGGCCCTCAGAATTAGTATTATTGTGCTGTTTGTTCGTCAATTTTAAATTTCGCCCCATAAAAATAAAAAGAATGTTATTTTATTTTTTATATCGCCCCTGTATTGTGATAGGCCTTGCCCTTGTTGTTGTTAAAGGCTGTCTGACTTCGACAGATTACTCTTGATACAGTGGCGTAGCTAGGGTGGGGGGAGGAGGGGGGGAAATTCGTAAATTCCCCCGGGCTCCCACATGAGGGGACACCCAAATGAGTGTTTTTTACATTAAATATTACGCAAAATGCTGGGGGCCCAATGAGGTCAAGCCCCCCCCCGGGGTCCCAAATGATGGAAAATTCCTAACTGCGCCCCTGTCTGGATATGTCTAGGTTTCTAGTACGTGTGTATTCGATGTAGGCCTACTTAACTAACAAGTAACAAGACCTACACATGTAACAAGTAACAAGACCTACACATGTAACAAGTAACAAGACCTACACATGTAACAAGTAACAAGACCTACACATGTAACAAGTAACAAGACCTACACATGTAACAAGTAATAAGACCTACACATGTAACAAGTAACAAGACCTACACATGTAACAAGTAACAAGACCTACACATGTAACAAGTAACAAGACCTACACATGTAACAAGTATAACAAGTAACAAGACCTACACATGTAACAAGTATAACAAGTAACAAGACCTACACATGTAACAAGTAACAAGACCTACACATGTAACAAGTATAACAAGTAACAAGACCTACACATGTAACAAGTAACAAGACCTACACATGTAACAAGTATAACAAGTAACAAGACCTACACATGTAACAAGTATAACAAGTAACAAGACCTACACATGTAACAAGTAACAAGACCTACACATGTAACAAGTATAACAAGTAACAAGACCTACACATGAAACAAGTAACAAGACCTACACATGTAACAAGTAACAAGACCTACACATGTAACAAGTAACAAGACCTACACATGTAACAAGTATAACAAGTAACAAGACCTACACATGTAACAAGTAACAAGACCTACACATGTAACAAATAACAAGACCTACACATGTGTGGTGGGTTCGACACAGAATTATAACAACCAAAATGACGAAGCAAGTCAGGAGGCTTATTTCAAGTTTAATGTACACAAAAAACCTGCCAAAGGCAAACATACAACATGATTACTAAAGAGCATAAAATAAACATAATTATATGGTCTAAATGAACAGACCAATTTGTAAAAAAAAATGCAAACACAACATCAGGTATAAATACTAGATCAAGCAAAAACAAAAAAGAAAATCTTATAGTGTGAACCAATCATCTCTTTTATGAACATAAGAGAGATATGGAACACCACCAAACATTAATAAAATAAATGACAAAGTAATTAATAAAAAATAAATCAAATAGTTCTATAGAAAACTAACATACATTGAAGAGCTTCGCTCTTACCTTTTCTTACAAAAACTATGACAATTAAATAGAACAAAGGTAGTCCGACAATGAGGACAAAACCTGGGTAGTAATATGATATATATAAAAAATAAACAAGAATATGTGATGTACAAGAAACAGTAAAAATGTGTTTACCTGCAGCCTTGGTCAAAACAATGAACTTAGGACAAACACAGCAGGATCAGACAAGGTGGTATTGGAGTAGGTGTGTAGCAGCAAGTTTCAATCGAGGATGCCAGCAGGAAAAGGAATTCAAATCTCAGCTACCGGGGCAGAGGTCAACTTGACCCTTTGCTGACCGGTGCTTGGTCAAGTTGAGCCGACCCGTATATTATGTCCTCCCCACTACACATGTAACAAGTATAACAAGTAACAAGACCTACACATGTAACAAGTATGACAAGTAACAAGACTTACACATGTAACAAGTAACAAGACCTACACATGTAACAAGTAACAAGACCTACACATGTAACAAGTAACAAGACCTACACATGTAACAAGTAACAAGACCTACACATGTAACAAGTAACAAGACCTACACATGTAACAAGTAACAAGACCTACACATGTAACAAGTAACAAGACCTACACATGTAACAAGTAACAAGACCTACACATGTAACAAGTAACAAGACCTACACATGTAACAAGTAACAAGACCTACACATGTAACAAGTAACAAGACCTACACATGTAACAAGTAACAAGACCTACACATGTAACAAGTAACAAGACCTACACATGTAACAAGTAACAAGACCTACACATGTAACAAGTAACAAGACCTACACATGTAACAAGTAACAAGACCTACACATGTAACAAGTAACAAGACCTACACATGTAACAAGTAACAAGACCTACACATGTAACAAGTAAAAATAGATTAAGTCCAAACCGTTATTCAAATTACAGATGATGTTCAATATTGAAATGGCCACAGTTGAGTTTCTGTCTATCACATCACATTATCCCCTGAAGTCCTAGCACCAACTGACTTTATTTATATAAGTAATCTAGAACCCAACTAAGTCATGACGTCACTATAGTCGCGTTCAAAGTCCGTCACCTATGGTGCGTCTCTACTCAGACTAATAATAGGCCTACTAAGTGTCCTCACAATATGACTTGCTTTAGATGTTCAACAAATACTTACGGTCTTCTGGAAAAGTAACATTTTAATATTAATTAGGTAAGAAAGCTTAATATTATATTAACTCACTCCGTCGGTCTGTCTGGTACAAATTTTGTACACGCTATTTTTTCCGCTAACCATTCTCAGATCAAGTTGAAACTTCGCACACAATTAATTATTCCTAACAAAACACGAATCAATTTAAAAAAAAACTATTAACCAATTATTTAATTAATTAGTGCTAGTTAATCAATTTTGTTTGATACATATAAAAGGAAATACATATTACAGCATTGAGATATTTGACTGTAAATGTACAGTTCTTTCGCTTATATAATCTTTTTAAAAAAATGTATTTTATTTATTTTTTAAGTATTTAGTTAATGTTTAAACAAGTACTATGTCTGTTTGTTTTAAATGTTTCGGATGTTCCTTCAGAGTTGGAAGATAATTTACTTCCTAGTCCAAACCTCCCGCAGGACGACGGGGGATGGGAGCGGGCAGGGTTTGAACCCGAGACCATCGATAAATCCGAACGACAGTCCAGCGCGCAAACCGCACGACCAGGCAGCCATCCAAGTAATACTTATGTATTGATAGGAATTTGTTCCCTTTAAAACAAAGTCACCCGTGGAATAATAATAATAAGGATTGTCTTCGAGTCCGAAGATGAATGAGGAATGCAGTATTTCCCCGTGGCTACGGACATTCGTGGAATACTTAGTGAGCCATTCCGTTCCTTTCTCCATCTACGAGTATTACGTATGTTCTATGTTCAGCTTTAGTTTTACGTGTCAATTTTCTCCTTGCTGTAACAGATGCGTTATTGCTTCTAAAACAGTGGTTCCCAAACCTTTTTTTCTTAACGGAACTATTCGCACATTTCGAGTATTTAGTGGAACATTTTGCTTATTTTTTTTTTACAGAGATCAATTCACGTGTTGGCCGACTAGTTAATTATTCCAGTAGTTCGTGGAGCATCTATTCAGGCGTAGCGGAACACAGTTTGGGGGGGGGGAACACTGCTCTAACCCATTGATGTCCAAGCTTTGTTGGCCTGTGGGGCAGATTTGTATTTCTGACGTTTGTCAATGGCCGTATCTTCGCGAAAAATCGTCAGTTACCATGGAACCTGTTTTCTGCGCCTTCATTATGCACTATTCACAGACTGCCCCTAGCCTGAGTTGCTGGAGACGCTGTTGCATTAAATTCACGTAGTGGCCTACTAGTTAATTATTCCAGCAGTTCGTAGGGGCACCTATTCAGGTTTCGCGGAACAATAGGGTTCTACGGAACACAGTTTGAGAAACACTGTTTCAAAAAAAACAAACAATCGAAATCAAACACTCCCAGGCGCATGCGTGAAACAGGCTATGATCAAATGATTCATACGCGATCATCAATTGAGGTCAAATAAACCAAAACAAGTTTATGAATAAATCGAAGACACACATTGTTACAATAATTCATCGTATCATTACAATACCCCTAATCAAGTCAGAACTTCACGGAGGAAGCTGGGCGGATGAAACAAGGGTGGAACCTGGACACGGATCTCAAAAACAGCTCTAACAATTTTCATAGAAATTAAATTATTGTTACATTACTTAGAAAAAAAAATACTAGCTTGACCGTTCTAATGTCTCAAGGTAAAAAACAACAACAACAGTTTAAGTTTGTTTAGACTACTTATCTTATCTTATCTTATCTTATATAATACAGACGCTACTTCAAAAAAAGAAGATGATTACGTCCTACCCGTCATGCATCTAGTCATGCATGTTAACCAGTGACTTAAATTCTTCCAAGTCACTGGTTTTCCTAGGCCTAGGTTTAGATCCAACATCGGTTTTACTTCCAAATTTTCACTTATAGGCCTATCACTGGAATATTATAAAGTGTAATGGATCTATTGGCCTATATTCGATTAACCAGGATTTTTTTTCTCAATGTAAAAAATGTTCCATTTTTCGCGCGTCATGTTCACATTGTCTATCTTTTTAAAGCTTCTCTAAAGGGGAATAACTCCGTCATTTCAACTATATCTACCAATAATGTACAAGTTATTTCCCTTATTTAATATCAAGCAAAATAATTAATTGAGCATTTTTGTTTATTGATTCATGTTTTGTTAGGTATAATAACGTATACACACTTATTACTAGACAGACAACACAATTTGTTCATTAATAAGAGGAAATTTGAAAAAAAAAAATACATGCCTATATAAAAGAGTTATATACGTGTGTTACATTCATTGTCGGGTCTTTGACTTGGACGCTCAGGTTCTAGGCAAGGTTTCCAACCTGTTGGTCGCGGCCCGTTTGGTGGTCGAATGACTATTTATCAGGGTTCGCCTAAGACCATCAGAAATTTTCGGTCAATTTTTCATCGGAGTTTTTCGTTTGTTTGTTTCTTACGTATTTTTTTTTTTTTTTTTTTTTGCTGAACGCATAAAGCCGGAGGGAACTGGGATGTCCACACTTTGGCCAGACTTAAATCTTAATCAAAACTTAGCGGCCGTTGAAGCTTCTTATTATGTGGCTCTGAGAATCGACAAAGCTAGGAAATCTCGTATCATTGCCGAGGAGTTATTTTTTTGCCATTTGTCGAAGATTTGTCTAGGTTTTGATTGGAGCCAAACTCGTGACTTAATTGAGTGAAATGTCCTTATCTAATGACACTGTTTACACGAGAATAGTTGAGTTGTATTGATCAGGTGGCTTAGATATTAAGCCCGGCGAAACTGCTCTTACTAACAGGTGAAGGGGTGAAGGCGGATACCTGGCGCCACAAAACCGGGAGCTTCGGGCAGATGGAGCTCGTCAGTCTAGTAAGGCAGTTCATCTAGGAGAGGGGTACTCTGACTTCAAACACCCGCTGCCTTGCGGTACTGAGGCTTCAGGAGACAACCTCGAGGAGAAATCAGGAGTGAAGCCCCATTAGGCGTTGGGAGTATCAGCTATGAAATTCCCTCCGGCAGCTTTTGCAACTGAGTTGGTGCCAAATGTAACGCGATGCGTTCCTTTGGATCACATCAGCAAGGTCGAGAGAGGGAACATGACGCATGGGCCACCCATGACCTCTTTATCCAAGGCCCAGGAATGCGCCCCGGAGAGGAAACTCTGGTGCTGCTGCAAAGCGGCTAAAACAACACGGGAGATATATTGATCAGGTAATAAAAAAAAACAAAAAACACAAAAGATTTCTTCACCACACTGTTTAACATCCAGCTTGATGAATTCTCAGAGGCTGCAAATTGTTCACAATTACTGGTTTACGTGATTTTCTATTCTTCAAACCTCTTGTACCAATCTGTACAACAGATTACGTATTTGACAAAAATGGTTCATTTTTGGAATAGTATAAGATCTCTTGGAAAAAATATTTGTGCTGTCTGCACTGATGGTGCTCCAGGTATGCTTGCATTTCAATGTTTGGTACAGAATGAGTCACCAAAAGACATCGAAACTTCATGTGTGACTCATCACATATATTATCAACGAAGACACTGACATAATCGTTACATCTTCAGCAATGCAGTTAAACGTTATTTCTTTGACTCGATTCTGATTCTGTTTGCGCCTTCTTCTTCGATTTTCAACTGCATATCTTGGCAAAACAGGTTTCTCCAGTTAGTTAGATATCCAGTTTAAATTCAGAAGTAGACTTAATGCAGAAGATGAGATTTTTTGTGTTCTTACAAAGTCTGTTCCGAGAATTCCTGATCCGATGAAACAGAAACAAGCTCAAACTTTGAATTGACGTTGGAGTGTGTTGATATGGTGCGCAAAGGTGCACGCGTTCAATATAATAAAGTATCATTCTCCGCCATGACACTAATGGTTGTTGTTTGTTTATTGCTGACTGTGAACCTAGATCTTAATTAACATGGTGGCAGCGGTGTATTGATGATCAGAGGTAGCTAGTGTCATTGGCCTTGCTTTTCTTCTATGGCGCTTTTCTTCTGCCAGTGTTGTTATCTTTTCCTCAGCAACCTGTGCGCCAGTTTTCACAACGCGACGCCATGATGCTCTGTCATGTGCTTCTGTCTCCCAGGTGCCTGGGTCTTACTACTTTTGAACGCCTTCAGAGAAGCTTTGAGGGTATCCCTGTAGCGCTTTCTTTGACCACCTTGCGAGCGCTTTCCTTCGCTTAGTTGGCCATACAAGAGTCGTATAGGGATGCAGCGGTCTTCCATTCTGCAGACGTGTCCTGCCCATCGCACCTGAAACTGCATCAGGATTGTGTGGATGCTTTGCAGAGACGCTCATCGAAGGGCTTCTGTAACTGGTCTTTATGTAGTTTATTGTAGGCACATTGACTGTACATTTTCTATGCCTAGCCCTACTTTTCAAATTGTCACTTAACTATGCAACATGAATATACTCAACATGCAATAGAAAAGTAATAGAAGTAAATGAATGACATATTAGTAATCAAGATAAACTTTTTTTTTTTCAATCGAAGCAAACATTTATTTTACACAAACGCAATGTTACTGAGCTCTTGCTATGTTCAGTTTCAAGGGAAATACATCATGAATATCAGAGATTTCGCTTCCCGTTTTATAGCATTAGCAAAATCACATTTACCTAGGCCTATAAACGAGCAAAATGTTACGGTTGGGGGGGGGGGGTTACCGCCTAGTGGGGAATCGTATCAGGGGTTCTCCGAGTTAAAAAGGTTGAGAACCGCTGTAGGACGATGTCCTTTTGTTCACCTGAGTATCAAGCTGGTCTACCTCCACGTTGACAAAACTATCATTTCTAGCTTCACAGCATTGAACATTTCCGACTGTTTACCGGACAAAGACTGGACGCGGAGAAGGAAATTGTTTTCTCCTTTGTCTGATATCGCTAATTGTTTATCTTATCTTATCTTATAAATCACAGCTGACTTTTCTTTAACAAAAATTTCCCTACGCGTGTTCACGTGTTAACAAATTGCTTCGAAGAAGAAATTAATCCATGAATGTATTCATTTATAAAAAAAAAAGCTCCCACAACCTTGTCACAATCCAGGCGCCGTTACTCAAGGGGCCGTTACATAAATGGCCTGCCCTGCACGGTTAGCCTAGTATAGAAAAGGAAAATGGCAGGGGTCCCGGTGCACGCGGTCTCTGGCCGCGAGTCTAACACCACGCCAGACAGAACAGTGTACACTGTTCTCATTCAGGCCGTGAAAGGGAGCTCTTGTTCACTTTTGCTGGCTTAGAGTTCCAAGAGCCGAAGGCTCAACTATACCTGACAGTTTCAAGAGGAAGAAGAATATTCGCCTTATGTTTGTCACTATTTAGTAGGCCTACTGGTACTTAAGCAATGTGCCTACTTTAATATAGCTAAAACATATCACAAAGTAGGACTACATTGTGTTTTGTGTGTATGGGGCGGGGGAGTTAAATTGAACTAAATAAAACAAATATTTCGTGTAAATACGAAGTAAGGAAGAAAAAAGAGCAATTTATTACCAATGTGATATCTATACTACAAACAAGGGCGGTTAATGGCGAAAGCATTCAAGGTATAAAGCAGTGATGCCCTAACTAAGGCCCGCAGGTCAAATCCGGTCTTCTTGACTTCTGCACACAGTGCTTAATGAAGCAGGAGAGATTACATTTTTACACATCTTAAATCAACTCAGTCTGTATGTTTATTAAAAAGTTTCTAGACGCTATTTCTCCCACATCCAATCTCGGATCAAGCTGAAATTTTGCTCAATTATTTCTTTTAACTGAAACACAAGAATCAATTATTTTTTTTAATCAACTAGTTAATTAAATATTGGTAATAATTTATTTTGTTTGGTGTCTCAAACAAGGGAAAGAAATTGTACTTGACTGAAGTGGTGGTATACTCTAAATTAGTACCCTTTATAGATTGCCGTCTGAGGCTTAGTGAACACAAACGTGGAATAGAAAAAATAGCTAACTCTACAATCTTCCTTGTTCACAGACTCTTCGCTAGCAGAGTGGTTACCGTGTTGGCTTGAGAAGCCTGAGAAGGCTTTAGCTCTCAAGTTCGAAAAAAAAAACATAAAAAAAGCGATCACCCAGATACCCCATCCTTTCTCCTCCTACCCCTTTCCACCAGGTCCAGACAAGTGATAGTATTATAGTGTATTGAGAAACCTAAAAGCATGAAATTGCGCTAAACAAAAAAACAATTCGTACACAAATATTTCTAAGCGCACAGTTGTTATTGTTAGTCTAGAATCATAAACTTTGCTAAGTCTTTTGTTTTCCTGGCTGATTCAGGCAACCCATTCCATTCTCTAATGACACTAGGGAAGAACGAGCACTTGTACGAATGTGTTCTAGCGTAACGAATAAAAAATATGCCTCTGAGTACATTAGGTTTTGTTTTGCTATTTATAAATTATGGTTTACTATTTTATCAATAAAAATTAAATGAAATATATGATAGAAAACATATAAATTCATGTCTGAGGCAGCCCCAAGAAAATCTTGTACTCGAACAAATGTACAGAAAACTAGAAGCAATGATGCTGTAGATCGAAAGACTAGTTTAGGTCAAGAACGAGTTCCTATAAAACTCTTTCTCAAAAAAACATTCGAATTTTGTGACCAAAAAAAAAAAAAGTTAAAATACCAAAAGAGGCAAAAACTTTTCTTAATGATTTTGTTAAAACAGTAATGATCTCTAAAAATTAAAAATCTCTATATATAATTCTCTTCTTCGCTCAAGAGTTTGGACGAGAAGAAGAAGTAAAGGAAATTTCACTTTTATTTCTGCGGATAGAGTTATCCCATGAACTTTACGATTCCAAAATTACAAGGAAAATGCCGTTTTTTTTTTTTTATCGCGCGTAGGATTGGCATTTCCCTTATTGAATGACACCCCAAAATGACAATTTTTGTCTATATATTTCAGGAGATTCGTATGAGTTTTCTAAAGATTTTAATAATTTCCGGATATTTCCAAGACTTTTCGTATATTTTGCAATTTCAGGAGATTTTCAGGAGCTCCTGGTAAATTGACAGGAGGCCGCGGGAAATCTGTTATAACTTATACAATAGTTTAATTTAATAATTTATACACCTAGAATTAGCGCGGTTACTATGAAAGTGCGGGGCCCAATGCGGTCATCCAAGGCCGGCCTTGTAAAATAGCGGCGTATGCTACGCCGCCGGTCGACCAGGTTTAAATATAATAGGAAACGGTTGTTGGGGAAGTTATTTTGACGAAAGAAGTTTCTCATGCAATCACTTCTAAAGCACAACGAACAGAAGATGAGTTTCAGTTTCCTTTACCATTTTAAAATTGTTAACATTTAAAACTACAAATCACATACTTAACTCTTTCTCTCCGTAATTATTTACCACATTCTGGTGAAATCAACGATGGTATCGTCAGTTAGGAGAGAAGGAGTTAACAAAGATCTTTAGATTTACATAATCACTCAAATAGGAGTAAAGTAGCCACAAGAGCTGAAATTTAATGGTCCATCTTTTCCAGTATGTACATTGGCATCCCAGGCTTTATTAAAGCCAATAAGGTTGACAAGAGCGCCACTGCTGCCAGGGCATGTATCTGTGGTGTATGTAAATTTTTTGAAATATCCTTCCGCTTGAAACTTGTCTACCCACTTTCCCAAACTGATATGTTTAGCACAGCCGTGTGGGTGAGATACTATGATGGCTAACTGACAAGCATTTCTAATTCTCTTGTATTTTGAATAGACGGCGTCCCAAAGTTTCAGATATCTCTTAAACATTCCTTGCAATTTTGCTCCGAGATCTTTGTCACAGGTCACACAGCAAAGTCTGCAAATGTCTTTTTCGATGTCAACGCTGGCTTCGAGACGGACATCGCTCAGAGTGACCTTAGCGCTTGACCTGGTGTCGAAGAACAGTGTAAGTTTAGTGTGGCTGGCTTCGAGCTCATCAAAAACCACATGCGATGCCGTGTCTACCTCGAGTTCCCACCTGGATTGGCTGGGTAGGTCGGAGCTTTGACAGTTAGAGCACCAGCAAGGTTCGTGGTAATGGTGGACTGCGACCACAGTCCCAGAGGCTTTCCGGTAACGTTTCACTTTCCTGTCATCGTGCATGCTGTAGTGCAGCTTTGAGTCTGCCCTCAACGTTGGCCTGTTCGGACTCGTAAAAGCAACAGCGACGAGCACTGTCAGGCTGGAAACAGTTTTGACGTATTCATAAACATCCTGGTTTTGGTGACTCTGGGGTAACATTTTTATGGTAAATTGGTCAACGGGTATAAAGTTAAAATGTTGAGGATTCTTTTTACAGTTATTCCAGCCGTCGATTAGGTTCGCTTCTTCATCATCTACACCTTCCAATGTCTCAATTTCTTGTTCACCTGTTCAGTAGAGTAATTTTAAATCTAATTAAATCAGTTATCAATTAAACATATAGCATAACCTGGCGCACATCTCTCTCTCTCTCTCTTGGTCTTCTGATTTCTCTTTCTTTTCCCCCTTTTTTTTTTCTATTACAATCTCTACTCTTTCTATCTCTACTCTTTTTATATCTACTTTTTCTATTTCTACTCTTTCTATTTCTACTCTTTCTATCTCTACATTTTCTATCTCTACTCTTTCTATCTCTACTCTTTCTATCTCTACTCTTTTTATTTCTACTCTTTCTATCTCTACTCTTTCTATCTCTACTCTTTCTATCTCTACTCTTTTTATTTCTACTCTTTCTATTTCTACTCTTTCTATTTCTACTTTTTCTATCTCTACTCTTTCTATCTCTACTCTTTTTATTTCTACTCTTTCTATCTCTACTCTTTTTATTTCTACTCTTTTTATTTCTACTCTTTTTATTTCTACTCTTTTTATTTCTACTCTTTCTATTTCTACTCTTTTTATATCTACTCTTTTTATATCTACTCTTTTTATATCTACTCTTTTTATTTCTACTCTTTCTAGTTCTACTCTTTTTATTTCTACTCTTTTTATTTCTACTCTTTTCTTTTTATTTCTACTCTTTTTATTTCTACTCTTTTTATATCTGCTCTTTTTATTTCTACTCTTTTTATTTCTACTCTTTTTATTTCTACTCTTTCTAGTTCTACTCTTTTTATTTCTACTCTTTTTATTTCTACTCTTTTTATATCTACTCTTTCTATTTCTACTCTTTTTATTTCTACTCTTTCTATTTCTACTCTTTTTATTTCTACTCTTTCTAGTTCTACTCTTTTTATATCTACTTTTTTTATATCTACTCTTTTTATATCTACTCTTTTTATATCTACTCTTTTTATATCTACTCTTTTTATTTCTACTCTTTCTAGTTCTACTCTTTCTATTTCTACTCTTTTTATATCTACTCTTTTTATATCTACTCTTTTTATTTCTACTCTTTTTATATCTACTCTTTCTATTTCTACTCTTTTTATTTCTACTCTTTTTATTTCTACTCTTTTTATTTCTACTCTTTTTATTTCTACTCTTTTTATTTCTACTCTTTCTAGTTCTACTCTTTTTATTTCTACTCTTTTTATTTCTACTCTTTCTAGTTCTACTCTTTTTATTTCTACTCTTTTTATATCTACTCTTTCTAATTCTACTCTTTCTATTTCTACTCTTTCTATTTCTACTCTTTTTATATCTACTCTTTTTATTTCTACTCTTTTTATTTCTACTCTTTTTATTTCTACTCTTTCTAGTTCTACTCTTACTATTTCTACTCTTTTTATTTCTACTCTTTTTATATCTACTCTTTTTATATCTACTCTTTTTATATCTACTCTTTTATATCTACTCTTTCTATTTCTACTCTTTTTATTTCTACTCTTTTTATTTCTACTCTTTTTATTTCTACTCTTTTTATATCTACTCTTTTTATTTCTACTCTTTTTATTTCTACTCTTTTTATTTCTACTCTTTTTATTTCTACTCTTTTTATTTCTACTCTTTCTATCTCTACTCTTTTTATATCTACTCTTTTTATTTCTACTCTTTTTATTTCTACTCTTTTTATTTCTACTCTTTTTATTTCTACTCTTTCTAGTTCTACTCTTTTTATTTCTACTCTTTTTATTTCTACTCTTTTTATATCTACTCTTTCTATTTCTACTCTTTTTATTTCTACTCTTTCTATTTCTACTCTTTTTATTTCTACTCTTTCTAGTTCTACTCTTTTTATTTCTACTCTTTTTATATCTACTCTTTTTATATCTACTCTTTTTATATCTACTCTTTTTATTTCTACTCTTTCTAGTTCTACTCTTACTATTTCTACTCTTTCTATTTCTACTCTTTTTATATCTTCTCTTTTTATTTCTACTCTTTTTATATCTACTCTTTCTATTTCTACTCTTTTTATTTCTACTCTTTTTATTTCTACTCTTTTTATATCTACTCTTTTTATTTCTACTCTTTTTATTTCTACTCTTTTTATTTCTACTCTTTTTATTTCTACTCTTTTTATATCTACTCTTTTTATTTCTACTCTTTCTAGTTCTACTCTTTTTATTTCTACTCTTTCTAGTTCTACTCTTACTATTTCTACTCTTTCTATCTCGATCCCATTTTCTCTCGCCAGTTCTCTCTTTTTTTTTTTTTTGGCAAGGGATGTCACTGCATGTTAGTGTGTGGAGTTCAAACCCGGGACCATCGTGACTACTCACCGTGTGGCATTTAAAGAAAAAAAAAAAGTAAAAACTCAAATATGAAAGACAAAGTATTGAATAAATAAACAGTCTACCAAATACGGACCTTCAGTCTTATCAATCGTTGTTGTAGGTTGGCTCAAGCTATTTTCAGCGCTAACGAAGTCTGCTGCTTTCTCTAAAGAATGCTGCATTCTTTTGCAGACGACAATTATTCTCCAGTTTCCCTGAATTTACAAAAGCAGAAATGGAAAGGAAAAAAAACACGAAAATAGTTAAAAACATCAACTTAATTAATGTTAACGAAACGACCAAAAACATCTAAGTTTTTATTTAAATGAAATCAAGAACTAATTGTATTCCACGTCTGGGAAATAGATCCGTTGCCCCGAGGATCTCTAATGCTAATACAGCAGTGAATTTTGAGAGACTGTTTGTGAAAGGTTGTACATGTTTTGGGTGTTCCTAAATTTTGTGACAATAATTACAGCTTTGAACAAACTTCTCGTAGATGGCAGCGGGCAGAGTTCGAAACCGGAACCGCAGAGACCATTGAACGACAGTCCAAAGCGCATACCACACGACCAGGCAGCCATCCAGTAGGTATATATGTAAAATATATCTTCAATGTAAATTTTTATTGATATATGTAAAATAGAGTATTGCTGTTGTTGTTTTTTTTTATCAAGGCTTAAATTATATCTATATTTTTAATACAAATCTTATATCAACCTACGACACCTTTACAGTCAGTCTAGTTGCTGCATTAAAACAGAAGAGGGAACAACAGAGTTTTTTACAATCGAGACAGGTGTGAGACAGGGGTGCATCTTATCTCCCTTCCTTTTCCTCCTAGCCATCGACTACATAATGAGGAGAGCAATGAACCAGACTGCCTTTGGTATTCCATGGCATGAACAACTCCGATTGACGGACTTGGACTTTGCTGATGATGTTGCACTACTCGGGGCTACAAATAAATGCATTCAAGAAATGACGGAGAGCCTAGACAGAGAGGCACCCAAAATTGGCCTCCGCATAAACTTGGATAAGACTAAAATTATGCGAGTGGGATATAAGGCAAAGGGTGTCCCCGTCAGACTTGGCGAGTCAAAGCTTGAAGAGCTGGACAAGTTCACGTACCTTGGCAGCATCATAACAAATGATGGAGATGCTTACCATGATGTAGCGTACGAATAGGAAAGGCAGGGAGCATCTTCCAAAGGCTGCAGCCTATTTGGACTAGCCAAGCCATTGGACTCGAGACAAAAATACACCTTCTCAACACAATCGTCATTCCAACTGCTACATATGCACGTGGAAGTCATCTGTCAAAATTGAGAAAAGACTAAATGTGGCTCAACAGAGATGGCTGAGACGGATTTTGGGAGTCAGTTACACAGACCGGATCTCAAACAAGGAAATCCTATGCCGAACTGGAAGTCGAACACTTAGTGAGGTTGTGAGTGAGCGTCGCATGAGGTTTGCGGGACATGTTCTACGTCAAAATGAATTACGCACACCAAGAGTTGCGATAACATGGAAGCCAAAACGAGGAAATCGCAAACAGGGACGTCCTCGTATTACCTGGCGACACACCTTCATGGAGGACCTCAGAACAGTGGACACCAGGTGGGAGGAGGCTTCAGATATTGCCAGTGACAGATCATTATGGAGACAGCTTGCCGCCCAATGCGCCGAACGGCGCGGGAGGACCTAAGTCTAAATCTAAGTAATATCAACCATGGAACTATACACTGTCTGTCTGGTAAAAAGTTTCTTTGAGAAATTGGGATCAATATATAAACTTTGTACGTTTTGCTCAGAGAAATAACATACATGAAGCAACCCAGTTCTCACCATATGAACTAATTCATGGCAGAAAACCAAAAGAGATGAGATACAAATATTTAAATAAATGTTGATGTCTGAAAAGTTAAAAAATGATGAGGAGGAAGTAGTACTTGATTTGAAACAAATATGGAAAGAGGCATATGATAATAATAAGAAATATAAACAAATAGCATATGAGAGTATTAATGAGAACAGAAAGTTGAGAACATTACAGGTAGAGGATAAAGTATTATTATTGGTGGTTGATTTGAAACATAAATTAGGAAAACAATGGAAATGTCCTTTTGTAGTTACAGAATAAAACAAATGATGTAAATTATAGGATAAACATGAATGGTAAGAGAAGAAATTCAAAACCAGAACTTAGACATAGAAGATGAAAATGAAAATCAAATAGATGAGTGTTTATTTGTAGCAATACAATCTTGTTTTATGAGTCTTCTTTTTGAAACCTGCATCGCATTCAAGCCCCTCTAGACCGAATTTGATATACATTTAAATAAATATTTAACATTGCCACCTAATGTTCATTTTTGCACACCTACTAAAAAAAAAACAACATAATTAACCTACCTGAATCTAAGAATGTAGATTGAACAACATAAAAACAAAAAAAAATAAATTAAAAAAAAAGAAATGTGCAAGAAACATCTACCTACTCTAGACTAGAATACTTTTGATCTGTGCATCAACTTATGGAATGATGAATGCAGAGCCTTTCCTGCGTTTTCCGAATCGGAAAAATCCTAATGCATCTGAGCTGAGTCCAGGGTCACGGTCTAGGTGACGCACGTTCTTCCATCTGTCGACTGACTGCTAAGTAGGATTGATTTTTTAATCGCTTAAACGCAAGGCCAACTAGGCCCTCTCCTAGGAAACCTTCACATTTTGATTTTGTTTAAAAAAAAATATCCTATCAAATAATAATAATAGAACCTCCCTACAACATTACATACAGAGGCTAAATAAAGTATCTTCTAAAGCTGCTCTACTATGGTATAGGTAGTTAAGTATCCATCTCTACATTTTAAAAGGCAGTAAAGTAAACTCCAGGACCGGACTTAAGAATTGAGAGACCTAATTTGATTGATGCTTTGCGAGGCCCCTCTTTAAATTTTTTTTTGAGAAGCAATAGGAAGCAACTCAACACGTAACTTCACAAGCCAATTGTTGTACATCTTATCTTATATAATACAGACGTTATTCCAAAAAGAAGATGATTACGTCCTACGCGTCATGCATCTAGTCATGGTTATTTTTCCAAAAGATCAGTTACCATTAATAAAATAATGACACAGAATAATTTAAACCTGTGCCTTCCGCGGTTTCTTCTTAGCAAAGTCTGTTAGAAAATTGATGTCTCTGCTTATAGGAGATTCAATACATACAAGTGATAAATTGTTCCATTGTTCTTGGTGAACAACTGACCTAAGGTTTTGATCAATTTAAGTTTGGATAAACTTCTTTCACCAGAAGAGACAGTCACTGGAATTGTCATCAATATTCTTTAAGAGATGAACAAATTAGGGAATGTGGTAGACCTGTCATTACTAGCAAGATATAGAAACAGTTCCTTGGGCTTTTGTTGCTGAGCAAGAGTATTGGCTTTATTGTCTCCATTTCTTCAGAAAGCGTATATCCACAATCCATCGATGTCTTTTGAGATGTCTGTCAGAGCGATCTCCAAGTCGGCTGAACATGTTCTGATATTTTCCTTTGTCATATTCTGAAAATTATTCAGAAATAAAAAGAGTTTGTGTTTTCCTTCAGCTGTATAAACCCTGATCGAAGAGATTACAATGTCTTGTCAACAACTTGGTTGAAAAAGTTCTCTATAAATTCTGTCTTGGGGTCTGAAATAAGTTCATGAGAAGATTCACAAATTTTCTTATTCTTGCGTACGCGCTTCTGTTGATACAAGGGGTCAACTTTTAACTCATTTGCAAGCTTATTGGCATCAGTCAAAGCAGACTCAAAGCCTCTCGGTATGTCTTTAAACTCTCACACATTTTTTTTTCCAATGACGTCACCCCTGCGCCAATTATCCATGATGCTACTTTGAAGTTCCTTGTTAGTAAAATTTACTTGAAACATCAAAGAGTACCAGAAGGATAGTGCAAGTAAAAACCTATAGTTTCTCGATTGGCTTACTAAGAATTCAGACATTTTCCTAAAAGCATCATCTGTGCTTCCTGCTAGTTCTTCTAAAGCATCACACATTTCTGCAGCTTGGAATCTTACAGCTTAAACACTTTCCTTTCTACATTCCCATCATGTTTCTTATCGTAGTTTTAAAAAAAGCTTTCACATGCTTTAAATAACAGTACATTGTTACGTAGATCATGCGTAGATGAAGCAAAATGTTTGTACATACGCTGTAGGGTTCCTAAAAAAAAAGCGCATGGTATCTGAACATGTTTTAGATCTATTTCCAAAAACAAGATCAAAATTAAGGAGTTCGTGAATTTCTTTCTAAACGTTAGAAATATATTTATGGCGTTAGTTAATTAAACTTACCTATATCGTACGAATCGCTAAATATGTTAACCCTTTTAGTACTACATCTGTTAAAAGCCTGTGATAAGAGCCATGATTTATGATGATATGCTATATGTCAATTGCAGGGGCCCTGCCAGGTCCAATTTGGAGCAATGAAAGTCAGGTACCACTTAAAGCTTTGTCGACTCAGGGTCGCACTAATATCCTGAAATTCAAAATCCCAAATCTTCAAGAATCGAACCCAGGCTCTCAGTAGGGAAGTTAAGCACTTTATCCCTCACTCACCGCACGCCCGGTTAACACACAAGCACTAATTCAACCATACTTCTTATATCAATACATACTGTTATTAGGTTGTAAACTGTATATCTTATCTTATCTTATATAATACAGACGTTACTTCAAAAAAGAAGATGATTACGTCCTACGAGTCATGCATTCAGTCATGCATGTTAACCAATGACTTAAATTCTGCCAAGTCACTGGTTTTCCTGGCTAGCTCAGGCAACCCATTCCATGCTCTAACAGCACTAGGGAAGAAGAAGCATTTGTACAAATTTGTCCTAGCATATGGGACGAGGGATGTGTATTTATCTTTGTGTCTTTCTGAGAATTTTATTAAATTTTGTTTTTGTATTTGAAGATTATGGTTCAGTTTTTTATGTATAATTGCTATAGATCTTGTATAGATCTAAAATAGATAAATAAAGAAAATTCCTTTTTTTTTCCTGTGCATTTCGTTTGATGATCATTTTGGTGTCAAATAGGTTTTTGATCTTTCGGCAAACTAGGGATAAGCTTTAAGCCTATTCCAATGGCTGCCTGGTCGTGCGGTTTGCGCGCTGGACTGTCGTTCAGATTTATCGATGGTCCAGGGCTCAAACCCTGCTCGCTCCCATCCCCCGTCGTCCTGCGGGAGGTTTGGACTAGGAAGTAATTATCTTCAACTCTGAAGGACCATCCGAATTGTGTAAAACACAACAAAACTGAGCGGTGAGTAAGTTTAACTTATTTAAAATCGGGAAAATACTAATTGACAAACTTAAGTGAGCTGTAGAGCCATTATTTAAGGTGCATTGATTTTTACGTGTCAGCTGCAGGGTCCAAATATAGCCGTTTATACAATGGCTTATTAAAGGGTTTATTATAGAAATTTCTATAAATCAAATAAGAACAAAAAACTAAAATGTTATTTAACCTTGGTTAGGCCAATAATAGAATATGCATCCTCCGTTTGGGACCCCTCAACTCAAGAAAACATTAAGAAAGTGGAACAGACACACAATAGAGCAGTGAGATTGATAACAAACGAATAATCACGTTTGACTAGAGTAACCCCCTTTGTAAAATCACTAAATTTAGAAAGCCTTCAGGACAGAAGGCTCAAAAGTAAAGTAGCAATCATACATAAAACACTGAACCATAATCTTCAAATACAAAAACAAAATTTAATAAAATACTCAGAAAGACCCAAAGATAAAGGCACATTCCTCTTCCCATATGCTAGGACAAATTTGTACAAATACTCCTTCTTCCCTAGTGCTATTAGAGCATGGAATGGGTTGCCTGAGCTAGCCAGGAAAACCAGTGACTTGGCAGAATTTAAGTCATTGGTTAACATGCATGACTGAATGCATGACGCGTAGGACGTAATCATCTTCTTTTTTGAAGTAACGTCTGTATTATATAAGATAAGATAAGATGGCTGTTCACTAGCATGCAGAACTTTAGAGTGGGGGGGGGGGCGATTTTTTTCCCAAACCCTAACCCCCAGTAAACCCTAATTCTATGCATAAACGCGCGTACAACATATATATATTTGTGCACAAATTGTGTGATTTCTTTATTAAAATTCGTCCGTCCCCCCCCCCCCCCCGGATCTGCCAGTGTGGCTGTTGCTCAAAACGAGGGCGGAAAGCGGTTGAGAAAATTTGGGAATTCTGATGTACACGTCCCTGGAGCTAACACTAGCAGACGATAAGGCATAAAGAACAGTAACTCTCTAAGGGTGCCGCATTGTGATGAAGTGTGTGTGTATTTCTATGGTGACGGTGGGAAGAGGTTAGCGATTGGTGATGCAACATAGGTGGCGTTGTCGTCACTTTGGGTCTTAGTTAAGGCAGACGACTCCAGAACGTGAGACTGAAAGGTTGTGTTATTGTTCAGAAATATTACCGTATGACTCAAGTCTAGTACATTTATTTTGTATCAACTTCATTTTTGTGTCTATATTATAAATACAGTTCTTTTTAGTTTATTCACAAGGAAGTTATTCCAGTTATTTGATGTTTTATTAGTTAACATATATTACACCTACAGCGGTTTAGTTGTCTACCAGCAGTTTGGTGCTACAAGTCAACGACCGGTAACAAAACGTATGGTTCTATAGAAACAAAATAGTTAAGTCCCCTTTCAGACCTTGCGATTGATAGGGTAGATGATGTTAACTCAACTCAAGTCAAGTCAAAAGCCCAGTCTTCACCGAGAATCAAATCCAGGTCCCTAGGTTCGGAGCCAAGCACCTAACCACTCAGACACAGCATGAATCTATTGGGGAGAAGGGGGGGGGGTATGTGTGAAAAAGTCTTACCGATCAGGTTTGTACCCAGCACTCCCCTTCCCCTGTATTGGTTTATGCGGTAATCCAAGTTAATATCTTAAAGAAACACGAAGAACTTTCTAGAGTGGAGGCGGATATCATTTGTATACTTGGCATCGGTGTGTGGCAGAGTGACACTAACCAATGATCAATGAGGCTCAAATTCGAATACCAAACCATCAGTTATGGTAAAGGTAGCATGGAGGCCCCCCCCCCCCTCAAGTCCACAAAAGAGATTGGACCAGACTGCACTGACCATGCACTACATAAAAGAAGTAAAAAAAAATAAATAAAAGTAAGCATTTGATTTTGTAATCTTAAGTTTAGATATCGGTAAATGTCAAGGTATTTATGAATTTTAAAATGCTTAACAAACATCTGCCATAAAAAAACAACAACAAATTTTATTCATAAATATTTCTTTAATTATCAGTATTTGTATCAACTGCATATTGCATTTGGAGGTGCATGGTCAAAATACATGCAGAAGTCATTAGTTATCATTCAAATGTAGGAATAAACAAATACGAAACAAAACACAGAATTATAGTCAATGAACATAAATGTTTCATATTGTATGGTGTGGACTGAGTTCAGTTCTGATGCCTAGCACTATAACGTACTGTAATAAAGATGGATGACCAATCAAGTGGCTTGTTTTAACATCATTAGAAGTTGGGTTTATGTGGGTCGGTGATCGGGGACTTAGAACCATCCACTTGCATTATAAAAACGTACATGTGGGTTTATAAATTAGGGATTCATTTCCCCTTTTTTCAACTAAATAATTTGAAAAAAGTTTTTGTCAAAAATGTGATATGCCCAGAACAGGGAATCCATTCTACTTGCCCTGGCGGTTGTGGCTATTAGACTTCGCTGTAATCAGGAATGACCTGAAATCCCTATTTTAAAAAATAATAATAATAATTCTTCAACACCATGTGAAAATCTGAGTCACTTCCCTTTCAATGAAGTTTTTATGGAGTTACTTCCCTATCAACGCAGTGCTAGACATCAGACTTGCCAGGTAATCGTAACATTCCAAAGAAAAATGAAATGATTATAAGAACAAAATGTCTTTCAAAATGAATGCGAATCATGTTTCAGTAGCTAGTAGTTTGTTGTTTTTAATCCAATCAAAACAAAAGTCACAGAATGGAATGCACTGGACTCTTATGAGTTAAAAGATACAATGATTTTGTCCCAAATTGTATCTCATTATGTTGACACCTATTAACTTTACACGGGCAACATTGACTAAGCTGACAAATAGACTAAGGCCTGGGCTACAATACTTCAAGCAGCCAGGCCACACATTTATATTCTCTTGAAAATAAAAAAAGAATAAAACAGTGCCGGCTTTACACAAGGAGGAGCCACAACACCAAAGTAATGCAGTGAAAATATATACAACTTCAACAAACTAAGCAGCAGTTTAAAACAATGCCAAATACATAAACCTTGACCTTGCTGTGTCATAATACAAGCTGTGTATAGCAATGAGTAATGTATCAACATAGGTCCACATCACAAGATAGAACCTGGAACAAAGTCATTCATTGGGGTTTCGAACAAAAAAAAAAAAGTTTCATTTGAAGACTTTCAATAATGATTGAATCACAGCATTGTTGTCCTTAAATGTCCTAGTTTAGGACCTAGGGCACACACAGTGCTAGTTACTGGTAGGACTAGATCTGTACAACTTGGTTGTATGTCAAATTGCAGTGCAGGATACTGTCAATGTCTTAGCCTTACGGTTCTGTGGTGAAATACAATGCTCAAATACCTAGCCCATTAAATACTAGCTAAAAGCTTTGACGCGGTTCATTAATACTTTAAACTGTCAAAGTTCGGCTTGCAAGAGTTACAAAACTTACACAACCTTTGTTTTTATTTAATCTTATGATACTATTGAGTGGAGGAATTTTTAAAACAAGTCGAATTCTATTTGAATTATTCCTGACATTTTTAGTGTGAAAGTTTTCAAGCTTGTTTTTGTTTCCTCTGAAATTCTCTGAAGAGTTTATTTTATGTACAAAGAAAAACAAAATGGTTCAAAAAGTTGTTTTTACACCTATAACAATGAAAGTGCTGGGTTGAAAATAATCATTAAAACTATTACAAGTGCTGAGTAATTGATTCAGTGATTTTACATACAAGTGACTATTAGTACATCTTTAGCATAAAGACTTTAGTCTTACGTTTATGAAGAGAATAATATATAATCCTTTTAGTGTACAATAGTTATTCTAATCTTCTTCACCTATTAAACAAATATAATTTCAAATGTTTTAATTCTTATGAATAAAATTGGCTGATGTGACATTAGCCGTGAACTAGATCAAGAAATCTAGTTCAGAAATACATCACTATAATTGATGCATAAATACATTACAAGTAAAATAAATGTCATTTCATTGACATAGTGCCAATGTCCTTATAGTTTCAGTTCCAATTTGCAGCTACTCTGCCTTTTCCATATCTTCTCTAATGTTTATTGCACATATAAAAAAAAAACAACTAAAGTAAGTTCAAATAATTATATACAATCAAAACTAAGATACTCAACATTCTGACTACTGTGTAGACGGTATACAGTATATACAAGTCTAATATAGAGGAGTTAGAATATAGTGACTTACACCATAGGATATACTTTTTTTTGGTTTCGTTTTCAATAGTATACACAAAATAAAACTGCATTAGTGTTTCATATATATTGTTTTTTTAACAATCTCAAACATGCTTTGTAAATAAATCATTTAGTTTTGAGTGGGGAGAAACTGTTAGAAACTATACAAATCTAGACAGGATGTTATGTTTCTGTGTTGGCTGCTAGTTGGAAAGATGAATTAAAATGTAGCTTATTTCACAGTTATCTTTCTTGCTGTTATGAAAATACACTTTCTTATTGATGGGTTTATATTGTTTGTCTATCTTATCTTATATTTGTCTATAAATAGGTTTGTCTTGCCTGGTCAGGATGTCTTAAAAAAGGGCATTCATATTTACAGATTTTTTTCTCAGTGAGCGTCTGCCCTTTTGACGAAGCTGGACACAGGCAAGTCGTTTGTCACACCAGACGGGATGACGAAGACACAACCTCAAGCTGAATTGAAATTCTATTCATGTCACAACGCAACTGTCAACATTTTATTTGGACTACATGATGAGATATACCGCTGTCCCACGTGGCTGCAGTATCATACAGAGAGTTTTACTGCATCACCATTCACATGGCACACAGTACTTGACAATTCAGTTGGGAACTTTCTTGTCAATGGTAAAAGTCTTGCTGCTTACTTCTTCAGCTGACTGACACAGAGTTGTCCATGATTTCTAAAAACAGGAAGAACCCTTTATGCTGTGCATGTTATTTTCTGTCTCTCCTGTTATATAGCACACTCGTAGGTCAAGGTTATCAGGGGAGACAACATATTGCATAGGCCCAGAGTTTGGAGCTACAAACTCCAAATATAGATTTAGTAAATACAGCATACAAAACACCAGACACTGACGTCTCATTACACCATATCACATCTTAGTTCACATAAACTACATTTAGTGATGTTAAAAAATCCTTTTTTTTTAATCTCCTTCTAAAAAAATATATATTTTTCTAATGAAAACAACACTTCGGTTATTTTACAAGGTAAAACTCTATACTGAATAAAATCATTCACAAGTATTGTGTATCCAGCTACAGTTGAATAGCCTGACAATGTTCAGTGGAATCATCACGTTACTAATAAATCAAATCCATATGGTGGACATTCCACTGTAATAATCCACACCTTAGCTCTGAATCTTCAGCAAAGCTATGGAGCACAAATCAGATTGAGTCAAGGAAGAATTGAGGCTTGAGTTATAACAACATTAAAAACACAAGTTTTTTTGGAAGACGCAAATAGTTTAAAAAAAAAAAAAGACAACAAATAATGAAACTCAGAATTGAAACAAATCCTACTGATCTTCTGGAAGTTAAGAAATAAAAGTTGTGCCATGAAGTTTGAGATACAGAGGCTCAGAGAGAAGACGTTTCCTTTTTTAGCCCTAGAGATATAAAAAAGTTTTTGGAAAAAAATTGTGTCGAGTTAAGTCAGCTTTTCTTTTTTCTTCTCCACAAAAACAGTTCCAAGTGCTGCTTTTGAGTTTAAAAACTTAACTCCAAATCGTATTTATAGTTTTTGAAAAAAAGATGTCGATGTATCTACACATTTCAATTTATAAATTTGGCACAAAAGTGAGAAATTTTTTTTTATTATCAACAAATTTGTACATAATGCAATAGACAAGAGGATTACAAATTTGAGTAGGGTAGAGACTAGTTGAAATAACACTGGCCTAGTTGATGTACTGGAGCAGTCTCAAGATAATGGAAATGATGCTCTCAGGTATCAGCATTTCTCCGTTACAACGAGTCAAGTCATTAAATTGTTTATTTAGATCAGAATGTAGGATGCACTGCAGTTACCAGAATGTCCCAACTGACAATACAAATTGACATAAGTGGGTGGGCAGTGTGGAGTATTACATGGTACTGACCGGGGGGGAAATACAAGAATTTTCAGGTCATGGGGAAAAACAACAACTCTGAAATCTGCCAATGAAAAGTGTAGCAGACGACATCCCATCATTCCACAGTTCTCCATTTGTTGAAACAACTCAAGTCTTCGCATTGACATAATGTCTAGTTTAAAATTTGGTTTAAAAATGTGTTTTCAGAAGACTGTCCTTGTAAAAACAGACAAAAAACAAAGTCCTAAAGTTAAAACAAATGTCCACTCCAGCTGTGATGCTCCTTCTTCTATAAAACTAGTTTCACAATCTTTTTGTGTGTGTGTGGAATCAATGGCCTTCAATGCAAACAATGGCTTTCATATTCTCAGTGCAAGCAACATTCATTACAGGCCATGCAAGGCTGGCCATCTCAGTGTGTGTCTGATTCCAGATAATTTATCCCGCGGACTAGAGTTATGTGCCCTTGTCAAGAGGTTGAAGCTAAATTGTTTCCCTTTGCCCCCAAGAAGGATGAATGGATTCTGATGTGTTCAGGCCCGCTGAACAAGACAGAGACAAAAATAAAATGATGTCTGGGGCAAGTCAGGAGGTGACGGTGGTGCAGGTGATGAGTAGACTTGCACATGTCACACGCTCAAGTTGGTGCAGGTTTCTCAATGGTTCATTTCTCAGAGATCTTCAATCAAACGACATCAAATTTACAGGCTGAAACAGATATATATTAAAAAAAAAAGGTCAACCATCAAATAAAGAACAAAGGTAATTATATTCAAGTTTATTTCATGACATATACTTTGATCTTTAAACAGTGTATATAAAAATGCCTGAGGAAGCACCCAGCCTAGCTCACAGCTCAGCAGCAGAAAGCTGGCTAGAAGATATTTGATATTTTGGTTTTTAGGCACATTGGCAGAATTCAGGCCATGTCGTGCCCTAGCTAGAAGAAGAAGACAGCCTGAGGGGTAGGAGAAACAAAAATATAGGGCACTATATCATGATCTTATTTACTGCCCAAACTCAATAAGAGACAGTAGCTTAGCAACCATGGCCTGAAGGGTTTCACTGCATTTCTTCCCATGACCATTCTGGAACCAAATCCAACCCAAGTTTTTAAGGTGTGGGAGGGCGAGTTTATATTCTTAACCCAGGCCAATGGGGTACCTCGCCATGCTACTTGTAGCATTGCTCCAATAAACAATATTAATTCTTTCTACTTACAATAATAAGCTTGTAGTTTTATTTTTATTGTAAAAACAAAGTCATTAAAAGCATTATCTGGACTCTTTCAAGAATATATTTAAATCCATGTTAACATTTCTAGAATTTGAATAAAATAAGTTTTTTTTTTTACCCTTAAATACATTAGAAAACTTACTAAAGGAATGGTGTCAGCAGCTTTGCTAATCTGAGATGTGATGTTTAGATGTGATGTTTAGATGTGATGTTTAGATGTGTAGAATTGAGTCACAGGGAATGTTTGAAACTTACCTTTTGTGTGCCTCTCTTAGTGGCTTCATTGAGATACCTGCACCACTGGAGCGCATTACACTGGGTACCTGCACGGAACTTGTACACATTACCTGAGGAGGAGGCGTTTCATTCTATCAATATTGGCAAAAGTAGAAACATCCAATGTGTCACATCAAAACAATAGCAACATCATAACATAGCACAACATCATAACATAGCAAAGTCACGGAATACAAATGTTACAGATAATTTCTAGGTAACAAAAAGGAAATCTGAATGACAACAGCTATTGGGCCTTATAATGACCTTCTGACCCCCTGCCAAAAGATGCCAAGTTAAGACTGAATGGGCATATAATGAGATCCTTAGAGCTTTCAAAGACTTTTCAGCAGGGACCAGTAGAGTGAAAAGAAAAGGCAGACAAAGGAAACAACTTGGAGGACAACATGAAGGAATGAAAGTCCCTAATCCTGAAAAAAGAGGAATGGGGAGATATGGTTGATGGATCATGTGTGGTGCCCCCACATTGCTGCATTAACTGCTTCTCTTTCATTAAAATTTCATCCCAATTTATCACATACAAAATTAAAAAAAAAATAATTGTGTAAGGTAATGATGTTATTATATATTCTGCTGGAGAGCTTGCAAGTTAACTTTTTTTTTGGGGTATTTTCTTTGAGTTTTTCTTTAGTCTTCCTAAAGTAAGTCTAAGTAAGTTATATATAAGTAAGTTAGTCTTCCTATCCATGGCCAATAATGCCTACTGTCTATTAAGTTCAAACAATGAAGAGTTTAAATTTAAAAACCAAATAAGGTGTAGGGAGAATCGCATAAGATTTTACAAACATATACAAGGGAGCGTACCTTTGACAGGGTCTGTGAGCTGGAATGCATCAGGCTGAAGTGGATTATCTCCCATGATCACCATCCACCCCAATATGGAGGTCATTTTATGTGGATTAGATTTAAACTGAAATACAAAGACAACAAGGTAAATTACGCAGAAAAACTAAAACACATGCAAAACACCAAGTCTACTTAATGCTATTAAATGATTAACCAAACACCTAAAATCAAGAATTTCGTTCTAGCTTTTGATTGGTTCATTTGATTCAATCATATAAATACGAAAAAATAGAAGAAAAAAAAAAAGAAATCTTACATTAGAACGATCTGAGCCTCGTAATGTTTTAGCTGGGTAAAATAAAAGGTTTGATCCCCATAAGGCCACCCAGTACCTGGACCATGAGGACACCTGCAGACAGAAAAGAAAATAACATTACAGTACAGTTAAGTGTGCCAGCATTGATTGTTACCATAAAAAGAACAAATCAATCTAGCAGAGACTGGCCATAATGCCCATGCATACATCCTAACCGCAACCCTAACCCTAACTCACTGTTGGTTTCTTCCCCTCCTTGATTAAAGTTTTTCTCTTCAGACATCCCTGACATGTAAAACTCTGATCTTTACTGGCCGGCAACTGGTCATCTTCGGACTCTCGACGAGAAAAACTGCTGAAGACACAAATAGATGCATAAATCAAAATTATTTTTGACTCATCAACCATGTTAACTTAATCATTACATGATAACTTAATCACTACATGATCACTTTACAAGAAACTTGGTATTAAAAAAAAGAAGAAGATATAATGTTATTAGCAGAGATCTCAACTTTTATTGCAGCAACAAACAAAAAACTAAATGATGCTAAATAACAAAAAAATATGACTTCACTAGGATATGATCACAACTAAAAACTGTCTAGCTGTTAACTTACTTGGACAGAGCAGGCCAGAAGGATTCCTGGTCACTAGAGGTTGATTCCATCATTTCTCTGTTTTCTAAACACAAAACAAAACAAAAATACTTAAAAAAAACAACAACTTATATGATGTGTAGTTGTATCAATTAGTTCAGATTAGTCATGTCATTTAATTTGTAATAGAGCTAGACCAACAACAAATCTGTGTGATTAGAAATATTTTTACCAGTTGTTTTTGCTTAGCACTATTTCATGCTTTTAGCTTTCTCACTATGCTATGATCCTGGACTAGTTGGTAAAATGGAGGGTGGGGGAGAAAGAATGGGAGATCTGGGTGAATTTTACCGTATTCGCTTTTTAGAAAAGGAGAAAAAGACCTGAATTCAAACTCAAGCCAACATTCTAACCACTCTGCTAGTGAGGTGTGTATGAAAATAGAAGATTGTATAGTATTTTTGTTTCAAACTTACTTTAAAACGACAACCTTTAAAGGGTTCAGCTTATACCATCACCTCAGTCAAGTAAAAATTTTTTTTCTTTGTTCAAGATACCAAACAAAATCATTACCAATAGTTAATTAACTAACTGGTTAATTTTTTTTTTTTAGTAAAAAAAACAACAATTCACAGGATAAATGACACTTACCTGTCTGAAGCTTGCTGCAAACTGACCCTTCACTGGACGCACAGGGAGATTCCTCCAGGACACTGTCGTCCAGTAAATGTCGAATGCCCTGGATATATGGGGCAGTGGCTCTACTGGGCAGACTGTTGGACTTTTCTGCTTGTGGGTGTGTACAGGACATAAAACTGCAGACAAAACAGAGTAGGCAATGAATTAATGATTAAGCAAAGTGATAGAATGTATTAGCACATTCTAGTGAGCCTTTCAACAAACATAAAAATAGATCCAAGCTTAAATACAGAAACAAACAGGATCTTACTTTGCACTAAGACTTCTAGACTTCCGGTGTGTGGCTGCTGACACTCTGGCAACACTCAGCTGATTCCTGGGCTCTGAGTGTGGGGACGGAGGGGGGTAGGTGTTGACATCCTCCCTGGAAGAGGAGGACGATGCTGTGCCAGGAGGTTCCAGCTTGAGAGACAATCTACAAAGACAAATATAACAAAATATGTGATACACTCTATTGAAGAGAATTTTAAAGTTTAAATAATATGGAAGCAATGATTTAGAATAATGTCTGGAGATAGAAACAAAAGATTTATAACTGTGTTAAACTGTGAAGTAGACATTGTAAGACTGCTCAGAAAGTTGACAAGTGTCCAGAGACAGTTTGATGAAATAGACATTGTAAGACTGCTCAGAAATCCGACAAGTGTCCAGAGACAGTTTGATGAAATAGACATTGTAAGACTGGTCAGAAATCCGACAAGTGTCCAGAGACAGTTTGATGAAATAGACATTGTAAGACTGCTCAGAAATCCGACAAGTGTCCAGAGACAGTTTGATGAAATAGACATTGTAAGACTGGTCAGAAATCCGACAAGTGTCCAGAGACAGTTTGATGAAATAGACATTGTAAGACTGCTCAGAAATCCGACAAGTGTCCAGAGACAGTTTGATGAAATAGACATTGTAAGACTGCTCAGAAATCCGACAAGTGTCCAGAGACAGTTTGATGAAATAGACATTGTAAGACTGCTCAGAAATCCGACAAGTGTCCAGAGACAGTTTGATGAAATAGACATTGTAAGACTGCTCAGAAATCCAACAAGTGTCCAGAGACAGTTTGATGAAATAGACATTGTAAGACTGCTCAGAAATCCGACAAGTGTCCAGAGACAGTTTGATGAAATAGACATTGTAAGATTGCTCAGAAAGTTCACAAATCTCCTGGGACATCCATCCATCCCAGAGGTGCTACAACCCATGGAGGGCTGTGGCATGCTTTAACACATCCCTCCATTCTGATCTCCCTTTGGGTCAGCTGCCTTTTGGCTGACAAGTGTCCAGAGACATATGGATGATAAAGAGGTGCCAACAACAGAGACAAGAAGACAGGTATGTCAAGGTAAACAAAGATGAAGATGTACCAACAACAAAATTTCAACTTAACATCAAGCTCTTAAAAGAATTGATAAAAACCAAACAACAGAATCACTCACTTGTAGTTGTCATCCTCTACAAATTTCTGCAGTTCTTCAATGTATCTGACAGACTTCAAGTAGTTTTGGATATGCTCTAATACTGTGTAGTTCTCTAAACAGTTGGAAGAATAAAAATATGACAGCATGACTACGAGAGAAATCTATCTGTTAATAATGCTAACAATTTTTATCTTCTGTTTTAAAGAAATGCCTGTAATTTATATGATAAGATAATGACCAAAATTAAGATAATTTGAATGTACAGATGAGATGTAAGTTGAAACGATTCGGTTTACAAAATGTACCTCCGTATTCAGACTGTTGAAAATCAGCAATGACTCTCAGAATGTTATTCATCTGTACCCTCCTTGGCTGACTTTCCAATCCTCCAGAGTGAGGGTGAGCAACATCAATGTAGATGAGATCAGTCAAGTACAGACCTGTAAACACACAACATCACACGCAATGTTAAAATCAGCTGAGCCTAGACACCCAATATTTATGTCTATTATAAAAGTACAATTTTAGAAGTCTACAGGGCAGATAAAAATGAGGTCACAAGTAAAGTGTCTAGTTAAACAAGATTCATTCTCCCCATTCTAAAGACTGGTTCAAGTCATAGCTGGGTCACTTCAGAGATCTCATAGTCTCAACAAATACCATCAATTACTTCTACTAGGGTTTAATCTACAAAAGGAGATTGAGGTCACCACCAGTTTAAGAGCCTGTAGATTTTTTTATTTCTATAGGGCGATGGCTGATAAGTTTTAGCATTATCTGTGGACCCTGACAGATGTCTCTAGGACCAGACGAACGTCAGGCTCTTAGTTCAACCACTAATTACTTTACCACTAGGCTATATACTTTACATAAAATATCAACTGAAAACTGGGTGAACTGGAAGATTGGTGACCAAGCACTGACCTAAATATGGAATACAAGGCAGGCGGACATTCTCCATGTAGTCTCGTAACTTTTGTCTGTTGCTGTTTTCAGAAAACAAGTCAGCCATTCTTTCGTAGGTACTCTTGTCTTTCTTGGACAACATCTGATATAAAAAGAGTCAAATAAATATAACTTACATTAACAAGTTAGTCAACAGTACACATAAAATATTTTGAAAAATTCTTACAACAAAGGATTCCACCCAAACCAAAAGATGTCATTGAGAGAGAGAGAGAGAGAGATAAAGAACAAACAGTGTTCAATGAAGCGTGACAAGTTCAATCAACAAATAAATCAGGTCATCATGCTGCACGAAATGTTGATAATGAGATAAACCAGACTATTTAGGATACAATTAACAGAAAACCCTCACAGCTAGAGAATGTAAAACTTTATAAAACAATGTAGACCAGTGAGGCTCAAACCTTTAGAGACTGGGGACTATTTAAAGGCCCCCCCCCCCCAATAAATCATCTGACAAAACCGAGCCTCATATGGAAACAGTGAAAGAAATGAAGAAAGAAGATATTTTCACTTTACTTCTGTAAGGTCTGCACTGCATTCCCAACTCTTTTTTTTCTCAATTTTTGTCTCTTTAAACTTACTGTTAATAAGATCAAATTTAAACTAAATCCATTCTCAACTACTCATTGGAACACTTACTGGTTCATAACCATGTATTCAAACATTCAACTTATTCCCTTTCAAACCAATCTGGCATGTGAAGAAATACAAATAACCTGTTCAATTTGACATTTACCTGGTCAAGGAATGGCAAGAGAGCCCAGTGGAATAAAGGAGACGATAGAAAGGAACACTGTGAAAGAACTCCTTAAGAAAGTAAAGTGAAAGGGAGGAATGCTAACTACTGGAAGAGCACATTTTGTGTGTGTGTGTGTTACACAATCAGTCTAGTTAACAAGGATGGCTCATTCTCTTTAAAGGAGAAATAAAATGAGAATAACCTTCAAGTCCACACCATTGAAAATAATAATCTCTAATCTGAACTTCCATTTGTCTAACAGCAGAGTACAGTCATAAACTTGAAGAGTAGGGAGCGTAAAATCTAGTTTGACCTGGCACAATTTTCTAACCAACGAAAAGTAAAATATTAAAAAAAAAAAGAAATCTATTGAAAAGACTTAAAAAAGGGAATAAATTAGTTTGTGTATGTGTGTGTGTAACATAAAAACAAAAAACTCCTAAACAAAATGAAAACAAAACAAGCAATAACATTGTTTAAGTTTGTTTTAAAAAAGAAAAAGGAAAGATCACTGATGCAGTCTGACAAGCAAACAAACAAAAAAAAATCTGTTTTATGAAACAGGTGAACAGAAACATACAGAGGTATAACACCATGTCATGCTGATCTTCAGTAAAGTACGTTCAGTTCACAGAGGTGACACCCACCTGGTTCCCTATCCTCAACAGCTGAGACTACCCACATTAAAACATAATGTTCTTTAAGTGTTTCATTTTTTGTTCATCAATTTCAATATTTCTATTAAGAAAAATGTTTTAAACAAACACTTGCTCTTACTGTACTTATCAAAACCACATACAGATATCCAAAGCCAAAACACATTTTTTTTTCCAGGCATGGATTAAAGTGAACACTTGATTTGAAATGTTTCAAACTCTTGACCAGACAGTGAAACAAAACAAAAAGCAGTACTCACCATCCATGTGTGTGATAGTCTAAAAATAGCCGCACTTTGTAATGCTGATATTACTGCCATCTCTGCATGAAGGTTGTTCAGATCATGGAGTTTCTGGAAAATACAATGAACATTTAGATAGACACAATGCTTTGAAATAGTTCACCAGATATTATAGCTTTCATATATAGTTCACCAGATGTTATAGCTTTTATATAGCTCTACTTTCATGCTTATAGCATGCTTAAAGTGCTATGGTCCATTCTCATTTGGGAAGGGGGGGGGGTATCTAGGAGAAGGTTTTCCTTGCTGCCTTTAAGCGCTCAGTAAACACAACTCTGCCCAAGTCGGGTGTCGAACCTCGAGCCCCCTTCATAGGCAGCCAAGCCAAGTTCAAGTGTACTTAGCTTTTCGACCACGCTTCCAGTATAAGGTTATTCAGAAAATGAAATGTCAATTTCAATATTCTGTGGGTATTTTATAGTAAAAGAAACATCTCTCAGGATAGATCACTTGATTAAGAACATTACTTGAAAAATTAGTTAGTTTTTCACCCCTTTTTGTGTTTATGGGTCAGAGCGTTGCAAAGAATAGAAAGAAACAATCTAGTATTGGCTTGTGTAAGCTAAGATTTGAAAGCAATGCCAGGTGATGATCATGTGGTCAAGCTTCTGGTCATTACAAGTCATGAAATGAGTCACTTTGGTTGGTCGGCACTTTGCTGGCAGGGAGAGACATTGGGGAAAGTGCTACGACCAACCTTACCTTCCAAAATGTTAATAGAATATGTTTTCTTGTAGTTTTAAATCTTTCTTATTGCCCTAGTGATATGCCCAAACCTGTGACCGCAGCTGTGCATCAAGGATTGGCCTCTTTAGTCACACAAGAAGTTGAAAAGGGGAAAATATCATCTCTTGAGATGCCACATGCTAGTGATCCAGAAGAATCTTCTGTCGTGTGAGAATGCCCAGCCATAGTGGACAGAGCCTTGCTAACACAAGCAAAAAAAAAAACAAAACATACCTTTGCTATCTTGATGAAGTGTGCCAGAACTTCTGCTCTTGTCTTCAATGTCTGACAATTTAAAATCTCTTTCTGGACCCAGAAGTTCACCTGGTGAATAAAAACAAAAAAAAAAGGTTTCAGTTCAGCATTTGTGCCTTTACATTGGTGTCAGAAGTGAAGTTCACCAAAAGACAAAGAACAGCTAAGCTGCAAACACAAACAGACTTACATGGTTAAATCTCCTGGTGAAGGCCACAACATTGGGTGCTTTGATCAGCTTTTCTTTTGTGGTCCAGGCACAGGATGTTAGCTCCTGTAGGATAAGACAATGTACAGTGTCATTTAGAGTAGTCATATTGCCAAAACTATGTTTCTTCATAATAAAATACAACAGACATACAAGAAGGTCAGAGGTTTTCAAATTGTGGCCATGCACCCCAGGCGTCTGCCTGATGACCATAGGAAATCCATAGAAAGATGAACATTTAAATAACTTCTACACTTAAAGCCAGTTTATCAGATCAGATAATTTTAATAATAATCAACTCGACCATCATTACTGTTTAGTAAGTCTATTATGTACTAATCTTTGTAAATCTTAACAAACATTTGAAGACATTATTCGCTTTTATATATCCGACTGTGGTGTTGAACCCTTTTGTGCGTGGACATATTCAGATCCCAATCACATATGAATCCATACTAATACAGGAGCAGCTTATTGAAATACTGAGCATGAGGAACTTAAACCAATGTCTGAACAAGGAGATGCGGTGGCTACGTAACAACCACTACGTAACAAGCATTGAGTCGGACAAAAAATACCTTCATAAAATCTTAACTTCATTGCAATTCATTATTTCTTTTTTCCATTTTTTAAAAAATAATTTAAATAAACACTCCTTCAAAAAAATGTCTTTTTTTTTAAAAAAAAACCTTTGCAACTTATGTACTTTGCAACTTATGTACTTTGCATTTATGTAGCTTTTTCACTACCATGGGCAGGTTCTGAGTGTTTAAAGGTGTTAAAAAAGAAAAAAGTTTGAGAACCTATGATAACATGAGTCCTTTGTTTTTTACTTTAGTCCAGCAAGGTGTCCTATAATTTCTATTGTATTGGTCCAGCAATGTTTATTGTATTATTCAATACAACTCACAACTACAGCAGTTTAATCTTTCTTCTTTTTTCTTCTTCATAAGTTTAAATCTCTAATAAAAAATAATAAAAAAACAATGTGTCTACAGAATATAAGCTAAATACCTAATGAATACATCGACCAACATTTTCTTTCTTTTCTTTTATTTCAAACACGCCAAGAACAAAAAGAAATTTGCTTCAAGTTTGTATAAAAAAAAAAGGTCAAAGAATTTCTGCTAAGTTCTAAAAGAAGTCATTTTGTTTTACACGTGACATGAAAAGTTAGAGGAGGAGGAAGTATTTAATGTGGGTTCTCCCCCCCCCCCCAAAAAAACAACAACAACAACAACTAAAAACCCAACAACAACAAAAAAACCCAACAAAAAACAATGACACTATCTTAGAGAGATATGAATGTACTCACATCTGGCTGTATAGACTTGAACACTGGCAGGTCCAGTAAAGTGATCTGACTCTGTGGACAAACCCAAACACACTGGTAAATACACACACTATCAGGGTGATCCTCATCCTCCAGCACTCCCCCCAAACACACACACACAATTTTAAACCCAAATCTGAATTATCAATATTTCTTTTAACAAGGGCAGTAAGCACAGCAGACTTCCTGTATACAGGTTCCACCTAGAATTAGTGTAAACACTCCGCTGACCTAATTTTGGTCAGACCAACATTTCAGACAAGTGACTGAAGCCTGGCAGAGCTCAGATTTTGTCTTGTGTTTGTTTACTTACATATGCCAAGAAAACTAAAATAAATTCATTAATTCACAAAATAAATAAATCAAACTGGCCAGTTATTTTAAACCCCTTGCAGCTAAAAATATCATGATAAAAATAAAACCCTGTCCCAACAACATCTCAACCCAGCAATCATGCACTATGTCAGGACCCAGCAATCATGCACTATGTCAGGACCTGGCAATTATGAACTATGTCAGGACAGGTAGCATGAGATGTACCTAGTAGAAAACAGGTCAGAAAACTCTATGGGGTGAGTACTCTCTACCAGTGGTGTGAATATGTCCTACTCAGCAATGTCCAAAGCTATTTAACCATTCCTACCTACAATCTCAACATACTTATATTACAGATCCCCTTTCGATACACTGTAATGTCAAATCAAAAGTGAAGTAGATCTAGCCTACTTTTCCAGTAGACCAAATAATTGTCTAAAGTGACAAATATTTGAATTGATAACTTAAAATGACCTAGCCCTAAAGACCAATGTTCACTGTTTGAGGTAGCCTCAATTTCAGCCCTTTTGAACGCATCTGGTTTAATGTCTCATCGACCCCTCTTACATTTAAATTACAAAAAAAAACAACACACCTTTACTTGTAACAGTAAGTAAAGGCTAAAGGTTGGGGCGAATCTGATCATAACAACTTGTTAAGCCAAACCGTTAAACTTTGTCTACTTTGAACTATTGCAACTACACCCCTGTAGGCAACTGCCAACACTCCGAAAATCTAAATCTACATTCAGATTGTAATTCGCGGAATGTGAGATTGCACATACAGCAATTTATTCCTACAGATCAAACCTAACCATATTACAATAGCCCGCGAGCTATCAATCAACATTTCCATTATTCTCTCCCCCTGCCCATTCTCCCATTGCAAGAGACAACAAAGAGCTCATTATGGCCAGATTTCCCCGGGAGCCACGTCCAATACATTTCTCAGCGCTCCAAATCAAGGGGGCCCGTTTGCCCTGGGTAATTGTTTCCTGTCTCCGCCGTGAGCAGTGACAAATAGGCAACTTGCGTTTAGGCAGTGAACATTGTATCTGACTCAGCCTTCTTCTTCTACATGGCTCCTCACTAGTCCCCTTGGCCACGTTCTAATAATAATAATAATAGTAATAATAATAAGACTACATTGAATTTTGTTTCTCTTTAACGAAACTCGAACCTGGCAGTGCCAGAGAATGACTACTCGTTCGTTTCTAACATAATAATAATAATAATAAAAATAATAATGGCAATGTCTTCGATTCCGAAGAATATGGATGAGTGCAGTGGTTCACATGGCCCTAAAACCAAGCTCCAACACGCTGTTAAATTTCCACGACTCGATTGCAGTGGACTCTACATTAAGTTATAGCTGCATCTTGGTTGTCATCTAGTTTTATTTGAATCCGACTCACAGATACATCGCTCGCGTTAAAGCCAAGAGTTTGAAAGGGGGGTACAGCATGACACAAAAACAAGGAAGACGCATTGATTACAGGTCCTAACAATCCGCTACTAGATCTAGTCTAGAATCCAACAAAGTATTCATTCCAGAACGACAGTAAAGCGAGATAGTCTAAAGCAGTGTTTCCCAAAGTGGAGTGCGTGTACCCCCAGGGGTACGGGAAGACTTTGGAGGGGGTACGCGTTGCACCTCATTAACTATGCACATTTTTTAAAAATACCCATTTATTATGTTCTATTAAATATTAATGAATTAAAATGAGGGGGGGGGCGAGGGGTACACAGCACTAACAAAAAAATTATACAAGGGTCAAAAGTTTGGGAAACACTTTGGTCTAAAGAATCGTAACCCGAGTTTTGAAAGACTTACAGCGAAGTCCTCCGGGGCCACTCTGAGCACATCAAAGACAACAGCGTCGTAGCTCTTCATACGGGGTAGACTCGATCTCTTGTCCAGTGAGTCCTCGCTGCCATGGCTGATCACCTGTCAGTCGAAAGAAAATAAAAAAGCTTTGAAATCACGTGGTCATGTGACGTGTATACAACCACTATACGCTTAGATTTGGAAAGGGGGGGGGGAGAGAAGAGACGAAGGTGAAAGGTCATGATGGCGCGGGAATAAATACATTCAAATGCTTGTTTTTATTAAGGGAAAAAAATTCTCTTATTCTAATTGTTTCATTAATATCAGATGTCTTTACAGTACAATAGTTAAACGGTACATTTCATTCTTAAACAGAAAAATACAACAACAATTGAATATAAAATGACATGACCAACGTCTAATCTTTCGCCTCA